>NC_056751.1:332881350-333243850 GCF_019279795.1 Protopterus annectens | reverse complement strand
CATCACAGTGGTGTTGTCTGTCCGTATCATTAAATGGCCTTGCTGGAGTTGGTGTTGAAAAGCCTCGATGGCACGCATCACTGCCAGCATTTCCTTTTGGTTTATATGCAGATGTGTTTCCTTTGTAGACCATTGCCCTTGTATACACCTGCCTTCCACGTGCGCCCCCCCCATCCAAGGTCTGAAGCGTCTGTAGTCATGGTCTGTGTTATCTGTGGTTTTTTGAATGACATACCTGTGTTTTCCTGGCTCACCGAGGCCCACCATAGGAATTCCTTTTGTAGGCATGGAATGAGTGGTATGATTGTCTCCAAGTTGTTGCTGTGTTGAGACCAAATGCTTTTTAGGTACCATTGAAGCTTTCTCATGTGTAGTTTTGCTAATGGAACCAGTAGAATGCAGGATGCCATGTAACCCAGGGCCTGTAGGAATCTCCTTGCAGTCATCTGGGTGAGTTTTGCTAAACCTCTGAAGTAATGAGTTAACTTCTCTTGCTTGTCTTCTGTCAGGTAAGCCATCTGAGAGGCTGTGTCTAGTTTGGCTCCTAAGAAGATTATTTGCTGGGATGGCTGCAGTCTTGACTTTTGGAAGTTGACTGTGTATCCCAGAGCTTGAAGTAATCGTATGACATAATCCAGGTTTTTGTCAACATCAATTTGTCGTCCGCTTGTATGAGGCAGTCGTCCAGGTACGGGTAAATTTGTATACCCTGGAGCTTGCAATGAGCAATTACTGAAGCCAGGCATTTTGTAAATACTCTGGGCGCAGTAGATAAGCCAAATGGCAATGCTGAGAATTGATAATGCTCTGGCCCTGCAAGAAATCTGAGGTATCTTCTGCAGCTGTGTCTGATAGGGACATGCAGGTATGCCTCCTTGAGGTCCAGAGTAATCAGCCACGACTCCTTGCCCAGCATGGGAAGGAGTTGCTGTAGAGTCAGCATTTTGAACTTTGGTACTATGAGAAAGGTGTTTAATGAGGACAAGTCCAGTATTGGTCTCCATTGAGATTCCTTTCCTGGAACAAGGAACAGTCTTGAGTAAAACCCCTGTTCTTGTTCTGGAACTCTTTCTATTGCTTTCATTCGAGTCAGCAGAGTGACTTACTTGATAGCCTCTGCCCTTTGATGTTGTGGTAGGTTTAGCATGCCTTGTTTTCTTGGTAAGGTATGAAAATGAAACCTGTACCATCGGTCTATAATGTCCAAAATCCATTTGTCCTTTGTCAGTCTGTGCCAGTTTTCTGCAAACAGAGATAATTTCCCGCCCAAGGGAGCTTCTAGTTGTTCCCTGGTAGGCGGTAGTAGAGGAAAGTCATTGAGTTTGTGGTTGTTGGGCAGATGAAACCCCTGCGTCACTTCTTTGGTTTCCTGGCTGCCATTGTCATCCCCTGTAAGGGCCTCTGTATTGGCCTCTTCCTCGGCCACGCCTGTTCTTACCCCTTTGAAACTTTTCTGGATTAGGAAAGGACCAGTTTTTGAAGGCCAATTCCTACTGAATCTGGGGGGTTGAACCTGGAGGAAATCTTTCACAGTCTGAACTGATTTTGCTTTTTCTTCGATGGTCTTTAACACATCCTTAGCATTTGCACCAAAAAGCTTGTTCTTTTCCAAAGGTGCATCCAGAAGTTTTGCTTTTACATGATCTGGTAGAGGTTGATCTTTTAACCAAGCATGTCTACGCATCACTGCCCCTGTCATAGCTGCCCTACATGAAGCTTCCAGTGCATCATATCCACACTGCAGGAAGTAGTTGCTTACTTGCTGAGTGTTATGTACAGCTTCCTGCAAAGTCTTCCTGTCTAAAGGATCAGGAGAAGCTAAAGTTTTTTGTAAATCTTCTAAGAGATAATCCTGATATTGGAACATATGAAAAAGGCAATTTAAAGCTCTCATAGATAAGGTAGTAGATGTGTAAACCTTTTTACCCCATCTCTCTAATGACCTTGCTTCCCTGTTGGAGGGCAAAGGATTTTTTGAGGTGGAGGCTGAAACTCCTTTAGGCCCCTGTGAAATAGTTTCCAAATCAGCAGTATGGGCCCTGAATAAATGGGAATGAGTTTCTGGGACCATGTAATATCTGTCTGGCTTGGCTGGAGCAGGAGGAAGAGAATCAGGGGTAGCACTAGAGTCAGAATACAAATCATCCAGAACATCAAGTACAGGAGGAATAGCTAAGGGCCTGTGCTGAGGCTTCTCAAGGAAAGTCCTAAGGCGTTTCCTAGAATCAGAATATTCCTGACCCTGCCACTTGAAATGTTCCCTCATGGTGTGCAGAACTTCCCCAAAAGAAATATCCTCAGGAGGGGAGGCCGAAGGTATGGAATCTTCTGCATCCGAGTCTTCATAGGTCTGGAAGAGCTCTTCCTGGCTATCAGAGTGGACAGAGCCCTCAGAGTCTTCATCTGAAGGAGTAGGGTCAGAGGGTTCAACCCGGGCCTTTATCAGGAGGAGGCTGGGATGCTCTCTCAGGATGGGCCTGTGAACCTCTAATCATGGAAATTAAATCAGCAGCCATGGACATAATTTGTGTCTCCGGAGTCGGCTGAGGTAAGGATTTGGAAGTAATATGCTTTGTTTTGCTGGCTGCCTTAGCCCTAGTGTAGGCCTTAATAGACATGGCCATAGGAGGCTTGGCAGCTCCACGTGCAGGAGTGACCTTGTCTACAGCAATGGTCTCGGGCATTTCCTCGGTTTCAGTATCCGGAGGAAAGTCTATAACTGGCGTCGGAGTAATGTCTGGAATTGGAGTCGTTGGTAATGCGGTGTCTTCGGTTCGGAGCAGTGGAGAGACCGTCTCAGAGGGAACCGGAGCACTCGCGCTAGGTTTTGGCGTGGAGTCGGTGGTAGACGCGGGCCTAGGATGTCGGTCCCGGTCTTTTCGCTTTTTGGGAGTTTGCGATGTCGGAAGATCCAACGGCATGGTGTAAGCAAATTTATCGCCGAAAAAATCTTCAGCGAACTCCGCCCGGCGCCTGAGTGCACTTGTCGAAGCGAGCACAGGCTACACAGGCCGAGACGTCGTGGTCTGGGCCCAAACAAGGGAGGCAGTAAGAGTGGAAATCCTTATGAGGTATTTGTTTACAACAAAAAAGAGAATTGTTAACTTTTTCAGTAATTTCTGACATCGGCTGAGGCAAGAAAAGGTCCCCAACGGGGTACTTAGCTTTTTTGATGACTTCGGTATCGTAGAATACAGGAGCTGACCGACCGGCACTTGCGAACTGCTTCTGCTTCGGGCACCGTGCGGCAAGAAAGACTGGAGAAAATGGCGTCGGCTGATGCTTATGTACTCCAGCCGCTCTGACGTCGGAGAGAAATGCGACATCAGCCGACGTCGGACCCAGACTTTGGAATCCGGCCGACCGAGGGCTGCCTGAGGCAGGACAACCCACATGTTATGACTGCAGTTGCATTCTTGAAGGACATCTGACAAGGCCAGGGGGATAGAAGGGCGGGATGGTTGCAGACAAATGAATCCACCTACTCAGATGGAACGTTATGGTAAGTACATAACTTCTAAATCTGAAGGAGAATTCATTTGTCAGCAACCTGTGGGACAGAGTCCACAGCTACCTGAATCTTGGGTGGCCATCATGGAAGGATATTCCGGAGCACCGCGGAGCCAAAGGATGCTCTACCTCTAGAAGTGACGTCCAGCTTGTAATGAGTAATAAAGGTATGAGATGAAGCCCAAGTGGCCGCTGAACAAATGTCATCCAGAAGAACCCTAGACTTAAAGGCCGCTGAAGTAGAGACAGACCGGGTCGAATGAGCATGGACGCCCTCCGGTGCGGGCCTCCCAGAGGCTTGGTACGCCAACAGAATACACTGAGAAATCCAGCGTGACAAAGAAACTTTGGAAATTGGTTTACCCAGATTGAATTTGGCAAAAGAAATGAACAACTGGTCTGATTGCCTATGACCAGCTGTCCTATGAAGGTAAAAACGAAGCTGCCTGTGAACATCCAAGGAATGCAGCTTGTATTCGCCTTTGTTTTGATACTTAGGGAAGAAAACAGGGAGGTTGATGGACTGATTAATGTTAGCTTCTGAAGCTACTTTAGGAAGAAAGGAAGGATTGATCCTTAGGTACACCCGGTCCGGATGAAAAATCAAATAAGGCGGTTTCATGGACAGGGCCTGAAGCTCTGAAACTCTCTTAGCCGAAGTAATGGCTACCAAAAAGGCAGTCTTAAAGGACAAGTATTTAAGATCGACTGTGGCCGCAAGTTCGAAGGGGGGAGCGGTCAAGGCCTGAAGTACCAAGGAAAGATCCCACGGGGGAACCGTTTCTTTGACAGGGGGTCTGAGCAAAAAGGTGCCTTTTAGGAAGGTTTTGCATAACTTAGCCGACATAAGAGACCCTGAATCGTGTCCAACATGGTAATGGCAGCCAGCTGAACTTTGACTGTGGAACTACTGGCGCCATCATTAAAGAGAGTAGTAAGGAAATCTAGAACCAAAGGAAGGGGAACCGTGAAAGGTGCCCAAATGGAGAAACGCTTCCATTTACTGCAGTAAATTTTTCTGGTAGAGGGCTTGTGGGCCGCTACCAGAATGGCCTTAACTGGAGACGAGATACCGGGAGTCCTGATTAGGAGTGGAACTGGAGCAGCCAAGCAGTCAACTTCAGGTTGTCCAGGTTTGGAGTTGGCAGGTTCGACGGGTGTGATATCAGATCCGGAATGGGATCTAGAATCCAAGGTGGATTCACTGAATGAGACCTTAGGTAAGGGAACCAGATCTGTCGAGGCCAGAACGGGGCAATGAGGATCATTCTGCACCCCAACCGAGAGGCTTTCTGAAGTACTTGTAGCATCAGAGGTAGAGGGGGTATCGTAAAGAAGATCGGGAGGCCAAGCATGCACCAGAGCGTCTCGGAGAATCCCCTGCAGGGGGGATTAGAGCGAAAAAACTGTCGCACTTGGCGTTTAAAGAAGAAGCAAAGAGATCGCAACAGGGAGTCCCCTACTGTGCGAAGATACGTTTCGCTACTTGAGAATTGAGAGACCACTCGTACGGGGAGAGAATGGTGCGACTGAGCTTGTCCGCTAGGATGTTGGTCCGACCCGGAATATGCGTTGCGATAAAGCGGTTGGTGGAGATCGCCCATTCCCACACTCTCATGGCTTCTCGACATAAAGGGTAAGACCTGGTTCCCCCCTGTTTGTTGATGTACCAGACCACCGACATGTTGTCTGATTGAATCGCAACTGTTCCCAGGGGAAGGAGGGCCTGAAGTGCTCGCAACGCCAAGAGCAACGCCCTCATTTCCAGAACATTGATATGCGGTGAGGTCTCTGAATCGCTCCACGTGCCTTGAACCATCCGGCCCGTAAAATGCCCCCCCCACCCGAGGCGGGAAGCGTCCGTGGTCACCATGGCAAGAGGGGGAGATGCACAAAGGCGCCTGTGGAGGTCCGGAGAATGGAGCCACCACAAGAGAGACCGCTTGCAAGCCTTGCTGATTGCAATGGGATGATACAGGGGGAGGGAGAGAAATGACCACTGCACTTGAAGTGTCCATTGAAGCACCCGCATGTTCAAGCGGGCGTGCGGAAGAAGAGTAATCGCTGCCGCCATAGATCCTAGCGCCCTCAGGATCAATTCCACAGGTGTTTAGCTGGAGTGAAGGATGGCCTGCACCTAGAGTCGCAGATTCCAAACCCTGTCGGTTGTGAGAAAGGCTCTTAAATTTCTCGTGTCTAACCTGGCTCCTATAAATTCTATTGTTTGAGTAGGGACCAGGTTGGACTTTTCTATGTTTACCGTGATACCTAGCTTGGCAGCTAGACGAAGGAAGGAGTCTCTTGCCAAAGAGAGTAGATGCCTTGTTGGGGCGGTGAGAAGCCAGTCGTCTAGGTACGGAAAGACCTGCACCCCCTGAAGCCTCAGGTGGGCCGCAACCACTGCTAACACTTTGGTGAACACCCTGGGGGCTGTGGTGAGACCAAAGGGACAGACCCTGAACTGGTAGTGACTGGCTCCCAGCCGGAAGCGAAGAAGCCTCCTGGATCGTTTGTCCATCAGAATGTGGTAGTACGCGTCCTTGAGGTCTATAGAGCACATCCAGTGATTCTCCCCTAGAAGGGGGAGGATGGACTGCAAAGTGACCATCCGGAACTTTTCTTTGGGAACTGACAGGTGCAACAGGGACAGGTCTAGAATGGGTCTTAGGTCCCCCGTCTTTTTTGGCACTAAAAAGAACCTGGAGTAGAACCTTGATCCAATCTGGTCTGGGGGGACGGGCTGGATGGCTCTCTCAGCAGATGGCCAATTTCTGCTGAAGCGGCCTCCCTCTGATCGGGTGGAACATCGGGGAGGATTTTTAACTTTGGGACATGAAGAAAGGGGATCTTGTAACCTCTGGATATAATCCGGAGTACCCAGCGGTCCGATGTAATGGACTCCCATGCCGCTAGGTGCTCGAACGCCCCCGACTGCCTCCAGAGTGGAGCAGTCAGGCAACCCCTCAGGGTTGCTGCGTGGGCCGTTCAGAGAAAGGTTCCCTGGACCCAAAGTTCCTGGGAGCCCCTCTGCCCCTAGGGTGGCGTCCTCCCTGTCCTCCTCTGCCGCGGAAGGACTGGTTGTCCGGAGCGGGTTGGGAATACTGTGACTTCCGGAACCACATCTTCTGGCCCTTTTGGTTCCTAGAGTAAGACCTCTGGGGCACAGAGAAGCGGACTCCGACGGCAGAAAGCGTCTTCCCGTCCTTCTCGCTCTGAACCAAGGTATCGCAAAAGTACAGTTTTGTACCTACCATAAATGTAGATGTTCGAGGATTCCATTGCTGCAGTCCTGACTATTGGGTATAGTCCGCGTCCAGTCGGCCCGAATACCAGAGTATAAGGCTGACGTCGGTCGGGGCGCATTAGACTGACGTCAGTACGTCAGGGTACTAATGCGCATGACCGACGTCATATCCTCAGTCTTTTCTTGCCCCAGATGTCAGAAGACCCTAAAAAGACAAGCCCCAAAAAACCTGCACCAAAAACATAAGCATGTAAACTCACCTACACAACCACCCCTAAATACAGAGGGGAAGGAGGGAGGGTAAATTGGACTGCAGCAATGGAATCCTCGAACATCTACATTTATGGTAGGTACAAAACTGTACTATGTTCTTCGTCTTCCATTGCTGCAGTCCTGACTATTGGGTAGAATCCCAAAGCAGAGGTAAGGGAGGCTGGCAAATCATAAAGAAGTAGGAGCTGACAACATGCCTTGCAAAACAGCTGTGGCAAAACCAGCCCTAGACTTAAAGTAGATAGGAAGGTGATAATGCTTAGAGAAAGTATGCACTGAACTCCAAGTAGCTGCTTCCAAAATATCCTTAGTTGCCACCCCTTAGAAATGCTGTTGAAGTGGCAGTAGCCCTAGTGGAATGAGGCCTAATCCCAGCTGGAATCTCCTTGCCATGATGGGAATAACAAAATGCAATGCAAAAGCCAATCCACCTAGAAATAGTTTGCTTTGACACAGGCTTGCCCTGTGAACTCAAAGCAAAAGAAACAAACAACTGCTGTTACTGCCTATAATCCTTAGTCCTGCTTAAATAATAGCAATTGCCTGTGTACATCTAAAGTGTGCAAAATCTTTTCCCCTTTATTTTGAGGGTCTGCAAAAAACGTAGGCAAATGAATAGTTTGGTTTAAAGCCACACTAGAAACCACCTTAGGCATAAAAGAAGGATTAGTACGTAATGATACCCTATCCTTATGGAAAATCAAAAGGGCTCTACTGCCATAAGGGCCTGCAACTCAGATACCCTTCTTGCAGAAGTAATAGCCAACAGAAAAGCAGTCTTCCATGACAAGTATTTCAATTCAGCAGTAGCTGCAGGCTCAAAAGGTTGTAGAGTAAGTTTTCCAACACAAAATTGAGATCCCAAGCAGGAGTAGGAGCTCTACGTGGGGGTCTTATATTCTTTGCCCTCTAAGAAACTGCTTGAACAAAGGATGCGAAAACAAAGGTGGATCACAATCATAGTGAGCTGAAATTGCTGCAGCATGAATCTTAATGGAAGAGAAGGACAAACCTTTGTCCAATAACTCAGTAAGATATTGAAGAGCCACACTCAAATTAGGCTCAGAAATCTCCAAATTCTTTGCTGTACTCCAAAATAAAATCTCTTCCATTTTGTACACTCTCCTTGTACTAGGTCTTCTAGCTTCCATAATCACATTTAAAACTTGTTGAGGAAGTTGAGACCTGCTGTGTTTCAACACAGAATATGCCAGGCTGTTAGATGAAGAGAGTGAAGCTTGACATTGAGCAGATGACCGTCCTTCTGAGATAACAGATGAGGAATCAGAGGTAAAGGCCATGGAGGCTTCTTTACCAGACTCCGTAGTAGTGGGTACCAGTGTTGCCGAGGCCAATCTGGAGCTATCAAAATCATCCTTGGCCTGTCTTGTCTGACCTTTAATAGTACCTTTGGAAGAAGAGGCAGAGGTGGAAAGGCATACACATGAAGGTTTTCCAACTGAAAGACAGAGCATCCACTTTCCAAGCTGTGTGATGAAACCCCTTTGTGCAATACTTTGGCAGCTGGTGGTTTAGTGGAGAAGCGAACAGATCTATGTCTGGAGTTCCCCATGACACTGTCAGTTTCTGAAATACATGAAGATCCAGTTTCCACTCGTGGGGATCCATGATTTGTCTGCTTAACACATCTGCTAAGGAGTTCTGTGCTCCTGGCAGAAACCTTGCCTGAAGAGTTAGTTGCAGGCTTAGCGCAGTCTCCCATAAAATCATTGCTTGCCTGCATAGAGGATAAGAATGTGTTCCCCTTGCTTGTTGATGTACCACATGACAGTTGTGTTGTCTGTTAGAATCAACACCTGCCCTGGAAGAAGTAACTCCTTGAAAGCCATTAATGCAAACTGGACTGCTAACATCTCTTTCATGTTGATATGTAGATGCTGTAGTCTGGCAGGCCACTTGTCTTGTATCCACTTTCCATTTAGATGAGCTCCCAAGCAATGTCCGAGGCATCTGTCGTTAAGATCTGACTTGCCTCTGGCCGGGTCACAGAGAGTCCCTTGTTTAGGTGACATTCCTGAGCCCACCACAAGAATTCTTTTGAAGGCAAGGTATTATTTGAATGACAGTGTCCAAATCCTGGCAGTGCTGTGTCCATACATTTTGAGATACCATTGTAGCTTCCTCATATGCAGTTTGGCATTGGGAAGCACCAGAATACAAGATGCCATGAACCCTAATGCTTGAAGGACTGTCCTTGCAGTCAGCACGGACTGATGAGATAGTTGATGGAAGTAAAGTGACAGACTCTTTTGTTTGTCCGGGGTTAAAAGGCCATCTGGGCTGCTGTATTCAGTCTCACACCCAGAAAGCACATGTCTTGAGAGGGTACTAGACTGGACTTTATTTCGTTCACAGAATACCCTAGGCATCTTAGCACTGCTATAACATATTCCAGATGCTGTAGAAGGTCTTCCTTTTCTTGAGCCAGAATCAGGCAGTCGTCCAAGTAAGGATAGATTTGAATTCCTTGAAGCCTGAAGTAAGCTATCACTGGAGCCAGAACCTTTGTGAATACTCTGGCAGTAGATAAGCCAAAGGGCAATGCAGAGAACTGATAATGAGAATTTCCAGCTCGAAACGCAGATACTTCCTGCAACTTAGCCTTATAGGCACATGAAGGTAAGCTTCCTTGAGATCTAAAGTTACCATCCAGTGATCTTTGCCCAGCAGAGGTAAAAGCTGTTGTAACGTCAACATCTTGAACTTGGGAATGTCCAAAAAGTGTTGAGGAGAGATAAATCCAAAATTGGTCTCCACGTGTTCCCCTTCTTTGGTACAAGGAACAGGCGAGAATAAAATCCTAGGCCCCTTTCTGATACAGGGACTGGCTGAATGGCCCCTATGTGAAGTAACTGAGAAACTTGCTTGTGAGCCTCTTTTCTTTGTGGAGGAGGAACGTCTGGCATGCCTTTGAAAGGGGGCATTGTATGGAAATAAAATCTGTAACCGTGGTGAATGATATCCAACACCCATTTGTCTTGAGTAACTAAATCCCAATTTTCTTTGAAAAGAGACAGTCTTCCTCCCAAAGGAGCTGCCGCTGGAGAACCTGCTGGCAGCTGAAAAGACAGGTCATTGGGTTTGTTTACGAAAGGACTGACCCCCCTCACCAGAAGTCTGAGCAGGTGAACTCCCTGTTCTAGGCCTAAAAGAACCTTGAGCCCTGCCCCTACCACGTCTAGACCTACCCCTAGACTGGGAATCATAAGCAGGATATGTCCACCCCTTAGCAGGCCAATTTCTACTAAACTTTGGTGGCTGCACCTGCAAAAAATCTTTAACAGTTTGCATAGACTTAGCTTTGTCCTCCATTTTCTTTAAAACTGCTTCCACAGGCGATCCAAACAACACATCTGACTGTAAAGGAGCATCCAAAATCCTTGTCTTAACATGCTCAGCTAAATTCTGATCCTTCAACCAGGCATGCCTGCGAAGAACAGAACTGGTAGCAGCCACCCTCGTGGAGGCCTGTACAGCATCAAAACCACATTGCAAAGAATGCTTACCCACTTGTTCAGACACATGAACCAAATCCAGCAACTCTTTACACTCAATACCTTCCGCCAAAGCATCCACCTTAGATTTCAATTGTGAAAGGAGATAATTCTGATATTTTAGCATGTGAAACTGACAATTCAATGCTCTCATGGCTAGAGTGGAAGAAGTATACACTTTCTTTCCCCACCTATCCAAAGCCCTTGCCTCTTTATCAGTGGGAACAGGATTTTTAACCACAGAAGCCTTTACACCTTTGGGCCCTTGAGAAATAGTTTCTGGGTCCGCCCTAGGACTCTTAAACAAATATTTATGAGCTTCGGGCACCCTATAATACCTATCAGGCTTAACAGGAGCAGGAGGCAAAGAATCAGGGTTCAGGAAGCCTCTGCAAAACATCTTCCACCACATTCAACACAGGAGGAATAGCTAAGGCCTATGCTGGGGTAAAACAAGAATTCCCTAAGCCTTTTCCTGGAATCAGAGTAATCCTGGCCTTCCCATTTAAAGTGCTCCCTCATGGAATGCAGAGTCTCTGAAAATGAGAAATCCTCAGGCGAAGCTGTAGGGTGGAATCATCCACATCAGAATCAGAATAAGTAGGATACTCCTGCATATCTTCCACAGAAGATTCTGAAGCCTCTGAACACTGTTCAAAACTATCAAACTCGGTTCCACCCTAGGCCTCTTATCAGGGGCATAGAACCTCTAATCATAGTAATCAAATCTTCTGCCATTTTAAGCATATGTTTCTTAGGTACAGAACCCGAAATGCTAGGAGAAGCCCCCACTGAAGCTGAACTAGGCCTACCTCTCAAAGAAGTTTTGGCAACCGAAGGAGGCTCTAACTACCTTGGGAAGAGAGGGAAGAACAGTCACCTGAGAAGCCCCTCAGCCTGGCCTACCTCCTGAGAAGGCACATCCTGTAATAGTATAGTTTCTGCCTGGGACTCCATGGAAACTCCTGGCAAAACCTCGGCTCCACTGAGCCTTCTAAAGAACCGGCGTCCGGGACTGCGGTTCATCAACCCTAGGCTTCACTGTTTTATCCTTGCGCTTCTTGGAAGGCGCCGCGGGGGACCGAGCATCCGGCGGCATTTTATAATTACAACGCTTCCCAAACACTAACCTGGCACAGTCTAACCTCCTCTTAATAGTGCGTTTGTTAAACCTAGCACAAGACAACAACGTCGCTCAGGCCTAAACAAGGTATACACAAGGTATGATAATCCCTATGAGGTATCTGTTTCCCACAAGAAATACAGTTATTCACTTTTTCTGACATCCGGTAAAATACTGAGGCAAGAAAAACCAAAATGTTCTAGAGGTACTTAGCCAACTCTGTTTCGGGTCTGAAACTCCGGTTTGAAATATTTCAGAACGCCAACTTTCATAAAACTGCTTCTGCATCGGACCATGCGGCAAAAAGACTGAGGATATGGCGTCGGTCATGCGAGTACCCTGGCGTACTGGCGTCAGTCTAATGCGCCCTGACGGCGTCAGCCTACTCTGGTATTCGGGCCGACTGGACGCGGACTATACCCAATAGTCAGGACTGCAGCAATGGAAGACGAAGAACATCTGTCTTGCCAAAAAGGGCAGAACCATCAAAGGGGGCGTTCGCGAATGATGCCTTGAAAGGCTCTGTAAAATCGCAGTGGCGGAGCCAGGCCTGCCGTCTTGTGACTAGGCCGCTCCCGCAGCTCTAGCGGCTCCCTCGGTAGCGTGGGAAAGTAACCGCATAGAAGTGTTAGTCACAGAACGAAGAGTGGCCATACGGGTGGAGTGCATAAGTTTGTCCTCAGATATGGACTCTGGGGGGGATGCAGAGTATTCCTTGATAAGATCGCGCTGCATCCTAATGATGTGTGCCAAATAGTTGAGCGCCCTCACTGAGAAGGTCGCTGAACTAAAGATTCGCTTCCCCAAACGGTCCATCATCTGAAACTCCTCGCTCGGGGGATGGACCGAGGGACTCTCCTGGGCGAGTTCCCTCTTAGTGGCTGCTGCCGACAACATGGCATCTACCGGGGGTCCCTTGCTCCAGTGGGCACGGTCAGCAGGGGGGCTAAGGATCCTGTCGGGCCTCTTAGGGATTGGCTCCACGGTGTCCGGGTCCCTCCACGCCCTGGTGGTAATAAGGTCCACCAGGGGGTCGGCAGGAGGGGACACCCAAGAGGTAGATGGGCCCGCTTCAAATGCCTCCAAGAACACTGACTCGTCCGAGGAAGACTTTGGGGCAGACCACCCACCTCTAATCCGTAACATTTCCATGATGTCTCCGAAGGAGACATCCTCAGGGGGTGATCTTGGGGAGCCTTCCCCTTCCTCCAAGTCAGTGTCTTCGGTCAAAGACTCGGGGGAGTCTATGTGCCTCCTCTTACACGAATGCTTGCGAGGTGCTTCCTCGGGGGGGCTGTCAGAGGAGCCCTCACCAGCAATGTCCAGAACCACAGGAACTGCTTGGGGCAGTGAAGCGGGCTGTCCCAGTGGCCAGGTGATGGAAGCCTGGCCCAGATCAGATGGAGTGCAGGACGGAGCCGAAGCAAGGGCCAGGGGTCCGGATGCCCTCAACAGGGCCCTCTCCACTACATCAAAAGCAGAGGGGGAGCCAGCCTCGACAATAGGATCCGAAAGTCGGCTCCCCCTCGGATCCGATGAGCGGATCGGAGCCAGCGCCGAGCCCCTCGGATCCGAGGGACCAGTGTGCTCCGACAAGGACGGCGCCAAAGGCACACAGAGTCCCTCGGATCCGAAGCTCGGGCCAAGGCTCCGAGAGGTCGGATCCGACAGACTCGAGGGCAGGGTCAGATCCGAAGTACCCAGTACTGTCGGCGCCGACCCACCCGCGGCTCCGAGGCTGCCCAGCATCGGGTGCTCCGAACCCGGGTAGCGGGTCGGAGAAGGAGCAATGGGCTTAAAAAAGGGGGTCGAGCTCTCCCCCAGAGGGGGGGAGGCAGGAGCACTCCCATCTGCATCTGGGCCTGGATGAACCTTCGCATCATCCGGTCCAGATCAGCATCGGAGAGGCTGTAAGTAGACCTCGACGAGGCTACCGAGGTAGGCCTTGAGTGCCGCCTCGATAGCCTTGAAGGAGGTCAGGTCTCCTCATCCTCAGGCTCTGGTGAAAAGCACAGGGACCGGAGCCGAGGAGGGGGAGAGCCAGCAGCCAGAGAGGCCGGAGGAGAAGCCGGCGGGGCCGAAACGGAGGTCTCGGCCCACTGTTTGTGGTGCTTCTCTCTCTGGTCTTTTTTCCTGGCTTCCCTCTCCTCCGACCCTTTGGCGGGAGTTTGAGTCCCGGGTGGAGGAGGGGGAGCAGGCAAGACAGGGACTGCCGAAGCAGTGACCACCAAGGGGGCGGGGGCAAGAGTCCAGCCAAGACCAGCTTCGACCTCCGCTCCTTCAATGCCCTGGGGTTGAACCCTGCACAGATTGAACACCCTGAAGTGAGGTGTTCAACCCCAAGGCATCGAACGCACCGAGTGTGGCCATCAGCAGGGGAAAGCTTATGGCCACACTCGGAGCACTTTGAAAAAAAGCCTTTGGGGCCTCACATCACTATTTTTTTTTTTTTTTTTTTTTAAATAGTAATAATAAAATAAACTAAAACACTCACACAAAGGCCCCCCCCCCCAAAAACACACACACACACACCAACTACGAACCAGCGAGGGGAGGGTAAAAACTATATTAAATTAACCCAAAAAAGATATAAATACAAGGGAAACCTATAACTTTCACACAACTTAAAAGTTTTAAAACCCTTTTAAGAAGAATACTAATACTTGGCTTTTGGAGCTCTGACGACCCAGCCTTTACCATGCATGGCAAACTAGATCTGAGGTCATGTAGGGAGAGCAGGGCATTATGGGTGAGGGGAGGAGCTAGGAGCTCGGATCCACAGCTGGATAAACCATGCCGGTTCGGATCCGATATCGGATCCATACCCACAGGTTGCTGACAAATGAATTCTCCTACTTCAGATCATTAAGTAACTCTTACTAGCACTGCTTCTTTCTACCAAATCTATGGAAATATAGTCAGGTGAGGTGAGTGATGCTGTCCCCTTGGTGAAAGACTCTGTGAAAGACCAGACTCTGTGAAAGACCCTGTCTAAGCATACTAGAGAAAAATTAGGCTCCTTGAGGGGGTTAGGTTTGATTTGATTTGTTCTTGTTGATGGTGACAAGCCTTGACGCAGTTCATGATAAATTCCAAAGCCCTGCTCTCTTCCTGGACTGTGCTACTATAAGGTAATCATCTACAAGGATAAATATGGATGCCCTTTATCTTGCAGAAAGCAATTACTACAATCAGGCACTTGGTGAAAATGCTGAGTGGAGCAGATAAGCCCAAGGGTAAGGATGTGAAGTGGAAAAGTTTCATCCATGCTGCAGATAGGATAAATCTTTTCTATAGCTTGACTATAGGGATGTGAAAGCAAGCATTGTTTGGGCCTAGGATAACCACAAAAACCTGGGACAGCAGTAATGGCCAATAGGCTTTGAAGAGTTAATGTTCTGAAATTTGGAACAATGAGAAATTGCTTAAGCATGATTGGTCTAGAATAGGTATCCATTTGCCCTTTTTTCTTGAGGTCAGAAGGAACCTGGAGTAGAATCATTCTTCCTTTGTGGGGATCAATCGCTGGTCTAACTGGTCCTTTGGAAAAAGGAAGGATGCTTTTCCAGTTTGGATTTTGATAAATTAGCATTAAACCTTGGTGCAAGATGTTCAAAAACAGCTGGTCTCGTGTGATGACTTCCCAATTTCTGAAAGGTGGCTATGGACTCTCCAACTCTGATGGAAATGGGGTTGAGCTGGGGGTGGGCTTAAAAGGGAAGGAGGAAGAAGGATCCTACTCAGTCATGGCTGATCTCACTATGGAAGTCATAGTTTCATAGGTTTGTACTAAGCTAACTGCTCTTGCGAACCATTTTAAGCCTAGCCAATTATCCCTTGTGAGACTCAAACCCTGCACCTTGTGTTTGTAAGGCAAACACCTTAACCATTAGGCCACCCTCCCAACCAAATTGTCCTAGGTCATAGTCATGAGGGCCCCCAAGCAAGACTTTGGTGTTGCTTGCTACTCTGTTGAATTTTCCCTTCCTTTGCCAGACTTTTCGTCTTGCTTAGGGTCCAAGGTCCAAGACACAGTTGGATAGTATCTGCTGAATTTACAAGCTTGGGCCAGAAAAAGTTAAAACTAAACTAAAATAAATACACTGGCTGCATGGTCTTGCCTTTTTCCTCCAGTCTCCTGAAAACTGACAGGGAGTCCAAAGAAGAGGTCCTTGCCAAAGGGTGAATTATGGAGGTCTTTCCATCATCTGAAAGTGGCAGAGTCCTGAAGAAGGCACATCTCCAAACAACTTGCCCTGTGGCTGCTTCCCTACATGATGCATCTCCAGCATATTCACATTTCTTGGAATGTATAGCAACCACAGCTGACAGGTCATGAATTTCAAGCATCTCATTCTGTAGCTCTCTCTGCATTGGCACTGATCCTTTTTGAGCAGAGATAGCTGAAAGGTAAGCACATGGGTCTGGGGGCTCAAGGCTTTGAAAATACAGTAGCAAAAATGCAAAGCTTTTTTCTTAATCTGTCAAGTATCTTAATCTCCTTGTTACTGGAAAAAAAGAAGTGCCTAGACAGAGCTTGAGGACATTCCTTGCTGGATCAGCTAGACAATTCTAATAAAGGAATGTGTGGGAATTCCTGACCCTATAAAAGCAACAAGGTATCTTGGGAAAGGGAGTGGGGGTGGATGATGCATTGGTGGAATACATCATCCAGGACTCTAGGAACAGCAAGTTCTTTAGGCTCAATGACCATGAAAGCTCTACATCTCAGCTGGACCTCCCAAGTATTTCCTTAGCCTCCCACTGAAACACCTCCATTTTATGAACTGTGATCAAAAAATAAATCTGGAAAAGTACAGGATAGCGTCATCAGTGCCCAATACATATGCAGGAAGCACAAGTGATATGGCTAACATAAGTCAGTTCCTCTACTTTAAAATCAAAGAAATGTGAACATTTCAAATGCCTCATACAAACAGGACATTTATACTGTTCAAGGTTTGGATTTATGGGGAAAAAACAAACATGGAATCATGAGCCAGATGCTTGGTAGAAGAGGGAACATAAAATGCCTAACCTAGGCAAGCTGTCTGGCACCAGTTTGGTCCTTGGTGCTTTGCACCTCAGAATGTAGAACAAATGCAAACACTTCAATCCAACTGCCAAGAACCTTCTCACAAGCAAATACTGAGGGGATACAACCCTCCCTCTTCACTAGTAAGGCTCCGAGACTCTGACATTGATGGACTTGTAGTACATGGAGGTATGGTAGAGTCTCTAGAGTGCATGCAAGACAGCAATTATACAGGGACCCAACCCAGGAAGACCTAAATCAGCATTGTCCTCATTCTCCTGACACTTCTACTGTCTCGAAAAAGTTTCTTCTTTAGTGTGAGGTTCCTGGAAGAATGGGTAAATGGGTCTTGGAACCAGCTGTACACCCACTTTTTAGCTTCATATTCCTGGAAAGACTATCTTCTGTTGTGTATTGCCCTCTAGGAAAAATTGCATAACACCCACACCATGTCTGAAAAAAGTTTGTCGCAGAATCTGAAAATTACCCAATATGAATCTTTACTTAAGAGAACTTCAGTGAGGTAGTTTTCTGGCTTCTGGAGACAGGCTGAGTGATGACAGACAATGTTTTTAAACATGCAGGTGGCTATACTGCATAGCAAGAAAGATTTGCAGAGGGCATCAACTGACACACCTCTTATACAACTTGACATCCCTTCATAGGGGTGGGAGGGTATCAGGTGAAGCCTGGTTGGGATAGCCAGTTGGAGCTACCTGCAAGGAGGAATCCCACAAATGAAGATTGCAACATTAAATCCTGCAAATGAAATTCTACACAATGCAATCCTATCCACATTCTTTAACCTTTAGGGCACTTCCATACAATGAATCACAAGTAGTATGACAGCACATCTTTTATCCTTATGGCCCTGGAGGAATATCCTGGCCCTGTAATCACATGCAGCATCTTGCAGAAATGCATCATGAACCCCACTGTTGCAACTGCAACAGTTATTACCTATGGACACATTTCTGAAGAAAGCCCAAGAGGCAGATACTACACTAGAGCTGCATGTGCTATGGATGTAACCAGCAAGTCTCAGTTATACTTTGGACAGCAACTATCTGCAAGCCATCTAGGTAGAATAACCTTAGAAACTTTGAAGCCTAATCTAGTGGTAACATCAGAAACAGATTTTTCTTACTGTCTTGTATTAAAACTTTAGCTACCTACGCACATACAGTGGTATGTTAGAGCTGACACTTCTCAGTTACAATACTCTTAATGAATTCAAATAATTTTATAAAGTGGTTTAACGTAGGCACAAAAAGCAGGTTCATACACAAAGACACTATCTCTATGAAAGGCCAGTGGATCGACAAACACAAACATTTGAAATTCTCCTGGCTTAGGTAGCTGAGTTTTCCAAAAACTTAACTCCATTCTAGAGGCTGGAAGCAGGTCCAACTAGGGGTACAGTTAGCTTTTTGAGCATAAAATTCAAAATACCAAGGAGGAATAGACTCCTTGAAAGCAATATGCATTAGAAATGCTTCCCTGAGAAAGGCCTTGCATACTTTTACATCTCATCTGTGGTGGTGTAGCGGTAGCATTGTTGCCTCACAGCAAGATGTTCTCCCGTTCGATTCTCGGCTGGAGTGTGGGGAGTGCCTTCTGTGTCGAGTCTGCATGTCCTCACCACGGTTGGGTGGGCGTTCGAAAGACATGCGTAATGGGCGTGCCTTAGTTGAAGGTTGAATGTCGAGCTGGTACCACGGCGTTCGTGCAAAATCTACTGCCAATCATTAGCAGACCGGAGTTCCGCTTTGTGACCCCTAACCAGGAAAAGCCGAAAGACACAACACTAGAGCAAAATTAGAAAATTCCTGATGCTAATTAGAAAGACTAAATGAAACTTAGTAGAACTTAAACCTGTATCAAAAATATAGGGGAAGAAAAAAAAGATCACCATCACGGATGCTGCTGAAGTATTCAGCCCCTGTGAAATGTCCCATACTGCAAACCTAGTACACCCCCTCATACACTTCTGATAATGGGTCTCTAGGAAGACATCCTGATTTGGATGATCATAGGTAGGCATCCTGATTTGGAATATCCTAGGAGGGTACACAGGTTTCTAGCCTTCACAAGAAGTATAGTAACCAGGGGGTCAGACGGAAGGTGAGACGATATAGCCAAGTTAAGAGTAAGAAAGATCTGAAGAGCCTCAGACATCCCTCCAGAAAGTGAGGTCATAGCAGAAAGAAAAACTTGTAAACATTAATATGGGATTATGAGAAAGACCTTGGTTTGGTACATCCTGTCTTTTCGCATAAACTTTGAAATAAGAAAAAATAGAAAAAAAAAGAAAAGGAGGCAAGGAGAATTCTGGACCATGGCATCCTTGAAGGGGAAATACAGAAAAAATTGCTTCTGCATTTAAGAAATGATCTAGGACAACCCATACATGAGGCAATGTGTGTTGCTGAAAAATTGTACTGTTCTACTGCTGCTTTAAGTACTTATTACACTGTATCAGACCGTTTCAAGGCTGTTGTATCTAGATTGTGTGGGTCTTATCCTTGGGCTCCAAACCAGCCTTTTTACATTAATAAGGTTTTAGCAGCGGAGGTGCAGCGGTAAGCATTGTCGCCTCACAGCAAGAGACTCTCCAGTTTGATTCTCGGCTGGAGTGCCTTCTGTCTGGAGTCTGCATGTCCTCCCCGTGATTGACTGAACATTAAAAGACATGCAAGTAGGTGTGTGAGTGTGTGCACTCCTTCTCTGAAGGTTGGGCGCTGGGCTGGCAACTCGGCACTGTGTAAAAATTCACTGTCAATCATAGCCGGACCAGTGAGTCGCTGTGGCGACCCCTAACTGGGAAAAGTCGAAAGACTTTTTTTCCCCCTGCACTCCTGTGGCAGAATTCTACTGATCTAGACCTGAGTTTGGGGATTAGTGGTATAAGGTTTGTGCTCGCTTTCCTGATTGGTAGTGATCTTAAAACGTGTTCTTTCACAAATCTCTGCTTTCTGCACAGTGGCAGTTAACACTGCCCTGTACAGAACCTGAAGATACAATTTCCCTAGAATAACTACCACTGAAACCATATCCAGCCATTTGCTGATCTAGGAGCAACCAAGCTGAGAGCTTAACAGCATCACTCTGTCGGTTAACAGGCTACACAATGTACAGTTCCCACTCAGCCTCTCTGCTACCAGCACAGTCCAGTCTAATTAGCCCATTCCTTTCCCTGATAAAACCCAGACTAAGACCTGACATTCTGGAGAGGCAGTTTCTTACCATCTCTAAAGACAACCTGGAGGACATGGGCATTCTGAAGCAATGTAGCAATTGTCTCATGTATACTGAGCCACTTAATCCTGAAACAAATACCGTATGTGACAGATGTTGTTACACTATGAAAATGCAGGCAAGACCATCACATATATCACTTCCCACACTAAAGGACTGGACACAAACCAACATATTCAGAGGTACTCACTAGTAACTTACCAAAACACAGATGCCTGCCTCCCAAAGGTTGCCTTCAGAAACCACATATATACATACAAAGTAAACTACCACAACACATAATAAACAATCCAGTGTCAACAAGCAAGCCCATAAAGTAAAACACCACAAAACCTAACATACTGGTCACAGGAGACTCCCTAGTGAGACGCACAGATGTCCCACTCACCAGGATGGATAAGGAGGTTATGGTTAGCTGCTGGTCAGGTGCCAAGCTCCATCAGATCCCACAAGCACTCAAGTCACTCTGCCACAAGTACCAGTATGATTCTATTATAGTCCATGTGGGTGTGAATGACCTGTGACAAACCTCCCTGGATTACATGAAGACATGACTGAACTCTGATTGTCTCACAGGCAGGTATGAGCCTAGCCTTGAGCAGCTTTCTACCTTCACTAAGGATGATGCCACAATACAAACAAAAAATGATTGACTAACAACCGGCTTAACTTTTGGTATCAGCCAAAGGGAATCCAATATTTGTCAGTCTGGGAAGATCGTGCCTTTTTAGGCAGTGTCAGAGTAACCAAAGTACCAACATAAATTATTTTCTTTATAAGCTCAAGGTACTGCAGCTCAATGCTAGGAGTCAAAAGAAGAAACCGCACTCTCTGGAAGCATTCCTCACCTTGGAATATGCTGGTATCTGTGCAAAGCCATGGAAAGTATCCTGCCGTGAAAGGCTATAATGTCTTCCACACATTTAGAATACCAAATGTGCAAGAAAGAACCAAAGGAGGTGGTGCATCCATCTTAAAGTACACCTCAAGGCTGGTCAAACAGCGACTCTCTCCGGCTACTCCATGTCCAAGTAACTAGAGGCAAACTCCCCTACTACATCGTTAGCTACAGGTCCCCACCATGAACCAGGAAAAACATGCCACATACCTGGACTTACAGGAGTCACCCACCATGCAGCCCAGTACCTAACTCATGGGCGATTTTAACTATTGTACCATTGACTGGGGAACACATGACCATTAACATGCAAGCTCAGTGGTTCTTGGACTTTGTTAATGGAAATGCTCTGAATAGCTGGTTGGCACACCCACTGAGGGCTCAAATATCATGGAGGTATTACTCACTAAACATGAGGGAGTGCTGCACCCACCCCCCCTCCATCTGTAATGTCTTCTTTAAGACTGGAACAAAACTATCTCCTTTGAAATAAATACAAGACCAGATACCCCAAGGTAAAGAAAACATTAAAGAATTTCTCCAAGACAAATTACTAAAAAATTTCAAAGCTACCCCAAATCCAGAAAACACAGAATCGTATGCAGAGGTGTCCTCCAATGCAGTATACAGCCACTTAAGCAGTTGTATGGAATCGGTAAAACCAGACCAAATTAAACCTAGGTCTTACCAAAAAAAACAAATCACCCTTGTGGACCCCTGCTATAAACAGCCTATACAACAAAAGAAAAAACTAATGTTAAATAAGCGGGAACAGGCTCAGCAGAATTAATCCCTCACTAGTCTAAACAAATCAGAGAAGGTCAAGGCCTCAAAAGCAAAAAATAGCCTCTAGCCAAGAAAATCACAAAGCATTTTTTTTTTTACGTCTGAAATCTGAAGAGGAATATCCAGGAGGAAGCAGTCAACCTGCTAGCTGACAGATTTGGATCAAACTTACCTTACACCCCCCCCCATCCCCAATGGTCAGTCCCCAAAGTATACCTGCCACCATTCCTCAACCTATTATCTAAAGACAGTAGGTCATCTCTACACTCACTAAGGCTACAAATACGGCATCAATGGGCCTTGACAACATCCCAGGCTTGTTTTTAAATTACTTAAAACATGACCTAGCAGATCCACATGGGTTCCTATTTAAACCACAGCCTCCAGATTATGTTCCAGCAAAACGGAGGACAGCAACAGTCATCCCTCTCACAAAGGGGAACAATCAACCAACCCAGGGAATTACCGACCCATAAGCCTTCATCTGTAAGGCCATGGAAAGAATCTGGACCTAACCCAGTTCAGATTCTTTACAGGTAGATTGTGTCCATTAAATCAGGTCGACTTTGAGATGGTCACCTAGGCAATGGATGAGGGAAAGAGTGTGCATACCACCTATCTTGACCTGGCCAAGGCATTTGACAATTCCTCACTTGGGTATTACAGAGAAACTCTCAACTGGGCATAAACTCCTATGTCACCAAGTCGGTAGCCAAATGGCTCACCGACAGGACACACTGTCAAAGTGGCTGAACTCACCGCTAGCAAGAGGCCAGTCACCAGCGGGGTACCACACATTTCTGTGCTAGGCTCTCTCCTGTTCAGAATTTCTCAGAAGTTGAGGCAAACGTAGACGGCTTTTGGCTAACCAAGTTTGCAGATGACTGCAAATTGGGGTAATCAGTGAATCCTCAAATGATACCGATTCTGCAGAAAGGATGAATTCAGACAAATGATTGGTGCCAGAGCCATGGACTGAAACTAAATGATGAAAAAAATGCATAATTATACCCTTTGGGAAAGCAAATAACCCAATTAATTACAATATAGACAGCACCCTCTAACAGAATAAGTGGTACATGATCTGGGTACTCAGGTTGATAGCAATCTGAACTTTGACCATGTGTCCAAAGTGGTGAGGAAGTCCTTTTATGTGGCACAACTCAAAAGTAAGGTAATGGCATCCAGATCAAAGGACACTATAATTCCAGTGTACTCCGCCATCATCAGACCAATAATAGAGTACAATGTTTCACTTTGCATGCATCTTTCCAGACTTGCAACAGCTGGAGCGACCCCAGAGGTTTCTCATCATGAAGATACAGGGTATAAAAAAAGTCCTTCTCAAAGACTGAAAGTCGTATTACTGTAGACTATCAAGGGGATATCTGTGTCTGGCTTACAGGCCAGTCTCTAATCCAGCCCCGATGGAAATGTTACATATTTGTAAATCAAACTGCAGGAGGGTCACTTGTTACAGGGATGTTGACCTAGCCTCTGACAAAGACATGTTGGACAGATACACAAGTCTCTCAGATACTACCCCTTCTTTGGAACAAGCTTCCAATTCACATGAAGCAAAGCCTTTCCCTGATCCTCTTCAAACACAACTTAGACAAATAGATGGGTAATCAAATTTACTCCTGGGGTGGCACCCATGTTCTTCATGGACAGAGGCAGTTGGTATTGGATCCCATAGCATAGGCTCATACTTATGTGAACTTCATTCACCTAGCTACTGAAAACTGGGAAACTTAATTTATGCATATTTGCCCATCCATATTTATCCCACACCCAATCTGCTCAAACACAATAATAGAGCCAGTTAATGACACTAAACTCCTTGTTGTTAACAAAAGACAGCAACCTTAAATTTGACAAGCACCTAGCACTAACAATCAAAAAGGACCACATTAAGTTAGGATCACTGTACAGGGTCAAACCTTTCTTAACGGACACCACCAGACAGTCCATCTCCAGAACTCATTTCTCCTCTACACTCGTATATACATCACCAGTATTTACTAACTTAACAGAAACAGACCTAAATAAGCCGGGGGACATTCTATAACAAAATACCCAGATTTGCCACTAACCTACCTTCCAGATAACATCACTGGTCACTCAGCATTGCTCCTAGAATGTCTGGAATTCCCTAATCTCCTCACCTTCAACCAAACAGCCCTAGCAAACTCCATTCTACACTACCCTGACAACTGCCAGCTCTTAGTAACCTTATTAAACCCCATATCAACTGTTGACTCTAAGATCCTCCCAAAAACTACTTAATACCTAATGAGCTTTTAACTACTTAATTCCTCCTCTTGCTTTCTCTCAACTCCGTAACAGATTTTCCCCTCTTCTCTCCCTTCTACTTCATTCTTTTTTTTTTTTTTTTTTACTGTCCATCCTACTTACTTAACCATCCCCCATTTTTCCCTCTTTTCCTCTCTTCTTTCCTCCTCCCTTCTCCCCAATATTTCACACAGTAATCTTCTGCTCCTCTCTCTTATATATATATATATACATATACATATACACACACACACACACACGTTTCATTATTTATCCTATGTAACACCTGGATTTACATGCATTCCTTTGTGCTCATAACAGTGAACTATTTTGTTTTGCCTAACTATTGTGTCATGTTAATAGTCTCTACTAAGAGTATGCTTAAATTTGCTGTTAGTATATTATATCAGCTTTATCTATTTTCTACAATGTTTTAAGTAAACGTGGCAATTTCTTTTATGCAATTTTCTTGACCTTGTTTGAAATTTTGAAACTTTTGTTAAGTCTTGTTTACCTTGGATTTTTTCTCCCTGGGCCTCCAATAGAAATGGACTTACTTTGGCCCAGTAAACAAATGCCAATAAATATGCCAATAAATAAAATAACAAAATCATGGAAAACAATGCCACAAGAAATACCCAACATGCCCAACCCATCAAAATTCAAAATAATGCTAAAAGAACACCTAAGCAATAAATGGCTTTGGCTCCTGTACCAAGCCAGGGTAAACTCTCACGCTTTCTAGTTTGGCTTCAACTTTCTCCTCTGCATCTACATTCCTGCCACCTATCAGCTTGAAAATCTCTGCTTTGTAATACAATACTAACAGTCTTATACCACCTTATTTCTCTTTAAACTTTCTCACCAATATTTCCTCTCACCTAACCATCATAACTCAAAACATGCTTCTATTTATCGGTCTACATCTCCATGTATTTAACTGTACACAAGAATTTACAATGTTTTTTCATGTCATAACTGTCCAATATGTCAAAATTGTATATTGTATTTTTCATCAAACTACTGCTCTGTAAACTACTTGTGTTGCTCTCCTCCCAGAGTCTCCGGTGAAAATGGACCAAAAACCCAGTCGGACCTCCCCGGTATACAAATGTAAAATAAAATAAAAAAATATATGTAGAGGAAGCCAGTAAAAGGAGAAACCTGTGGATATGGGGAGTTTACGTCACTTATTAGACTTCTTTTTGTGGACATGTGGCTGGTTGTCAGGAAAAATGTTGGCTGCAAAAAAAGGCATCCTCAAAGGATGGTAACACAGGACAGTGTGGAAGGAGAAGGAAATCATCAACTAACAAATCAGAATATCCTTACTGGGACTCTGGTATTTGTCCCCTCTTCCTTCTAGGAGTCCCCACAGAGAGAGCGAGAGAGTCATAGCAGCTTGAAAGATGTTCCCTTCCCTGAGAATGAAGCTCCGATATATGGGCTTAGTGAAAGAGCATCTTCTGGACACTTCTGTGAAGCTGGAAATTATACAGTGGATATAAAAAGTGTACACACCCATTAAAATGCCAGTTTTTTTGACAAAAAATGAGACCACAATAAATCATTTCAAAACTTTTCCCACCTTTAATGTGACCTATAACCTCTACAATTGAATTGAAAAACAAACAAATCTGTTGGGGTAAAAATATATAAAAAACATACAGTAAAATCTGGTTGCTTAAGTGTGCACACCCTTAAGCTAATACTTTAAGGTTTAAGGAAATTTCATTAACTACTTTAGGCATGAATGAAGGGTTAGTTCAGAGAAGTCCTATCTTTATGAAAAATGAGAGGGAGGAGAAACCATAAGGGCTTGAATCTCATAGACCCTCCTGGCAGAAGTAAGGGCCACTAACAAAACTGTTTTCTGTGTACTGAATTTAAGGGAGGATAAGTGGGCTGGCTCAAAAGGGGCCAATATAAGCTTTTCCAGCACAAAGTTAAGGTCTCAAGGAGGAGTAATAGGCTTGCGAGGTCGTCTTATGTGAAGGACCCCTTTCAGAAACAGCTTGACTTCCAGTCTGAAGCTAGAGGTGGAGTCAAGGGAAGGCAAGCAGAATAGCAGAGAGGTGTATTTCTACTGAGGAGTAGGTCAGCCCTGAATGTAGTAATCACAGGTAGGAAAGGACCAGTGGAACAAACTAGAAATGGGCCCTGTTTTCTCGAGGCACCAATGGGCGAATCTTTTCCACTTTAAGTATTTTCTCCTGTTACTTGGGTTTCCTGGCCTCCTGCAGGGCACTGAGTACGTCCTCTGAGTATAGGTGCCTAAACGGGATCAGACCCAGTGTCAGTTTGAGATTGAGTAGGTGGGTGTGAATAAGGGATCCCCCTGTCTTGTGTGAGTACGTCAATGCGGTGTGGTGATTGCCCTGGGCTAAAAGGTAGAGTAGCAGAAACCAATGCTGTCTTGGCTAGAAGGGAGTCACCAGCAGGATTTTTGGTTTGTCGTCCTGTATTTTCAGGAGGACTTTGGGAATCGGAGGAAATAGAAGGAAGGCATAAAGAAACATTCCCTCTCATAAGAGGGTGTCCACCCCTCCACGCTTGTGGATGGGGGAGCCTTGTGCAGAAGAAGGATATCAATTTGTTCTGGGAGGAGGCAAACATCTGCCTGAGGAATACCCCACCTGTGAATTAGATCCTGAAATACCTTCTCTGTGAAGCATCCATTTGTGGGAGGGTGCTAAGGTTCTGCTCAGGGTGTCTGCCATCCCATTTTCTTCTGATGGGATGTAAACTTTCTGTAAGTGAATTTGAAGTGCTGCTGCCAGGGTCCATGTCTGTATGTATAGGTAGACTGCAGAGGGGGTAAGATTTTGTTCCTCCTTGCTTATTTATATACCACAGGATTTTCATGTATGTGATTATCTTCAGGGTGCCTGGCAGGAGGATTTCTTGAAAGGCCTGCTTAGCCAAGGATAGGGCCTTTAGCTCTTTTAGGTTGATGTGGTCCTTCCTTTCTTGAATGGACCACTCCCCCTGTACTTTGTGCCAGTTGTTGGTACGGTGTAGGATGGCCCCCCAACCTAAATCAAATGCGTCTGTGTACAGATGTGCTTGGGTGGAGGGATCTGCAAGGGAACCCCTTGATTGAGGATAATGGGTGGCAATCCACTAAGAGAGTTCCCTTTTTAAACAGGGAAGAGGAGGAATTTTGGTTTCCAAGGGATGAGTGTTGGCTCAAAGAGTTTCTCGAGACCCACTGAAACTTCATGTGCATCCTGGCTACAGGGTTCATGGGAGTCAAGAAGCCATGCATGCTAGTATCCTGAGAAATTCCCTGGCCGAGATTTTAGCTAGAGGTAACAGGGAGTGGAAGTACATACAGTTGTGTACACTTACCATAAATGTAGATGTTAGAGTGTATTCACTGTTGCAGTCATCACATTTGGGTTATCTGCTTGAAGTAGCCTTCAGTCGGCCTGATTAACAAAGTCTTGGGTCCTGCATCAGTTGCCGTCTCATCTTCCATGACGTCAGGTAGTCAGGGGTATAAAGCATGCAGCCAATGCCATTATCAGTTTTTCTTGCCCCAGATGTCAGGTGCCCCCCATAATGGAAAGCAATTATATACAAGGGTACACCTCCAACAAAAAGCAAATACAGCAGAAAGCTTTAAGCATAGTAGAGAAGAATAGAGGTATAGACAATAGAAGTCAGGGGGACTGGAGGGAGGGTAACCAGGACTGCAACAGTGAATACACTCAAACATCTACATTTATGGTAAGTGTACACAACCGTACTATGTTCGTGTTTCACTGTTGCAGTCATCACATTTGGGTAGATTCCCAAAGCCAAGGATGGGAGGAGGTAATTAGCATTAGGACCAACTATAAGGCCTTGCAGGATTGCAGTGACAAAGTCAACTCTGGATTTAGAAAAAAATTGGCAAGTGGTAATGCTTGGTGAAGGTATGTACAGAATTCCAGTTAGTAGGTTCTAGGATGTCTCTGGCAGGGACACCTCTGAGAAAGGCTGTAGAGGTGTAGACAGCCCTGGTTGAATGTGGTCTTATCCCCTGTGGGGTAGGTTTTCCATGGTGCTTATAGCAGAAATGAATGCAATGGCCAATCCACTTCGAAATGGTTTGCTTTGAAATAGCTTTCCGCTCTGCCCCTGCAGCAAATGCAACCCAGCAGCTGTTCAGATTTCCTGAGAGGTTTAGTCGTGTCCAAGTAAAATCTAAATTGTCTGTGCACGTCCAAGGGGTGCAGTATTCATTTCCCTTTGTTCTGTGGATTAGAAAAGAAAGTTGGCAAATGAATTGACTGATTAAGGGCCACACTGGATACCACCTTGGGCATGAAGGATGGATTGGTCCTCAGAGATACCCTGTCCGCATGAAAAATGATGAAAGGCTCCACAGCCATGAGGGCCTGAAATTCAGACACCCTTCTCTTGCTGAAGTGATGGCTAGAAGGAAAGCTGTTTTTCAAGAAAGGAATTTCAACTCTGCACTTGCAGCTGGGTTGAATGGAGGTAGAGTGAGCTTTTCCAATACAAAGTTAAGGTCCCAGGCTGGAGTAGGGGCTCTCCTGGGTAGTCTTAAGTTTTTGGCCTCTCTGAGGAATTGCTTCAGCAGCGGATGAGAGAAGAGGGATGGTTCTGCATTGTAATGAGTTGAAATGGCTGAGGCATGAATTTTGATGGAGGCAAAGGAAAGGCCCCTTTGAAGCATCTCAGTTAAGTATTGAAGAATCCTAGGTAAATTGGGCGCTGCTGTGCCCATCCTATGGGTTTGGCTCCAGGAACAGAATCTTTTCCATTTTTCAGCATAGGGTTTTCTAATAATAGGCCTCCTTGACTCCAGAAAGACACCCATCACTTGATTACTGAGGGATGGGAATGTTGAGATCAAGTAATTAGCCAGGCTGCCAAGTTCAGGGTTTGAAGCTGTGGGTGCAGAATCTGGCCCTCCTGCTGAGACAGTAGAGCAGGGGTCTGAGGCAGGTGCCATGGTGCCAGCAGTGACACTGCACAAGAAGGGGCACCAGTGCTGGTGTGGCCAGTCTGGTGCAATCAGTAATGTCCTTGGTTTGTCCTGTTTGAGCTTTAGTAGTACCTTGTAGAGGAGAGGCAGAAGGGGAACGGCATAAACCGATAGTTTTTCCAGGTGAAGGACAGGGCATCCACTTTCCAAACTTGTTTGTGGGGAGTCCTTGTGCAAAATTTGTCCAACTGATAGTTCTGGGGGGAGGCAAACAGGTCTATCTCTGGGCTTCCCCATTTGTTTCTCAACATGTTGAATATCTTTGGTTCCAGTCTCCACTCGTGTGGGTCCATGAGATTTCTGCTTAGGTTGTCTGCCAGTGCATTTAGCTTTCCTGGCAGGAATTGAGCCTGTAGGTGCACTTGGTTGCTCAGGGCTGTGTTCCACAGAGCCATAGCTAGCCTGTAGAGAGGGTAAGAGTGGGTTCCCCATTTGCTTGTTTATGTACCTCATAAGTGGTGTTGTCCGTCTTTACCAATAATTGTCTTGGAAGAATGTGGTCCTTGAAGGCTGTCAGAGCATACTATACAGTTAACATTTCTTTTTGATTGATATGCAGGTGCATTTGACTTGGGTTTCATTTGCCCTAAATGCACTGCCCTGCCAAGTGAGCCCCCCATGCATAGTCTGATGCGTCTGTTAGGGTTTGGGCGGCAGGGGGTAGAGTGAATGGCAATCCCTTCTTGTGGTGGCAGGCCTCTGCCTATCAAAGGAACTCTCTCTGTAGACAAGGTATGATCGGAATCACTGATTCTAGATCTTGAGAATGTTGACACCATAGGCTTTTTAGATACCATTGTAGTTTCCTCATATGCAGTCTTGCATATGGAATTAGAAGAATGCAGAAGGCCATGAACCCCAAGGCTTGCAGTATTTGTCTTGCAGATAGCAGGGTCTTTGTGGCCATAAGTTTGGAGTAAGCTGTCAAATGAACTTGTTTCTCTGGCGTCAGGGAAAACTTCTGGGAAGTTGTGTTCAAGCTTGCTCCTAGGAATACAATTTGTTGGCAGGGTACCAGACATGATTTTTCGTTTATAGTATACCCCAGGGAAGTTAGCACTTTTTGTACAAGCACCAGAGGATTCAATAGTATGCCCTGGCTTTCTGCTTGAATTAGACAATCGTCCAAGTATGGGTATATTTGAATATTTCTTTGCCTGCAAAATGCAATGACTGGAGCTAGGCACTTTGTGAATACCCTGGGTGCAGTAGATAAGCCAAAGGGCAGTGCAGAGAACTGATAGTGCATGAAGCCTGCTTTGAAGCGTAGGTATCTTCTGCAAGATTCCCTGATTGGGATGTGCAGGTAGGCTTCCTTTAAATCCAGTGTTGCCAACCAGGCATCCTTGCCTAGCATAGGAAGCAACTGGTGAACAGTTAGCATCTTGAATTCTGGGATCACAAAAAAGTGTTTATGAGAGAGAAATCCAGGAGAGGATGCCAGGAGTAGTCTCTTCTGGGCACCAGAAAAAAAATCTTGAGTAGAAGCCTTGTCCACTTTCCTCTTCTGGGACAGTTTGATTGGCCCTTATACATGGAGAGAGAACTTGCTTTTGAGCCTCTGCCCACTGACTTAGGGGTATAACTGGACAAGTGTCTGTAGGTTGTTAAAGTGTGGAAGTGGAATCTGTATTCCTGGAAAGCTATATTTAAAACCCATTTGTCCTGGGTAATGAGTTCCCAAGTTTTGCCTGCAAATCAATCTTCCCCCCTAAAGGAGCAGTCAGTTGAGAAGGGCTTGGAAGTTTTAAGGTTAAATCATTGAGAAAGTTTACCATAACGGGGGGGGGGGTCTTACTACTCCCTGCTTTGTAAGTGGGTGCCCTCCACTGCTTAGTCCTGTGTGTACCTTGGGACTGAAGCCTGAGTGTTCTGCTGGGTCTGGGTTTGGACTGAAGGCCTAGAAGAGGCAGGAAAGGACCAATTCTTTGAAGGCCAATGCCTACTAAATCTTGGAGGCTGCACTTGCAGGAAATCTAACAGTTTGCATGGATTTAGTCTTTTTATCCATCTTTTTAAGTACTACTACTGCACTGTTGCCAAACAGGTGGTCCTGGTTTAAGGGAGCATTCAACAATTTATATTTATCACCACCTGGTAAAGATTGCTCATTAAGCCGAGCATGCCTTCTAAGTACAGACCCAGTAACAGCAGCCCTGCAAGATGCCTCTAGTGAATCAAAACCACATTGCAAAGTATGTTTTCCAACTTGTTCAGCATAATGCATTAAATCCTGTAAATCCTTAATTTCAGCACAGTCAGGAATCAACATAATTTTCTGTATAAGCAATCCAATAATGTGCTGCTGATACTTTAACACATGAAACTGGCAATTTAAGGCCCTAATGGCCAAGGTTGCCGAAGTGTATATCTTCTTACCCAATCTATCCAGTGCCCTGGAATCTCTATCAAAGGGGGTAGGATTTTTGGTAGTAGCCTTTATGCCCATGGGTCCCTATGAAATGGTCTCAAGGTCCGCAATAGAATTTTTAAAAAGTAACTCGTGAGAGTCAGGAACCTTGTAATATCTATCTGGTTTTCTGGGAGCAGGAGGTAAGGAGTCAGGGGCCAAGCTAGACTCCATGAAGGCATCAACAATGTCCAGTACATGGGGGAATAGCTAAAGGCCTGTGTTGGGGTAGAAGTAAGAAATCCCTAAGCCTCTTTTTAGAATCAGAGAAATCCTGACTTTCCCAGTGGAAATGCTCCCCAAGAGTATGCAAGGTTTCACCAAAAGAAAAATCCTCTGGAGGGGAAGCAGAGGGAATGGAGTCCTCTCCATCAGAATCCTCATAGGGAGACAAGGGTAAATCCTGGTCATCAGAAGAAACAGAATTTTCAGAGTCTTGATCTGAAGAATCATAGCAAAATTCAGTCCTTCGTCTCAGAGGGGGAAGGTTGACTTCCCCTGATTAAAGCAATAAGGTCTTCAGCCATTCTTATTAGTTTTTTAGGCATAGAGGCCTGACTACGCAGTCTGGGCATCGGTTTTCTAGGCATGGATCGAGTTTTAGGCCTTGAAGATGGCGTTGGTTTAATATGCAAGTCAGTAGGCCTGAAAACACCCTCAGAAGCCGATGCCTGCACCACAGCGGCTCCGGACCCATCCAAGGTAGAGACATCTGCAGGTTCCACAGGTGAAGCATCTCGCGGCATACCGGACTCCAAATGGGTCTCAGTAGAGGCCTGCATCTGACGTACCGGGTATCAGGGGCTGCAAAGGCACCAGAGTACCGGCGAATTGGCAACTAGCTTAGGAGAAGCATCGTCGGCAGCTTTAGACCTAGGCAGCCTCTGTCTATCTTTGCGTTTCTTCAGAATGTCAGTAGTCGGGTGGCTTATTGAAGCCATATCTCTGTATAATTGAAAAGAGCACCAAAATATTTAGAAGCATAAATATACAGACGATGAATAGTTCGTGGTTTAAATAAGGCACAAAACAGACAGCGAGATACGTCATGGTCAGCGCCTAGGCAAGGAATACAGTACGAATGAAAATCTTAATGAGGTATTTGCTTTCCATAAGAAATACAATTACTGATTTTACTGACATCGGGTTAAGAGCAAGAAAAAGTTTCCCCAATGCGGTACTTAGCTTTAGTTGAAGATTTCGGTTCTGAAACTCTAAAATGAAAATTTCAGGAGCCTGCCGACCGGCACTTGCGAACTGCTTCGGGCACCGCACAGCAAGAAAGACTGATAAAATGACATTGGCTGCATGCTTTATATCCCTGACTACCTGACGTCATGGAAGATGAGAAAACAACCGACGCAGGATCTAAGACTTTGTTAATCGGGCCGACTATGGGCTACTGCAAGCAAATAACCCAAATGTGATGACTGCAACAGTGAAACACGAAATTCCACTTTCTGGGGAAGGACAAAGATTGACAGTCTGTCCTTACCCTGCACCCCAGGAAGACAAGGTCTTGGTAAGGGGTCATTTGAGACTTTAGGCAATTCACTGTGTAACCTAGACTCTGTAGAAACTTGCAAACCATGTCCAAGTGTTGGGACAGGGTTAGCTGATCCTGGTGCAGAAGGTGGTCATCCAAGTAGGGATAAATCTGTATGCCCTGCAGTGTGCAATGGCTGGGGTTACGCACTTTGTGAATACTCTTGGCGCTGTGGAGAAGCCAAAGGTTATGGCAAAGAACAGAAAATGTGATGAACCCATTTAGAATTGTAAATATTTTATGTAAGGGGAAAGATAGGGATATGTAGGTAAGCATCCATCAGATCCAGGGAGGTCATGAAGGCTTGCTGAGTTATGAAAGGAAGGAGGTGCTACAATGTGAGGATTTTGATGGTAGGCACTTTGAGGAAGAGATTGAGGTGGGATAAGTCGAGGATGGTTATACAAGGGCCATCTTTTCTTGGGACCAAAATCATCCTTGAATAAAATCCCTTGGCTAACTGATCCTCTGGTACTTGTTCTACAGTCCTCCCCCGAGATAGAATTTGGCTCAGGATAGAGGGAAATAGTGGGAGCTGATTGTGAGGGGTTGAGGTATTCCCTGGAAGGGTGGAGTAGCCCAAGTCAAAGTATCACCTCTCGATGATGGAAAGCACCCACTTGTCGGAGGTGATTTTCTGCCAGGAGAGTAGGGAGAGGGTTAGGCATAGGGATAGGGGGAAGTGGAACTGGTTAAGAGATGAGTCAGTGGAGTGGCTCTCTGTGGGTCTGGCTGCCTCCAAAAGGAAGACTGTGAGGAGGTGGTTGAAGATGTAGGAGCAGATTGTTTCCTGGTATGTCTCTGTCCCCTGGACCGAGTTGGAAAGGGATGAGAGGAATGCCTCTTGACAAAGCTAGGTTTTTGAGGGTAATTTCTATGAAATCTGGGAACAAGTGAGACTTGTAAATATTTTAAATTTTTTTAAGTCTTTACCTTTTCCTGTAGAGACTTAAGTAGCTCTGCAGGGGCAGGTCCAAAAAGGGCTTTGTTGTCCAAAGGTGCAGCCAACAACTTAGCTTGGACAGCCAAAGGTAAGGGCTGAAGTCTTAACCATGAAAGCCTCCTTAACAGAGCCAGAAGCAGCAGACTTGGAAAAAGCTTCTACAGCATCATAGCTGCACTTAATGGAGTGTCTGGTCACTTGAGACACCATAGACAGAACGATAATTAATAGAGCCTTAACTGGTGAATCTGGAAATCTGACAGAAGAGTAGAGGCCTTGGTCAGGGAATCTAAAGCAAACAGTCATATAGGGTCTGATAATAGCCCTAATGGCCAAGGTGAAAGTAGTAATTACTTTCTTCCCTAACCTGTCCATAAAAGTACTACCTTTATCCGTTGGAAAAAGGGAAAATGAAGGTAGTTGCCTGGAGGACTTATCAGGTGACACTGCAATGACTGCAGGATCTGCTGCAAGGTTTTTGAAAAGGTACTGCTCCTTATCAGACACTTTGTAAAATCTTTCTGGTCTCTTAGAAGCAGGAGGCTGTGACTGGGCTTTGTGAGGCAGCAGAACAAGCATCCTGGAATGCTGGAAGTAAAGGTGGGACTGCAGATGGTGAGGGCTGCTCCACCTGCAAGAGTTCAAAGCATCCTCTTTGTTCTCAGACACATCTGAGAGTTCCCACTTGAAATGTTGCCTAGGCAGGGAAATTATATCCCCAAAAGAGAAACCCTCTCCAGGGGAGTCAGGAGTAAGACACTTCTTCTGGGGTAACAAAATCTTTCGGTGAATCCAACTGAGAGCAATAAGTTAAGTACTCATCTGAGGAGAAAGACTCCTCCGCCATTTAGCGCCCGAGGAACAACTGGCAGGCCTGCCTAGGGTATCTGGGTCTGAAGAACATGAAAGGCTTTGAACAGAGTCTGGGAGAAGGTCTCCCAGTGTGGATTATGGTCTTTTGAACTGTGCTTCTCCTTTTGCTTCCTTTTTAAAGGAGTGGAAGGAGCAGAAGTGGGTCTAGGAGCACACATTATAGTGGATGAGAAGGCTCAAGTAGAAGCAGGGCCCTCCGAAGCCATGAGCTATGGTCCCCCTCACCATCAGGTTCTGATGGCTAAAAAATCTCAGCGGATGTACTCTGGGTATTCACAGAACCGGCTTCCATTTTGGTTCCTGGCTGCTGCGCAATACCCGATGTGTGGAGGGTTCCGGGGCTGCTATTCGCTTTGAGGATCTCACCAGACAACTGAGGTACAGCTTGGGTGGCAGGCCTAACTTCCATGACCTTCTTCGTAGGCGGCTCCTCGGAAGAGACTGCTCCACCTTCCATTCCGGATGCCAAATGTCAGAGGCACTGATTTTCTAAAAGTTATAAAACTGCCAAACTGCTTCCAAGGGTTTTCGGAACAAAGGACTGGCAGATGTTACAGGCTCTGTAATCGTGAATCTTGCCTACACAAAATAAACAATGTGCATGTGTGCCCTGGTATGGGATTTGTAGACATGTATGGATGAAAAAAAAAAAAAGCAAAGAAACAAAGAAAATTCCAAGGGTACTTATCTCGGTGCGGAGAGCCGGAAAACTATCGAAAATCAGACAGCAGATGCCGAGCAATTCAGGATTTCTGAACTGACGGAAGAACATTTGAATCTCGCTGCAGCAGAGAAGTTCCGAGTTGGGTACGTGCAGATGTCACAGATATAGGCATCACTTTATGGCTGGTGAAATAAAAAAATGTCACCAAACCCATACAGAATGGTAACACTTGACAAACTTTATTGCAGATAAAGACTAAGCGCTTTCACCCTGTGGCTCCCAGGGCTTCAGAGTAACTGTTAAAATTCAAATGCAAGCTTAAACAAACTTCTCAGCACAGTCACATGATTAATACAATAGGGAAATTGATACTTATTTAAAAGCTGCCTTTAATGAGTGGATCTTTGGTATTCTTGTCCTACGACAAAGTAGGGAACACATTCTAGTTTAAGACAAAGAAGGGATGAAAGCGTGGGAAAGAATAACTCAGTGAACAGGACACCAACTGTTATAGTAAATCCTTACACAACTGTACAATGTCCTTCCCTTAGACCATTGTTGCAGTATTACAAACTACTGGGTGATTCCTATAGTTTGAGAAGTAAGGGTTGATGGATCATACATTGCGGAACTGACAATTAAGTCTGGAGAGGACTGGCAAACGAGGCTCAGTAGCTAGAGAAAGCATCTACCTCATTCTGCTTGGTTAATGTATAGAAGACTAAGTTGCTGTTTCTATGACAGCTCTGGAACAGATAGGTTTCTAAAAGGCTCCAGAGTTGGCAACTGCTCTAGTGGAATGGGCTTTTACAGAAGGCAAATATTTTCCATGATGAGTGCAACAAAAGGAAATAGATTCACAGAACCAGTTAGCTAACAGTTTTAGAGACCAGGTTCCCCCACTTGGCTTCCTGGAAGGAAAAGTCTTGCAAATGGCCTTGGACTTATCCAAGTAAAATCTGAGCTGCCTGTGTATGTCCAGAGAATGCAGGATTTGCTCACCCTTGTTCTGAGGGTAAGAGTAAAAAGCAGGAAGACTGATGGTCTAATTGAGGGATAGCTCACTGACCACGTCAGGCATAAATGAAGGATTGGCCCTCAGAGAAAACCTGTCCTTATGAAAGATGAGGAAAGGAAGGGATGCCATCAGAACTTGGAATTCAGAAGTTCTTCTTGATGAAATAAGGGCTACTGAAAGGATGTTTCTCAATTTATAAATTTTGACAAAAGTGGAAGGCTTTCTAGAAGTAGGTTTAAGTTGTCTCCTGAAGAACCTGCAGCGTGTCTTCAGAAAATTGGTGTCTGAAAGGGATCAGAAGCCTATCATACATAATGTCATGCTAAGAAAAGAGAAGGAGATGAAGTAGAGAACCCGTGTGTTGAATGACAACGTTCACTCTTTGGGGAAGCGTGTGACGACCTCCAGCTATTTGGTAGAGAAGGGAGAACCAATGCTACCTGGTCTAAAAGAGAATCAAACAAGATTTCTGCTGTGTCACCTGATCTTTAACAAGACGCTGTGGAGTAAAGTGGGGGGGGCATAAAGTACAGTTGTGTACACTTACCATAAATATAGATGTTAGAGGATATTCACTGTTGCAGTCATCACACTTGGGTTATCTGCCTGCAGGTAAGCCCTCAGTCTGCCCGAATACCAGAGACTTACTATTTCTGTGTCGGGTGCTGTCATTCCAGGACTGATGTCAGGTCGTCAGGGATATAAAAACAGGCAGCCAACGCCATTACATCAGTTTTTCTTGCCCCAAATGTCAGGAGGCCCCCAAATAGGGAGCTAAGTTATGGTGGGGAAACCACCACCAGCAAAAAGTAAATACCAATACCCCTGAAAGGGGTGAGTAATAGCCATAGAGAGCAGAGAGAGAAACCAGGGAGCTGGGAGGGAGGGAAACCAGGACTGCAAACAGTGAATACACTTGAACATCTACATTTATGGCAAGTGTACACAACTGTACTATGTTCTTCGTGTTTCACTGTTGCAGTCAGCACACTTGGGTGGATTCCCAAAGCTGAAAGGTGGAGGCAGTCAAGAAGAGTTGGGGCTGGCTAGTAATTGCAGGACGGCTGTTACAAAACCTGCCCTGGATTTGGAAAAGATAGGCAGGTAGTAATGCTTGGTTAAAGTGTGCAAAAGTGTGTACTGAACTCCAGGTAGCAGCTTCCAGGATGTCCCTGGTAGGGAGTCCCCTGAGAAATGCTGTAGAGGTAGATGTTGCCCTTTTGGAATGTGTTCTGACCCCGAGAGGTTGGCTTCCCATGGTGCTTGTACAGAAATGGATACAGTGTGCTATCCATTTGGAAATTGTTTTGAAATGGCCTTGCGCGCTGCCCCTGTTGCAAAGCTGACTAGTAACTGGTCAGATTTTCTGAAGGGCTTAGTCCTATCAAGGTAGAATCTGAGCTGTCTGTGCACGTCCAAGGAGTGCAGGATCCTTTCCCCTTTATTTGAGGATTAGGGAACAAAGTTGGCAAATGGATGGATTGGTTGAGAGCCACACTGGACACCACTTTAGGCGTGAAGGAAGGGTTAGTCCTGAGGGAAACCCTGTCAGCATGGAAAATAATGAAGGGTTCCACAGCCATAAGTGCTTATAGTTCAGACACACTTCTAGCTGAAGTGATGGCCAGAAGCAAGGCTGTTTTCCAAGACGCAGCATGTTCAAAGGGGGAAAGCGTGAGCTTTTCCAGTGCAAAGTTAAGGTCCCAAAGCAGGGGTGGGTGCTCTCCTTGGTGGCCTTAAGTTGTTTGCCCCTCTCAGGAGCCGTTTGATAAGAGGGTGCGAGAAGAGAGGTGGCTCAGTGGTGTAATGAGCCGAAATAGCTGAGGCATGTATCGACCAGGCCTTTGTGAAGTAGATCTGCTAAGTAATCCAGGATTAGAGGCAGGGAGGGCAGAGTTGTGTCCTCTCCTTTAGATAGAATCCAGGACCAGAACCTTTTCCACTTATCAACATGGGATTTTCTTGCACTGGGTCTTCTGGCTTCAAGAATGATGTCCAGCAACTGCTTGCTTAGGGTTGCAGGGGGGGGGGGGGGAGAAATCAAGGAATAAGCCAGGCACCAAGATTTAGGGTTTGCAGTTGTGGATGCAAAATATGTCCCTCCTGCTGAGAGAGCAGAGTTGGGTTCTGGTGTAGGTGCCAGGGTGGCACCGGTGACAGGCTGCACAGGAATGGGTACCACTGCTGGCATGGCCAGTCTGGGGCAATCAGAATTGTTCTTGGTCTCTTCTGTCTTATCTTGAGTAATACTCTTGAGAGAAGGGGCAGAAGGGGAAAGGCAAAGACTGAGAGATTGGCCCACTGAAAAGATAGGGCATCCACTTTCCAGGTCCTGCTGTGGGGATTCCTAGTGCAGAATTTGCTAAGTTGGTAGTTGTAGGGGGAGACAAAGAGATCCACCTCTGGGGTCCCCCATTTCTGAATCAGAAGGTTGAAGGTGCTGGGCTCCAATTGCCATTCGTGTGGGTCTAGGAGATTTCTGCTTAAGTCGTCTGCCAGAGAGTTTTGTTTGCCTGGCAGGAATTGAGCTTGCAGATGGACTTGCATGTCGAAGGCAGTGTGCCACAGGGCCATGGTTAACCTGCAGAATGGGTAGGAGTGGGTTCCCCCCTGCTTGTTGATGTACCACAACTGTGGTGTTGTGTGTCTTTATTAGCAGTTGTCCTGGAAAGAGTAGGGATCTGAAAGCTGTCAGGGTGTTCTGCACAGCTAGCATCTCTTTTTGGTTGATGTGCAGATGAATTTGACTTGGGCTCCAGTGAAGCTGAAAGCATTTGCCATCCATGTGTACTCTCCCAGGCATAGTCTTGATGCGTCTGTGGTTAGGGTTTGGGCTACGTGGGGCTGAGAAAAGGGCAGTCCCTTACTGTGGGGTAGCATGCTTCTGCCCACCAAAGGAACTCTTGTCCTTATACAGGGTATGATAGGAATGACTGTTTCCAGGTCCTGAGAATGTTGTACCATTGAAGTTTCCTCATATGCAGTCTTGCATATGGAATTAGCAGTATACATCAGGCCATGAACCCTAGGGCCTGCAGTATTTTTCTTGCAGATAGCTGGGTTCTGGTGGCCATTTGTTTGAAAGTAGGCTGTCAGACTTGTTTTTCTGAAGTGAGGAATGCCATCTGGGATGTTGTGTCCAAGCTTGTTCCTAGGAATACAATCTTTTGACTGGGTACTAGTTTTGAATTATTTTTGTTGATGGTGTATCCCAAGGAAGTGAGAAGGTGTTTCACAAACGTCAGGTGCTGCAACAGCAATTCATGACTGTCCGCCTGAATCAGCCAGTCGTCCAAGTACAGGATAATTTGGATATTTCTCTGCCTGCAGTATGCAAAGGCTGGAACCAGGCATTTTGTGAAAACTCTGGGCGCAGTAGATAAGCCAAAGAGAAGTGCAGAGAACTGATCATGCATAGATCCTGCCCTGAAACGTAGATACTTCCTACATGACTCCCTTATGGGGATGTGCAGATAGGCTTCTTTTAAGTCTAGGGTGACTAACCAGGCATCCTTGGCTAGCATAGGAATAAGCTGTTGCAGGGTAAGCATTTTGAATTTTGATACCACCAAGAAGATGTTGAGAATTGAACGATGCAGGAATGGGCGCCAAGAGCCCTCTTTCCTGGGTACCAGGAAGAGTCTGGAGTAGAATCCTTGACCCCCTCTGTTCTACTGGAACCAGCTGAATAGCTCTGATATTGAGCAGGGAAGCTACTTGACTGAGCCTCTGCTCACTGGTTTGGAGTAAGGTCTGGAAACCCGCTTGGGGTTGGCAGAAAATGGAAATAAAATTTGTACCTCTGGGACACAAGGTTGAGGACCCACCGGGTCCTGTGCAATGGACATTCAATTTTTTTGCATGAAGGGCAAGTTTTCCTCCTAGGGGCACAAGCAATTGGGCAGGGCTGGGGAGTGGAGTGAAGTCATTGTGAGTTTTTCCGTAAGGAGGTGGCTTACCACTCCCTGCTTTAGGGGTGGGGGCAAACCATTGCACAGATTTCTGCATACCCTGAGACTGTAGTCTGGGTGGTCTGTTTCCCCTGGGTCTGGTTTGAGAAGGCCTGGAAGGGGCTGGAAAGGACCAGTGTTTGGAAGGGCAATGCCTACTGAATCTAGGGGGTGGCACTTGTAAGAATTCTTTAACAGTCTGCAGAGACAGCTTTTTCTTCCATGTTTTTAAGAACCTCTTCTGCTTTGGTGCCAAACTGTCCTTGTTCAAAGGAGCATCTAGTAACTTTGATTTGACATGGTCTGGCAAGGTCTGCTCCTTGAGCCAAGCATGTCTCCTCAGTAAAGATCCAGTGACTGCTGCCCAGCAAGATGCTTCTAGGGCATCAAATCTACACTGCAAAGTATGCTTACTGACTTGGCTAGCAGAGTGCATAAGCTCCTGCAATTCTTTATTTTCTGCACAGTCTGTAAAGGTTGCCACTTTTTGTTTAATAAGTTCCATAATATGCTGCTGGTACTTCAGCATGTGAAACTGACAATTCAATGCCCTAACAGCAAGAGTTGCAGAGGTATATACCTTCTTACCCCATCTGTCCAAAGCTATGGAATCCCTGCTCGAAGGGGTGGGATTCTTGACTATAGTAGCCTTGATACCTTTAGGCCCCTGGGAAATTACCTCTGGGTCAGCAGTACGATTCATGAAAAGAAATTTGTGTGCGTCAGAGTACTCTGTAGTACCTGTCTGGTTTCCTAGGGGCAGAAGGTAAAGTGTTGAGAGTAAGACTGGATTCCATAAAAACATGATCATCATCCAGGACAGGGAGCATTGTTAAAGGCCTGTGTTGAGGCAACTCGAGGAAGTCAGAGTCTCTTTGGACTGAGCATAGTCTTAGCATTCCCAGTGGAAATGCTCTCTTAAGGTATGCAAGGTTTCACCAAAAGAAATATCCTCTGGAGGGGAGGCAGAGGGAATTGATTCCTCTGCATCTGAATCCTCAATCAGATATGGGCATATCTTCATAATCAGAAATCTCAGTGTTATCGAACTCCTGGTCTGTAGAAGCTGTAAGGGACTGGACTCTCTTAGAAGGGGAAGTCTGACTTCCCCTAATCAGTGTAATAAGGTCTTCTGCCATTCTAAGCATTTGTTTTTGTGGCATGGGAGCTGGTGCATGCGCTTTGGTCATCGGTTTTCTAGGTGTAGTGCGTATTCTGGACCCAAGAAAAAAGAAGTTATGTAATCACCATAACGTTCCATGCTGGTAAGTCCATCTCACCCTTCATTTTTACATATGGGTATGGAGCAGATCTTCTGCTCCGACTTGGCCAATTTACAAGCTCGAAGACTTCTGGTTGGCTCATGGCTAGGCAGGTATCCCATAGTGCACCAGTTCAAACCCCACATCTTGTTTGCTGCTCACTAGAAAAAAATCCATAACAAACCAATACTAAAGGGTCTCCAACCAAAAATATCCAAATTATTATTATTGTTATCTCCAGGTCTTCCAGGATGGGGGCAGGAGGGTGGGTTGGTAAAAATGAAGGGTGAGATGGACTACCAACATGGAACGTTATGGTGAGCACATAACTTCTTTATGTTGTGTAGTCCAATCTCACCTTCATTTTTACATATGGGACAGTGTCCCTAGTGCCTTATTCTTGGGTGGCTCACTGGAAAACACTCCTAAGCACTGTGGAGCCAAAGGCTGCTCTACCCCTGGAAGCTAAATCCAATTTGTAATGTGCAATAAAAGTGAGTTAGCCCACGCAGCTGCTGCACAATTATCAAGTGGGATCCTGGCTTGAAAGGCTGCAGAGGTAGACCGCAACCTGGTAGAATGAGCCTTGATCCTGCAGGGTAAAGGTCTGCCCTCCTAACTGTAGATAAAGTCTATGCAACTGGAAATCCAGTTAGATAGTGTCACTTTGGAAATTGGTAAGCCCAATCTGGAGTCAGAAAAGGAAGTGAATAGTTGATCTGATTTCCTTAATTCCCTGGTCTGCTGTAAATAAAAACGTAGTTGTCTATGAACGTCCAGCTGATGAAAACGGTATTCAGCTGCATTACAGTGATTATGGAAGAAAACTGGGAGTACTATGGATTGATTTAAGGTGGCAGGGGAACAAATTTTGGGGACAAATGAAGGATTAGTAGTAGTAGTGACACCCTGTCCTTGGGAAACATCAAATAAGGTGGCTTAACAGACCAGGCTTGTAGCTCCGATACCCGTCTAGCTGACGTAATAGCTACCAAAAACAAAGTCTTCCAAGACAAAAATTTCAATGAAGATGAGTGTGAAGGTTCAAACGGGGGAGAAGTCAGTTTTGACAACACAATTTAAATCCCAAGAAGCCACAGGTTCTTGAAGTGGTGGTCTCAAATGAGTGATTCCTTTCAAAAAAGTCTTGCATAGCTTATGAGACATTAAATTATCTGGAAACCCTAAGTGAAAATGAGGAATCGCCGCCAACTGGACTCTTGACAGTGGCGGCAGCAGCTCCTTGCTGAAAAAGCTCAGAGAGAAATTCCAAAATCACAGGGATAGAAGCAGTGTAGGGATCTACATTCATTTTCTGTGCCCAAATAGAAAATATTTTCCATTTACTGTCATACAAGCCTCCTAGTTGAAGGTTTATTGGAGGACATAAGAATATGAGATACTGAGGATGATACATCATGAAGCCTGACTAGGGATGGAACTCGAGCAGCCACGCTGTCAACCTGAGGGTGTGGATCGAGGGATGTAGCAAACCTGACCTGTGAGTCAACAGATTTGGAGCTGGGTTCAGGATCCAAGGATCGTCCAGAAGAGGCTCGAGAAAAGGGAACCAGACCCGACGAGGCCAGTAAGGAGCAATGAGGATCAACTTGCTTCCCAGCTGATTGGCTTTCTGAATCACTTTGGAAATGGAGGAAAAGCATACAGAAGTCCCATGGGCCAATCTTGAGCCAGAGCACCTCTGGGAGTCTCCCCCGGAGGGGGGAATGAGGGAAAAATAGCTGCTGCATTTGGTACTTGACTGGACCCCAATTGTGGAAAATCTGCTCCGCTGTTTCCTGTTTCGCATATAGGAATATGTAAAATTTAAAGGTTGTGTTATAAGGACTTTGAAATGAAATCACTGCAATTAGTAACATACAATGTAGGTAACATCACCTTGTCACACTTGTAGTTGTAGTACTGATATTTGTGTACAAAAACTTTTTGAACAACCCATAAATAAAATTAGGTACGAAATAAAATGTCAGGCAACCTGCAGAACTGCAATGGTTATCTATTTAGCTACCTGCACACAATGTCCAGGTTTTCATGTAGGTAAATGTTCAAGGACATTAAAAGAACGAATTATTGAACATAAATCAGAGATGAGAAGAAACATTCTCTCGAATGCCTTAACACAACACAGGATTGATAAAGATGTAACACAACTTTAAATTTAAGGTTTTGGAAGTAATAAATAGAAGTTTAAGGTTAGGTGATATAAATAATAAATTGGATATCTCAGAATATAAATGGATCATAAGGCTGAATGCGGATAAAAAATAGGCTTAAATAACATAATTACCGTTAAACCAATGTTAAAGTTTAAACAGAAACAGTATCATTAACTCAAATATATATATATATATATATATATATATATATATATATATATATATATATATATATCCAGATGTATATGGTGTTTTTTTATTTATAACATATATTTTGCATATTCATAAAAGATGTACTTGCTTTTAGGTAATGATATTTAATATGTTTATATATACATTTTACTGGAGTTCCCCTTTTTAATGGAAGCATACAATTTAAAATGTTAATTAACTCATTCCTATACTATGTTTTTATAGGATGGCTGTGTCAGGTGGTTTTGATGTATTGTGTATATATATATATATATATATATATATATATATATATATATATATATATATATATATATATATATATATATACACACACACACACATACATACACACACACACACACATTTAAATTCAAATGTATTAAATTAACACTGAGGAAGGGATATTCCCGAAAGCTTTATTTTTAATAAAGTGAGTTTTTCTTGTTCTATTCGTTTTCTTGAACTATTTGTACCCACTTGTCTTGAGTGATATTTAACCAGGCTTCTGGATACAAAGAAATGCGACCCCCAACCGGCCCCAGAGAAATGAAGTCAGGCCTCACATCAAAGAGTGTTGATAAGGCCGTCCCCGAAAGGAATCACGGCCTTGCTGGTATTGCGGACTGCCTCTGCCTCTAGGGCGACGTCTCCCATTTCCTCCCCTGCCTCTGAAGGAGGATTCACCCAGTGCGTCCAGAAAGACCCTCTGGGAATTTTTGAACCACATTTTACCGCCCCTTTGACCTTTGGAGTATGGTCGAGAGGGAACAGTACTCCACGGTAGAAAGTCTTTCCATCTTGCTCACACCGTGTGTCCTTCATCTTGGAACCAAACAATGAGGAACCATCAAATGGGGCGTTGGTGAAAGTAGACTTGAACGGTTCCGCAAAATTACACAAGCGCATCCAGGAGTAACGCCTCAGGCCAACTCCTGAACCCGCGCTGCTCTACTCGCTCCATCAGCTGCATAGGAGCTAAGCCACATGGAGGAGTTAACGATAGAATTTAAGGTGGCCAACTGAGCAGAGATCTTGTCAGGGGACTCCCTCAGTACAAGCACGTTGTATAGAATCTCCTAACTCCTTGCGGAGATCCCCTCTGTAATCTGGTGAATTGAGTGAGATAGTTCAACAATCGAAGGGTAAATGCCACTGAACTAAAGATACTCTTCCCAAATCTGTCCATCTGTCGAGAATCCTTATTTGGCGGATGAACAGAGGAAGTCTCTGTCAGCTCCTTCTTTGTGGTCGCCACCACCATGGCATCTATGGGAACGCCCTTAGACAAAAACTCTACCAGGAGGGGCAGACAGAAACTTACTGGGTCTCCTGGAGACTGGCTCCTCGGAATCAGGAGTATCCCACACCTTTCGACTAACTAGATCCATTAGTTCATCAAAAGGTGGAGACACCCAAGAGGCAGAAGGTTGAGACCCGAAAGCCTTCAGGTACACAGACTCATCAGAAGGGTTGACAGTGGGCCAGTCGCACCTCTGCTTAAGAATTTCCAAGATGTCCACAAAGGAGACATCAGAGGATGACTTGGGGATATAGTCTGCTTTGAGATAGCCTTGCCCTGTGATCCTGCAGCATATGCCACAAACAGTTGCTCAGTTTTCCTGAAAGCTTTTGTTTTGTCCAAGTAGAAGTGTAGCTGCCTGTGTATGTCCAAAGAATGCAGAAGTTTCTCCCCCTTTATTCTGGGGGTTTGGATAAAAGGTTGTCAAATGGATGGTTTGGTTAAGAGCCACACTAGATACCACCTTTGGCATAAATGTAGGGTTTGTCCTTGAAGATACCCTGTCGATGAAAAATTATAAAAGGTTCCACTGCCATTAATGCCTGTAGCTCTGAGACTCTTCGTGCTGAAGTTACTGACAGGAGCAGAGCCGTTTTCCATGATAAAAATTTTAGATCGGCTGTATTGGCTGGCTCAAAAGGTGGCAGGGTCAGTTTTTCCAAAACAAACTTGAGGTCCCAAGTTGGTGTTGCTGCTCTCCGGGGCGGTCTTATGTTTTTAGCCCCTCTGAGGTACTGCTTTAGCAAGGGATGAGGGAATAAAGGACGATCCGTGCTGCAATGTGCTGAAATGGCAGAGGCGTGGATCTTAATTGATGAAAAGGATAGGCCTTTGTCCAGCATCTCAGTTAAGTATTGTAAAATCTGAGGAATGTTTGGAACAAGAGGATCAAGGCTTTGAGCCTGTTTCCAGGCGCAGAATCTCTTCCATTTTTCTGAGTAAGTTTTCCAGGTGCTAGGCCTTCTGGCCTCCAAAATGACATCCATAACAGCTTTAGAGAGAGGTGTTGCCTGTTTGGCTAATGTATCTGCCATGCAGCCAGGTTTAGGGTTTTGAGCTGACTGTGCAGGATCTGATTGTTTTGAGTCAGAAGGTGTGGAATTTGAGGCAAAATCCATGGTGGGCCCTGAGCCAAGTTCCTTAAGATGGGGTACCAGTGCTGGCGTGGCCAGTCTGGAGCAATCAGGATCATTTGTGGTTTTTCTTGTCTGGCTTTTAGGAGTACCTTTGAAAGGAGAGGCAGTGGTGGGAAGGCATAAACTTTTAGGTTTTCCCAGTTGAACAGGAGGGCATCCATTTTCCATGCTTGTTTGTGATGAGTGCTTGTGCAGAATTGTTGTAGCTGGCAATTCAGTGGGGAGGCAAAAAGATCTATGTCTGGGCACCCCCATTTTTGCGTTACCATGCTGAAGATTTGCGGATTCAATTTCCATTTGTGAGGGTCCATGATATTTCTGCTTAGATCGTCTGCCAGAGTATTTTTCTTTCCTGGCAGGAATTGTGCTTGCAGGTGCGTTAGAGCTGTGTTCCACAAGGTCATGGCTTGCCTGCATAGGAGATAAGAATGAGTGCCCCCTTGCTTGTTTATGTACCACATTACTGTAGTGTTGTCGGTCTTTCGTAATAGTTGTCCTGGATGTAGAAGGTCCTTGAAAGCTGTTAGGGCATTTTGAACAGCTAACATCTCTTTTTGATTGCTGTGAAGATGCATCTGGTCTGTGGTCCACTTGCCCTGAATGCATTTTCCTGCCATGTGTGCTCCCCAGGCGGAATCCGAAGCATCTGTTAGGGTTTGCCTGGCTGTGGGTTGGGTAAAAGGCTGACCCTTGTTTAGGTGACATGCCTGTGCCCACCATCAAAACTCCCGTTGTAGGCAGGGAATCATTGGAATTACTGCTTCTAAACTGTGAGAGTGTTGAGTCCAAACACTTTTTAGGTACCACTGTAATTTCCTCATACGCAGTCTGGCATATGGTATTAATAGTATGCAGGATGCCATGAATCCCAGGGCCTGCTGAATTTTTCTTGCAGGGAGATGGGACTTTTTTGCCAGTAATTGAAAATATTGAGTTAGTTGAACTTGTTTGTCTGGCATGAGGTAAGCCATCTGGGCCTTTGTATTTAAGCTGACACCCAGGAATATAATCTGTTGTGAGGGCACTGGTTTTGACTTCTTTTCATTTACTGTGTACCCTAGAGAAATTAGCAACCTTTTTACAAACACCAGATGCTGTAGAAGAATGTCCTTTGTCTCTGCTTGAATGAGGCAGTCGTCCACATATGGGTATATTTGAATTCCTTTTTGTCTGCTAAATGCAATTACTGGTGCCAGGCACTTTGTGAAGACCCTGGGCGCAGTAGATAAGCCAAAGGGCAGTGCAGAGAATTGGTAGTGCATTGTACCAGCTTTGAATCTGAGGTATCTCCTGCAATTTTATCTGATGGGGACATGCAGGTATCCCTCTTTGAAGGAGGTCCAGAGTAACAAGCCAAGCCTTCTTGCCCAGCATGGGTAGAAGCTGCTGTAACGTCAACATTTTGAATTTTGGAATATCCAGGTAAGAATTCAGAATTGAAAGGTCTAGTATGGGCCTCCAGACCTTGTCCTTTCTGGGGACTAGGAAGAGCCTTGAGTAAAATCCTTGTCCTTGTTCCTGTTGTCGAACTTTTTGAATTGCTCTCATGTCCATGAGGGCTGAAATTTGCTTTTGTGCCTCTGCCCATTGATGTCGTGGCAGGTCTGGCATTCCTTTTAGCCTTGGTAAAGTATGAAAGTGGAATCTGTAACCTTGAGACACTATATTCAGAACCCATTTGTCTTGGGTGATTGTTTGCCAGTTTTGAGAAAAAAGTGCTAGTTTTCCCCCTAAGGGGGCTTCCAAAAGGGTCGTGCTTGGCGTACGCAGAGGAAAGTCATTTTGACTGTTTCCTGTAAGGTTGAGACTTGTCCTCACCTCTTTTTGGGGTTGAGGTGCCCCACTGTCATTGTCTGTTTGAGCCTTGGGGTTGAGATCTGCCTCTCTGTGGCCTGTCTGACACTGGAAAGGACCAATTCTTTGTTGGCCAATTTCTGCTAAAGCGAGGTGGCTGTACCTGTAAGAAATCCTTGACTGTTTGCATAGATTTAGCTTTATCCTCCATTTTCTTTAACACCTCTTCTGCCTTAACACCAAACAAGGTATCATGCTGTAAAGGAGCATCCAATAATTTTGCCTTAACATGATCAGGTAAACTCTGTTCTTTTAACCAAGCATGTCTTCGAATAACAGAACCTGTAACTGCGGCTCTACAAGAGGCCTCTAAAGAATCAAAACCACATTGCAGAGTATGTTTTCCCACCTGCTCAACTGCATGCAATAAATCCTGCATTTCTTTACAATCAGGAGCTTCTGAGCTTGCAATCATTTTCTGTTTTAACTGAGCCATTAAATATTGTTGGTACTTAAGCATGTGAACTGGCAATTTAAAGCTCTTACTGCTAAAGTTGCAGATGTGTATATTTTCTTCCCCCGTCTATCCAAAGCTCTGGAATCTCTGTCAGAGGGTACGGGATTTTTTGCAATGGAAGCCTTAACCCTTTTTGGACCCTGGGAAATAGTTTCTGGATCAGCAGAAGGGTTTTTGTAAAGAAACTTGTGAGAGTCAGGGACTCTATAATACCTATTGGTCTTGGCTGGAGCAGGGGGCAGAGAGTCAGGAGATAGGCTGGATTCAGAGAACACATCACCCACAATATCTAGCACAGGCGGAATAGCCATGGGCCTGTGCTGAGGCAATAAGAGGAATTCCCTGAGCCTTTTCTTGGATTCTGAGTAATCCTGACTTACCCAGTGGAAATGCTCCCTCATGGTATGTAAAGTTTCCCCAAAAGAATAATCCTCAGGAGGAGAGGCTGAAGGGATAGAGTCTTCAGCATCAGAGCCCTCAAAGGGGGGTAGAGTATCCCTGGTCTGAAGAGGAATCAGAGGAAATGGAAACCTGATCAGAGGAGTCATAGTCTGTATCCTGCCTAGGCCTTTTCTCAGGAGGGGGATGGGAACCGCTGATTAGAGTAATGAGATCTTCGGCCATTTTAAGCATCTGTTTCTTAGGCATGGAGGACTGTCCAGAAAAATGCTGTACTTGTTTCTTTGACTTTAATGGTACCTTTGTCTTGGCTGTTGTTTTAATGGTAAGTTGTGAAGGTCTGAAAACACCCTCAGCAGCAGATGCCTGCTCAGCGGCTCCGGACCCATCTGAGGGATTAGTTTCCGTAGGCCCAATACCTTGAGTTTCCAGAGGCCTAGCTGTCTCCACATGGGAGTCGGAAGCGGCCTGTGGCTCTGAGCTAGCGGGTGTCAGGAGCTGCGAAAGCGCCTCACTGAGAACAGGCGACTGGCCTAGAAAAGGTTTAGTCATCGGTTTTGGACCTCGGATGCCTGTCTTTATCCTTGTCTTTGCGTTTTTTCGGTATTGAGGTCGTTGGTTGATCTGACGGCATGGTATAATTGAACCTTCAGCCAAAGCAGTGTAAAGCAAAATCAAAACGACTTTTTATAGTGCGTTTGTTAAATCTAGCACAAAACCGACAACTAGTGACGTCGTTATCAGGGCCTAGGCATGGAATACAGTAAGAGTGGAAGTCCTTATGCGGTATTTGCTTCCCACAAGAAATACAATTAACTTTTTCTGACATCGGTCTGAGGCAAGAAAAAAGTTTCCCCAACGGGGTACTTAGTTTTATTGAAGACTTCGGATCTGAAATTCAACTTCGAAAATCTCAGGAGTCGGCCGACCGGCACTTGCAAATTGCTTCTGCTTCGGGCACCACGCGGCAAGAAAGACTGAAGAAAATGGCGTCAGACGCATCTTATATACCCCTGGCGCTCTGACGTCAGGGAAGAAGTGACGGCAACAGACGCCGGACCAAGACTTTGGAACTCAGGCCGACTGCGGGACCGCCTGGCGGCAGGATAACCCAAGTGTGATGACTGCAGCAGTGTAACACGACGAACATCTGGCAGTTTAAGGCCCTAATTGCCAAGGTTGCAGACGTATAAACCTTCTTTCCCCATCTATCCAGCGCCCTGGAATCTCTATCAGAGGGGGTAGGATTTTTGGCTGTAGAGGCCTTTACACCTTTGGGACCCTGTGAGATAGTTTCAGGATCAGCAGCAGGATTTTTGAATAGACATTTGTTGGAGTCAGGAACCCTGTAATATCTGTCTGGCTTACTAGGAGCCGGAGGCAGGGAATCAGGAGCCATGCTTGATTCTGAAAACATATCATCAACAATGTCTAATACAGGAGGTATGGCCAAAGGCTTATGCTGAGGAAGGAGGAAATCCCTAAGCCTCTTTTTTGATTCAGAGAAATCCTGACTCTCCCAATGAAAATGTTCCCTTAAAAGTATGTAAGATTTCTCCAAAAGAATAATCCTCAGGAGGAGATGCAGATGGGATAGATTCTTCTGCATCTGAATCCTCATAGGGTGGTATAGATAATTCCTGATCAGAAGAGGAATCAGAAGAAATAGAAACCTGATCTGAAGATTCATAATCAGTGTTTTGCCTAGGCCTCTTAACAGGGGGGGGGGGGGGGTTGGGAACCCCTGATCAAGGTAATTAAGTCATCATCCATTTTGATCTGTTTTTTAGGCATAGGGGCCTGAACACGTGGCTCATGCGTCAGTTTTTTAGACTTAGATGTTTTTGAAGCTGGCGTCTGTTTTATATAGAAATGTTGAGGCCTGAAAACACCTTCAGAAGCCGGTGCCTGCTCAGTGGCTCCGGACCCATCCAAGGGAGACATCCGCAGGTTCAATACTCAGAATCTCGCGGCATACCGGACTCCGCATGGGTTTCGGTAGAGGCCTGCGACTCAAAAGTGGCGGTTATCAGGGGATGCGAAAGCACCTCACTAAGTACCGGCGAACCGGCGACTGGCTTAGGAGTAGCTTCGTCGGTTTTAGACCTCGACGGTCTGTCTGTCTTTTTCTTTGCATTTTTTGTGAACTCAGGTAGTCGGTTTGCTAACAGATGACATTTCAAGGTAATTAAATCTGGATCCAAAATATTTTGAAGCAAAAATATACAGACGCTTAACATTGCGCTGGTTAAATCTAGCGCAAAACCGAAAGCAAGGCACGTTATGATCTGGGCCTAGGCAAGGAATACAGTACAAATGAAAATCCTTATGAGGTATTTGCTTCCCACAAGTAATGCAATTATCAACTTTTACTGACATCGGTAAGGAGCAAGAAAAAGTTTCCCCAATGGGTTTAGTTGAAGACTATGGTTCTGAAACTCGAATACGAAAATTTCAGGAGTCAGCCGACCGGCACTTGGAACTGCTTCTGCTTCAGGTACCATGCAGCAAGAAAGACTGAATAAAATGGTGTCGGCTGCATGTTTTATACCCCTGACTGCCTGACGTCATGGAAGAGGAGACAGCAACCGACGCAGGACCCAACACTGTTATTCAGGCCGACTGAGGGCAACCTGCCAGCAGATTACCCAAATGTAATGACTGCAACAGTGAAACATGAACATAAGTTACCAATAATGGTCCAGAAAGACAACAGAATAACAAATGCCCCTGTTAACTATCAGCAGAAAACCACCACAAACTAAAACTACCTGATAAGGAAAAAAGCGCAATGGCACCTACAAGAACTCTAAACTGGCACACAGGATACCAAATTAACAAGTTTAAGCTAAGAATGCACCGAAAAGGGCAAACAACACTACTGCCTAAGATAATATCACATTACATCGTAATAACTGTAACACAAAATTTAAATAGAAGAATTTTAACACTTAGCCAGAGCCAAGAGAAGCACAACCGAACTCGTTGATGAGGCAAACGAGATCTGGGGTTTGTACTGGTGCACTACGGGATACCTGCTTAGCCACGAGCCAACCAGAAGTCTTTCGAGCTTGTAAATCGGCCAAGTCGGAGCAGAGGATAGGCTCCAAAACCATATGCAAAAATGAAGGGGAGATTGGACCACACAACATCTCTAGTTTTTGTTAAAAAAGTCTTCAGTTTGAGTCGGACATAGATTGAGTGAAAAAATGCCTCAGAAGCCGGTGCCTGCACAGTGTGTCTCTGGACCCATCCAAGGTAGAGACATCTGCAGGTTCCATAGTCAAAGTGTCTCGCAGCACATTGGACTCCGAATGGGTCTCAGTCGAGGCCTGCGAATCCACTGAAGTGGATATCAAGGGCTGCAAAAGCACCTCACTGAGTACCAGCAGACTAGCTTAATGGAAGCGTTGGCAGCTTTGGACCTATGCGGTCTGTCTTTATCCTTACTTTTTTTGGAATATCGGTAGTCGGATAGCTTACCGAAGCCATTTCAGAATACAGAGATCGAGAGCAAAAGAATTTAGCGACAGAGCCGGACGACAAATGGTTCAGGCGTTAAACAAGGCACAAAACTGACAGCGAGGTACATCGTGGTCTGGGCTTAAACAGGTGACGCAGTAAGAATGAAAATCTCTGAGGTATTTGCTTTCCATAGGCAAGACCATTGTTAACTTTTTGTCATCGGTTAGAAAAAGAAAAAAGGATCCCCTAACAGGGTACTTAGCTTTAGAAGACATCAGGATTATTCTATTCATAAACGAAAATTCAGGTAGCGGCCGACCAGCACTTGCAAACTGCTTCTGCTTCGGGCTCCTCGACAAGAAAGACTGATGTAATGGTGTCAGCTGCCTGTTTTTATACCCCTGACGTCAGTCCTGAAGCGACAGCATCTGACGCAGAAATACTAAGTCTCCGGTATTCGGGATGACTGAGGGCTACCTGCAAGCAGATAACCCAAATGTGATGACTGCAACAGTGAAACACGAAGAACATCCTCCATTCCCAAGGAAAGGGCATAGCATCAGTCCTCCATGCCTAAGGGTAAGTAGTTCTGGAGCAAAATATCTGTAAACTGCCTGTATTGAATGAAAGCAAATACCTGAGGAATATCCTATTTGTGGACCATGTCGAGGAAGACCTCTCTGTTCAATATCCACTCTTGATCTTCCCTTCATCTGCTTGGAAAGCTCGTCAGTACACTGTCTTGAGAGAGAATGCAAAGACAGGCCTTTTATAGCCTGCTCCCATGAGAAGCAAGCTGCACAGCTAAGAATACTTTGGCCATCCTTTTTATGTACCACATGACAGTAGTGCTGTCTGTGTAGATTCTGGGGAGACATGGAGACCACTTGAGACAGACATTCTACAGGACATGAATCACAGTGTCTGCATTTCCTTCACACTGTGTTCTGCCCTCTGGGAGTGGGAGCTCATCCATTCCTCCCAGGCTATGTCTGAGGCATGTATTTGGAGGTCTTGGTAAAGAAATCCAGCTTGAAATAGAGGCTTGTGTAGAGGTCTACCTGCAAAATCAACCACTGAAATTCTCACTTTAGAAAATGACATTGAATACAAGCGCCCAGAGCATGGCAATGCTGAGACAAGATTGATATGAGGTACCAATGAACCTATTTGAGAAGGGCACAATAAGTATGGTTGCAGCCATGAATCCCAGAGCCCTGAGAACTTCCCTTGCAGGGCAGGTATGAAAAGGCAGGGGACTGAAGTAGTTGAAGATGGTCTGTATTTTTCTCTTGTGGTAGGAAGGCTTGCAGCCTAGAAAGACCAGGTCTGTAGTAGGATTCAATGTGGAGTTTAGGTTTACTGAGCCCAAGAATCTGTAGGAAGGGATGCCCAATAACAAGCTGAAAGCAACATGCAAAACAAGAAAAAAAAATTTTTAGGGTGCTGTGCCTCCCATGCTCCTCACCATTTATACCACCTCAGATCACACCACAGTGGGGAAAGGGTCAATTCCCCAATTCCCACTGTAAAGCAATCTTCTTGCATACTTGATTAGCTGATTTTCTATCAGCTGTGTTAGTGGTTTCTCAGATTTGACAAGTTATTACGAAGAGAGACAGTGAAGTACAGATGCTGTAGAAGAATCTGCAGGGAGGATACCCGGTTGTCTAGATATGGGGATATTTGAATTTCCAGAGATCTGCTAAAGGCACTAGCTGGTGCGCTAGGCACTGAGTTGTCTACAAGCCCCATGGAATTCACAGAGGGTAAAGCAGAGAACTGAAACTGCAACAAGCAAGCTGAAAATCTTAGAAATTTCCTAAAACTAGGGTGTACAGGGATGTGGACAGATACCCTTCAGGTCCAAAAGTACCAGGAAGGCTGGAGGAAGAGAGTCTGCAGGGATAATGTGAATGAGGGGACCTTTAGAAAGGTACTGAGATGAGATTAATCCAGGATGGGTCTCCATTCTCCTCATTGTCAGGGTTCTAGAAAATGTAAGGAATAAACCCCTTTTCCTCTGCACTGTTGGGGAACTGGTTTTACTGTACTTTGAGCAGGACTTGTAGGGTAGGAAGTAAGAGGTTTACCTGACTAGGAGGGGGAGGTGGGATACCTCTGAGCAGTGGAATCACTTTCAAAGTCATGTTGCAACCCTGCTGGACAATGGAAAAGTACAGTTGTGCACGCTTACCATAAATGTAGATGTTAGAGTGCATTCACTGTTGCAGTCATCACACTTTGGTTATCTGCCTACAGGTAGCCCTCAGCTGGCCCGAATCAGAGTCTTAGGATTTCTGCGTCGGATGCCGTCGCCTCTTCCATAACGTCACCTTGTCAGGGGTAGGAAACATGCAGCCGATGCCATTACATCAGTTTTTCTTGGGCCAGATGTCAGGAGCCCCCACAACAGGAAGCAATTACATGGTGTAGAACACCTCCAGTAAAAGTAAATACCACAGCCATAAGATACGGCCAAAAGGAGGACACGTAGAAAGCATAGAAGAGTCAGGGGGCTGCAGGGAGGATAACCAGGACTCCAACAGTGAATACACTCGAACATCTACATTTACAGTAAGTGTACACAACTGTACTATCTTCTTCGTATTTCACTGTTGCAGTCATCACACATGGGCTGATTCCCAAAGCTGAGGAAGGGTGGAGGTAGTCAAGAAATAGTAGGGCTGGCTAGCAGGCCTTGTAAGACTGCTGTGGCAAATCCAGCTCTGGATTTAGAAAAGACAGTTAAGTGGTAATGCTTGGTGAAGGTGTGTACAGAACTCCAGGTTGCAGCTTCCAGTAGCTGTAGTAGCCTTAACATCTTTAGGTCCCTGGGAAATAGTCTCTGGATCCGCAGTGGGATTCTTAAAGAGAAATTTGTGAGAGTCAGGTACCCTGTAGTACCCATCAGGCTTTCTAGGAGCTGGTGGTAAAGTATCAGGAGTAAGACTGGATTCCATGAAAACATCTACAATATCCAGGACAGGGGGTATAGCTAGAAGCCTGTGCTGAAGCAAGTCTAAAAAATTGAGTCTCTTGTTGGACTGTGGGTAGTCCTGGCATTCCCAGAGGAAATACTCTAAGGTATGCAAGGTTTCACCAAAAGAAAAGTTCTCTGGAGGGGGAGGCAGAGGGAATGGAATCCTCTGCATCTGAGTCCTCATAGGTAGATAAGGGTATGTCCTGGTAATCAGAGTAATCGGACTCATGGTCTGTTGAATCAGAAGGGAAATCAATTCTTTGCCTTTTAGAGAAGGAAGGGCTAGCTTCCTCTGATTAGAGTTTAAGGTCTTCAGCCATTTGTTTCTGTGGCATGGGAGCTTTAGAATGCGCATTGTTAGTCGGTTTTCTAGGCGTAGTGCGAACTCTGGGCCTGAAAAACTTGGTCGTTTTAGTCTGAAACTAAGTAGTAGGTTTAATACGAACATCGGAAGGTCGGAATACACCCTCAGAAGCCGGTGCTTGCACAATGGTTCCCGGACCCATCCAAGGTAGACACATCTGCAGGTTCCATAAGCAAAGAAGCATCTCGCTGCATACCGGACTCCGAATGGGTCTCAACACATCCGCAGGTTCCATAATCAAAGAAGCATCTCGCTGCATACCGGACTCCGAATGGGTCTCAACAGAGGCCTGCGAATCTGCAGAAGCGGGTATCGGGGGCTGTGAAAGTGCCTCACTGAGTACCGATGGACTGGCGACTAGCTTAATGGAAGCATCGTCAGCAGTTTTGGACCTATGCGGTCTGTCTTTATCCTTATGTTTTTTCAGAAGATCGTAGTCAGAGGGCTTTCGGAATATGGAGAATGAGAGCAAAAAAAATTTAGCAACAAAGACAGCCCGACGACGAATAGTTTGGGCGTTAAGGCACAAAACCGACAGGGAGGAATGTTGTGGTCTGGGCCTAAACAGGTGACGCAGTAAGAATGAAAATCTCTGAGGTATTTGCTTTCCACAGGCAAGACAATTGTTAACTTTTTCTGACATCGGTTAGAGCAAGAACAAAGAATCCCCAACGGGGTACTTAGATTTAGAAGACTTTAGGCTTGAAACTCGAAAAACGAAAATTTCAGGTAGCAGCTGACCGGCACTTGCGAATTGCTTCTGGCTCCCACGCGGCAAGAAAATCTGATGTGATGGCGTCAGCTACATGTTTTATACCCCTGACGTCATGGAAGAGGTGACAGCATCCGACACAGAAATCCCAAGACTCTGGTATTCGGGCAGACTGAGGGCTACCTGCAGGCAGATAATCCAAGTGTGATGATTGCAACAGTGAAGCACTATGAACATGGTAGATTGGCCAGACCCAAAGGTCGCCAGGAATATAGATTCCTATGGGAAGGGTTATCGGTAGACCAACCACCCCTCTGCTTAAGAATCTCCAGGATGTCTCCGAATGAGACTTCTTTGGGTGGTGATCACGAGGACCCTTTCCCTTCATCAAAATCCAAAGCATAAAAATTGGCAGGAACACCACAGCTTCACACAGTAATGATCTGAAGAAGCGTTTGTTTTACGACGTGAAAGCACTTATCTGGTCCATTTTTACAAATAAATACTTTTACCCTGTGAAGCTGTGGTGTTCCTGCCAATTTTTATGCTTTGAATTTTCAGTCTTTATTTGGCAGTTACCTTTATCAGTGGTTGAGACTTGGTTCTTGTGTTTGCCTTCATCAAAATCAGTATCTTCAGTGACGGACTCCTGAGGGAAGTCTAAGTGTTTCCCGCTTGCACTTCCTCTTCCTATGGACTTCAGTGGGATGCTTCAGAGAAGTATTGGAAGAGACAGTAAAACCCTTCTGGGTACCCTGAAGACTTTGGGCTGGCTGCCTCTGTGGTGTAGAATGCTGTGGCTCAAGGCAAAGAGGTACACAGAATCCAGAGAGGAGATCCAAGGGCATAGGGACCATCTGTTCTACAGAAGCAGAGAACACGCTCTCCACCACCTCAAAGGCAGAATGCTTCAGGCAGCAGGAATCCAAAGGAGCCAAGAAGCAACACTTCTGTACCATTGACTTCCCCTGTCCCAAAGGCAGTCCCACCAGAGGTAGATGTTGGAGCAGAGCTGTCCAATGTAGATGCTCTGAGGTGAACAGATGGCTCTGACAACTTTGGAGTCGACTAACATCTTGGATCCGACAAAGATGCTTTGGCTCAGACTGTCATCCAGCTCTGAAAATGTCAGAGCCAGTGCAGTCAGACAGTCTTGGATCCAAGGCTCGAAAATAGGTCAGATCACAGAAGGAGCAGAGATTGATGTAGTACAAACAAGGACTTCCTGACCCAAAGGGGTTGGAACCAGAACTCCCATCTGCATCAAAACCAAGAGAAATTCTCATCATTCTGTCCACATCAGCCTCTGTCAGACTTCTGGAAGAAAGTACAGTTGTGTACACTTAGCATAAATGTAGATGTCAGAGTGTAATCTCTGTTGCAGTCATCACATTTGGGTTATCAGCCTGCAGGTAGCCCTCAGCCGGCCTGAATACCAGAGTCTTGGGATTTCTGCATCGGATGCTGTCGTTTCTTCCATGATGTAAGGTTGTCAGGGGTATAAAACATGCAGCCAATGCCATTACATCAGTTTTTCTTGCCCCAGATGTCAGGTGCCCCCAAAATATGAAGCAATTATATTGGTGTGAAACACCCCAGCAAAAAGCGAATACACATAGCATAAGATATGCCAAACCAAAAAGGACAGTTGAAAGCAAAGAATCGGGTGGCTGGAGGGAGGGTAACCAGGACTGCAACAGTGAATACACTAACATCTACAATTTATGGTAAGTGTACACAACTGTACTATGTTCTTCATGTTTCACTGTTGCAGTCATCACATTTGGGTTGATTCCCAAAGCTAAGGAAGGGTGGCGGTAGATTAAGAAGCATTAGGCCTGGCAATCAGGGCCTGTAAGACTGTTGTGATAAATCCAGTTCTGGATTTTGAAAAGATAGGCAAGTGGTAATGCTTGGTGAAAGTGTGTACCGAGCTCCAAGTTGCAGCTTCCAGGATGTCCCTGGTAGGGACTCCTCTGAGAAATGCAGTAGAGGTAGACCTAGCCCTAGTGGAAAGTGCTCTTATCTCCTGTGGGGTAGGTTTTCCATGGTGCTTGTAGCAGAAATGGATGCAGTGTGCTATCCATTTAGATATAGTTTGCTTTGAAATGGCCTTCCCCTCTGCCCCTGCAGCAAAGCTGACTAGCAGCTTGTCAGATTTTCTAACAGGCTTAGTCCTGTCCAAATAGAATCTAAGCTGTCTGTGCATGTCTAGAGAATGCAGTATCCTTTCCCCTTTATTTTGAGGATTAGGGAAAAAAGAAGGCAAATGAATGGACTCAAAGCCACACTAGACACCACCTTGGGCATATAAGATCGGTTAAGTCCTGAGGAAAACCCTGTCCGCATGGAAGATAATGAAAGGGTCCACTGCCATAAGGGTCTGCAGTTCAGACACTTCTTGAAGTGATGGCTAGATGTAAATCTTTTTTCCATGAGAGGAATTTCAACTCTGCTGTAGCAGCTGGTTCAAGGGGGGGGGGGGGGGAGTGTAAGTTTTTCCAATATAAAGTTAAGGTCCCAGGCTGGAGTGGGAGCTCTCCTGGGGGGGGGGTCTTAAATGTTTGGCCCCTCTAAGGAATTATTTTACCAGAGGATGGGAGAAGAGGGGTGGGCTCAGTATTATAATGAGCTGAGATGACAGAGGCATAAATCTTAAATGAAGAGAAGGATAGGCCCTTGTGGAGCATTTCTGTTAGGTAATCTAGTATATGAGGTAAGCTGGGCTCAGTTGTGGTCATCCCTGGAGACTTGCTCCAGGAACAGTACCTTTTCCACTTTTCTGAATAGGATTTTCTAGTACTAGGCCTCCTCGTCTCAAGAATGACATCCAGCACCTGCTTACTGAGGGTTGCTAGAGGTGAGTTCAGGGGATTAGCCAGGCTGCAAGGTTCAGGGTCTGAAGCTGAGGGTGCAGAATTTGGCCCCCCTGCTGGGACAACAGGGAAGGGGTCTGAGGCAGGTGCCATGGTTGTAGCACTGTCAGACTGCGCAAAAGAGGATACCAGTGCTGGCGTGGCCAGTCTGGTGTAATCAGGATTGTCCTTGGCTTGTCCTGTTTGACCTTTAGTAGAACCTTCGAGGGAAGAGGCAGAGGGGGGAAAAGCGTAGACAGAGGCTTTCCAAGGAAAAGGACAGCGCATCCACCTTCCAAGCTTGGCTGTGGGGAGTTTTGGTGCAGTATTTGTTCAACTGATAGTTCTGAGGGGAAGCAAACAGGTCCACCTAAGGTGTCCCCCATCTGTTCCCCAAATGTTTGAATATTTTGGGTTCCAGTTTCCATTCATGTGGGTCCATGAGATTTCTGCTCAAGTCATCTACCAGTGAATTTAGTTTGCATGGCAGAAATGGAGCTTGTAGGTGCACTTGGTTGCTCAAGGCTGTTTTCCACAGAGCCATGGCTAGTCTGCAGAGTGGGTAGGAATGTGTCCCCCCTGCTTATGTGCCACATAACTGTGGTGTTCTGTCTTTACCAATAGTTGTTCTGGAAGAATAAGGCCTTTGAAGGCTGTCGGAGCATTCTGTATAGCTAACATTTCATTTTGGCTGATATGCAGGTGCAACTGCTTTGGGTTCCATTTGTCCTGAATGCACTGCCCTGCCATGTGAGCCCCCCATGCATAGTCTGATGCATCTGTTAGGGTTTGGGCGGCAGTGGGTAGAGTGAAAGAGTCCCTTGTTGTGGCTGTAGGCCTCTGCCCACCAAAGGAACTCTGCCCTTAGGCACGGAATGATAGGAATTGTTTCCAGGTTATGAGAATGTTGACACCATAGACTTTTTAGATACCATTGAACTTTCCCCACATACAGTCTTGCATATGGAACTAACAGAATGCAAGAGGCCATGAACCCCAGAGCTTGCAGTATTTTCCTTGCAGATAGCTGGGATTTGGTGGCCAATAGGTTGATGTAAGTTGCCAAATAAATTTGTTTCTCTGGAGTAAGGAATGCCACCTGGGAAGCTGTGCTCAAGCTTGCTCCCAGGAATACAATCTGTTGGCAGGGTACTAGGTGTGATTTCTTTTCGTTGATGGTGTACCCCAGTGAAGTTAGAAGTCTATTTACAAATCCCAGGTGCTGTAGTAGCAAGTCCTGACTTTCTGCCTGAATCAGGCAATTGTTCAAGTATGTGTAAATCTGAATACTCTGCCTGCAAAAAGCAATGGCTGGAGCTAGGCACTTTGTGAATACCCTGGGCGCAGTAGATAAGCCAAAGGGAAGTGCAGAGAACTGATAGTGCACAGAGCCTGCCCTGAAGTGAAGGTATTTCCTGCTAGATTTCCTTATGGGGATGTGCAGGTAAGCTTCTTTTAAGTCTAGGGTTGCCAGCCAAGCATTCTTGGCTAGCAAAGGAAGCAGTTGTTGGAGAGTTAGCATTTTGAATTTTGGAACCACCAGTAAAGTGTTGAGAATAGTTAAATCCAGAACAGGACACCAGGAGTTTTCTTTTCTGGTAACCAGGAACAATTGTGAATAAAAGCCTTGTCCCCTTTGTTCTGCTGGGACAGGTTGAATAGCCGTGATGCTGAGGAGAGAAAGTACTTGCTTTTGGGCCTCCACCCACTGGTTTGGGGGGAGGTCTGGTCATCCACTTAGGGTTGGGAGTGAGTGTAAGTGGAATCTGTATCCTAGGGAAACAATGTTTAAATCCCATTTGTCGTGGGTAATGTACACCCACGTTTTTTGCATGCAGGGTGAGTTTTCCTCCTAAAGGTGCAAGTACTTGAGCAAGGCTTGGGGGAGTTAAGGATAAGTCATTGTGGAAGTTTACCATAGGGGATGGCTTACTACTCCCGGTTTTGGACGTGGGAGCACCCCACTGCTTAGATCTGTGCATAACTGGAGACTGAAGTCTTGGGGGTCTGCTGCCCCTGGGTTTGGACTGAGACGGCCTGGAAGGGACTGGAAAGGCCAATGCCTACTGAATCTAGGTGGCTGTACTTGTAAGAAATATTTAACAGTTTGCATAGATTTAGCTTTCTCCTCCATTCTTTTCAGAACTTCTGCTTTATTGCCAAAATAGGCGCTCTTGGTTTAAGGGTGCACCCAGTGCTCTCGGTTTAAGGGTGCACCCAGTAATTTTGCTTTGACATGATCTGGCAAGTGTTGCTCCTTAAGCCAAGCATGCCTTCTAAGAACAGACCCAGTGACAGCAGCCCTACAAGATGCTTCTAAAGCATCAAAACCACACTTCAAATTATGTTTACGAACTTGGTCAGCAGAATGCATTAACTCTTGTAAATCTTTGTGTTCTGCACAGTCAGGAATTAACATCATTTTCTGTTTAATTAGCCCCATAATATACTGCTGATACTTTAACATATGAAACTGGCAATTTAAAGCCCTAATGGTCAAAGTAACAGAGGTGTATACCTTCTTACCCCATCTGTCTAAACCCTAGAATCCCTGTCAGAAGGGGTAGGATTCTTGAAAAGGAATTTGAGAGAGTCAGGTACTCTATAGTACCTGTCAGGTTGCCTGGGAGCTGGAGGCAAAGTATCTGGGGTGAGGCTGGATTCCAAGAAAACAGTCTACAATCTCCAGAACAGGAGGGATAGCTAGAGGCCTGTGCTGAGGCAGGTTTAAAAATTTCCCGAGACTCTTTTTGTACTGAGAGTAGCCCTGGCTTTCCCAACGGAAATGCTCCCAAGGGTATGCAGGGTTTCACCAAAAGAAAAATCTTCTGGAGGGGAAGCAGAGGGAATGGAATCCTATGTATCAAAATCCTCATTGGTAGATAAGGGCATGTCCTGGTAGTCAGAAGGAACAGAGATATCAGATTCCTGATCAGAAGAATCTGAAGGAAAGTCAGTTCTAGGTCTCTGAGGGGGAAGGCTGGCTTCCCCTAATTAAGGTAATAAGGTCTTCAGCCATTCTAATCATGTTTTTGAGGCCTGTGGGCCTGAGAATGCACTTTGGTTGTCAGTTTCCTAGGCACAGTGCGAACTTTTAGGCCTGAGAAATTCAGTATTTTTGGCTTGAAACAAAGTCGTCGGTTTAATATGAAAATTGGTAGACCTGAATACACCCTCAGATGCCGGTGCCTGCACAGCGTCTCCGGACCCATTCAAGGTAAAGACATCCACAGGTTCCATAGTCGAAGCATCTCGCGGCATACCGGGGTCACAGAAGAGGTCTGCGAATCTGTAGAAGTAGGTATCAGGGGCTGTGAAAGCTTCTCACAGAGTACCGGCAGACTGGCAACTAGCTTAACAGTAGCGTCGGCAGTTTTGGACCTATGCGGACTGTCTCTGTTTATCCTTACGGTTTTTCGGAAGATCGGTAGTCAGATGGCTTACCGACACCATTTTGGAGTACGGAGATCGAAAGCAAAATTATTTAGCTACAAAAATAGCCTGACGGATAGTTCGGGCATTGAACAAGGCACAAAACTGACAGTGAGGGATGTCATGGTCTAGGCCTAAATAGATGAAGCAGTAAGAATGAAAATCTCGATGAGGTATTTGCTTTCCACAGGCAAGACAATTATCAATTTTTTCTGACATCGGTTAGAGCAAGAAAAAAGGATCCCCAACGGGGTACTTATCTTTTAGAAGACTTCAGGTCAAACTCAAACAAAAATTTCAGGAGTCTGCCAACCAGCACTTGTGAACTGCTGCTTCGGGCACCGCACGGCAAGAAAGACTGATGTAATGGCGTTGGCTGCATGTTTTATACCCCCGACGACCTGACACCATGGAAGAAATGACAGCATCCGATGCAGAAATCCCAAGACTCTGGTATTCAGGCCGGCTGAGGGCTACCTGCAGGCAGATAACCCAAATGTGGATGACTGCAACAGTGAAACATGAAGAACATCGAAAAATTACCAATGGGTACCTAGAGTGCCAGTGGGACACAAGATACGGGGAAGGTACTCTAGAGGTACCAGGACAACGGAACAGGAATAGCTGGTCCTGGGCAAGGGCTTTGGATTCTAAAAGCTAGGACCCAAGGAAGCCATTTTAGACTGAGCTTGAGCAGTCCCAGCTGAGCTAGAGCAGTCTTTGGATCAGACTTTTTTGTTGTGGTTCTGTGGTAGGATCTGATGAGCGAGTCAAGGATCTGGAAGGCCTCAAAGGCTTAGCTGAAGGCTCCTTATGCTTAAGTTTGGGAGGGGGGGTTGAGCCCTAAAAATAGGCTTTGAAAAGGAAGGGAGTAGCTATTCTTTCGGGATTTATTTTTTCTGTCCGCAATTACTTGCAGGTTGAGGAATTGCAGACTATATACAGGTATATTGCTCTGGGCCCAAACAGATGCACAAAGCGTGCCTATCGGAGAGGCAACTTATGTTCGCATTTCTTGTACTTTTTACGCACAGATGGACCCTTTTCAGGCACTAAATATAAGAAAAATAGTAGGAAAAAAAAAAAAAGAAATGCCAGCAATGGTAATTGGAATAACTAAGCATGTAAAGAGGAAAAGGGGAAAAGTTTACCAACTAAGGTAAGAAGATTACACTAAAGAGAGTGTAAAAGGAGAAATTGGTGATAGGAAATAAGAAATTTAAGATTTTATAGGGAATAAAGAAAGGAAATAAGAAATTTAAGATTGTACAGAAAATAAAGGAATTAACTATCTTCCCATTCTGCTCAAACACTTGAAAGCTCAAAGCGATCATGTCCAAACGCAAAAGCAGCAAACAAGATAGGAGGTATTTTAAGGGTTTATGCACTGTGGGTAAGGGAGGAGCTCAAGAGCTTTTTAGTGGTCATGAGCTAAAACAATGGCAGTCAGTTCGAAACTGAACTGTTGAAGAATGAATGAAAATCAACATCAGATCTTAATACTGTGGTAAGGAAAGTACAGTTTTGTACCTACCATAAATGTAGATGTCCAATAGGTATGCATCTGCAGTCATAACATATGGGTTGTCCTGCCTCAGGCAGCCCTTCGGTCGGCCGGATTCCAAAGTCTGGGTCTGGCCTCGGCCAGACCTCTCAACCATACCGAATTACTCTGTTTTTACCGAGTTTTGGGGTCCAAATGAAGGGTTGCCACGATTCCCGAGTGGCACCCCTTCATTTCCGATTTTTTTCTTTTGGTTTGCTTAATGTTTTCAAATTTTGCGCTGTTGAGCTGACGTCATCACGTGCGCGATGACGTCAGCTCCATCAGGGTTGTCAGCCAGTCGGAATTGAGCTCCTGTAGCTCACGTCATCATTTGTGGCTCATTTGGATTACTTACTTGGTTTGGATATGCGAGCGGGAAAAAATAACTTTAGTTTACTTGTTGTCGTTGAGGAAGCGATTTTGTGGATTACTTGCTTATTTTGGGCCAGAATTATCATTGAGGAAGCACTCAGCAGCAGCTCCTTTTGCATCATCGTATTTATTACGGGGCCGAGTACTGGATTTCTGTGGTCGTGTATGAAGCAAGTATTATTGGGGAAGCAGCAGCTTGGCCGGGAGCTGCACTCGTTGAATCATGGCTCAGTTAACTAGTAAGTGTGGGATGAGAGATTGCTGCTCTGTAGAGTTAAGTAATTTTAGTGAGAATGATTTGTGTTTGTGAGAGAATGATGATGTGTGTTTGTGTGTGTGTGCGCTTTGGCGAGTTTAGTAATGCCTACATTTTAGCTGTCTGTAGAAGTAATTTTTTAGTGACACTGAACTGATAAAACAAAAAGTGAACCTTTAGAGCGACCAAACAGCAAGTTATCAGTTAAATAAACACTGTCGATGTTGAATTCACGCCAAAAACAGGAAGGCTCACTTTAATTCAAGAGATTTATTAAAGCGCCGCAAAGCAGCGAAAGCGCTTTAAATAAATCTCTTGGAATTAAAGTGAGCCTTCCTGTTTTTGGCGTGAATTCAACATCGACAGTGTTTAACTGGTAACTTGCCGTTTGGTCGCTCTAAAGGTTCACATTTTTTTTATTAATTTTTAGTGAGATATGGGCACTCCATGCATTACTGCAATATTTTAGTTTGCTAAGCAAAGATGACTCGTCTGCATGTAGATTGTAAAACATAGAAGCAGATTATTTGGCAATGTCTTTCATTTGTTGCTGTCAAGGATGCAATCTAATAGATAAGGTTTCTAAACTGTAAACATCCTTCTGCTTTCAGTCGCTTTGATTAGTAAATGCAATCAAATCTGAATGTTAAGGGGTCCGGTCCCTTAATGCATGCCTCACCAAAGTGGAGTTTAGTATCTCATACAGTGAACTAACCTCTTTCTTTGTTTTTATTATTGTAGACTTCTGTTTCTAATATTATTGCTGTAAAGTCTTACTTTTATTTATTATTATTTTTTTAATTTACAGTAATAATGTGCTTGGTTGTAGGCAATGAAATAATTCTGAAGATGAACTTGAACAGGAAATATAAAGTCCACTGATACGCTGAATTCTTGCAGCTATGTCTGATAGTTTCAGGGTTGGACATATCAAAGGAAATTGGGGTTGTAATAGTCTGCACATTAATTAGGCAGAGAAAGTGCTGTTAAGGTTCTCACTAAGTACTGTCATAACCGAGAGAAGAAATAAACAAACAGTGCTCCAAATATAAGATGTAGAAACAGAGAAAGTCTCTTTAAGAAAAATATTATTTGAAAAAAATATATAACATTTGCAGGATGAAGCACAGTTTACTAAGAGGAGGTAATTAACATGGGAAGGGCAAACATTCAGATTATGTTTACTGAATAGGAGACTGGTGTGTGTGGGTGCGCACTTTAGCTGAGTTCAGTAATGCTTCCCTTTAGCTGCTTTGTAGAGTTAAGTAATTATTTGGCGAGAATGGTGTGTGTGTGTATGTAGAGTTCAGTAATGCTTTAGCTGTAAGTTTAGCTGCTCTAGTATGTACAGAGTTAAGTAATGCTTTAGTGAAACGGAGTGTGAACCTATTAGCCAGCACATACATTCTTAGAAAGATAGTATAGCCTGTTGGAATTGAGCAAAGGAGCTGACATGAATGCATTTTTTGCTGTTTGGAAGCAGGAATGGTGCTGCTGGTTCAACAAACAAGCTGCAAGGTGATTGCTGCACTGTAGTGTGTGTGGAAGGAACCCTGAGGACTTTGCAGATTTCTGGAAACAAGCCCCAGGGCTGCAGAATGTGGAAACAGATGTATTTAATGTCTTATGCTGTGGCTGAAAAGATTCTAATGATTATGCTGTGAAACACAACAGAGATATTTATTATGTTGTGGTTGAGCTTCTGAAAACAAGCCCTGAAGTATTTATTAAGCTGAATGAAGGCTGTATTATGCTGAACTGAAGGCTGTATTTATACTGAACTGAAATTTATTATGCTGAACTGAAGGCTGTATTTATTATGCTGAAGTTAAACTTATTCTGACCTGAAGGCTTGTGTGTGTGTACATTAGTGTTTATGGTAAATGGGGTGCAATAGCCAGGTAATTGGACATTAGAATGGCTGCAGGAGGGCTTTGGTGCCATATTTTGCTTGTCTGTTCTTCAGTTTGCGTTTAAAAGTGGTATCCCGCAATTCCATTGGAATGGGCGGGGTTCTGTAAATATGTATGCAAATTTTATGTTAAGCAGCGTACAGATTTGTACCTATTTTTTATGGGCCTTGTCCAGATTTTTGATGTTTCCAGGTTGAGAGGTATGGCCTCGGCTGATGTCGCACTTTCCCCGACGTCAGAGCTTCTGGGGGTATAAAGGCATCAGCCGACGCCATTTCCCTCAGTGTTTCTTGCCCCAGATGCCAGGTGCCCAACAGGAAGGCTAAATTTGGATAAATGTAGAATGTTCCAAACAGTAGCAAAAAAATATATACATATATACAAACAAACAAATACACCATAACAGATTCCCCCAGCTAGCTGAAAGAGGGGTAAGCACCCTAGGAATACCACAGAGGGGAAGGAGGGTGGGTAATCCTGACTGCAGATGCATACCTATTGGACATCTACATTTATGGTAGGTACAAAACTGTACTATGTCCTTCAAGGATGCATCTGCAGTCATAACATATGGGTAGAATACCATAGCCAAACTGGGGGAGGAGGTACTAAGATAAGGATGGTGTAGTTAAGATCCCCTGTAAAACTGCAGTTGCAAAGCCTGCTCGGGATCTGGAGTATAAAGGTAGATTATAATGCTTGGCAAATGTATGCACGGAGCTACAAGTAGCAGCTTCTAAAATGTCCTTGGTAGCCACTCCTCGTAGGAAAGCTGTAGTGGTGGATGTGGCCCTTGTGGAATGAGGCCTGATATTTTCAGGAGCTATCTTTCCATGAAAAGAGTAGCAAAAGTGAATGCAATTTCCTATCCATTTTGAAATTGTCTGCTTGGAAATTGCTTTTCCTTGCACCCCAGTTGCATAGACTACAAAAAGTTGGTCAGTTTTTCTGCTGGTTTTAGTTCTGTCCAGATAGTAGCATAGTTGTCCGTGTATATCCAAGGTGTGCAAGAGTTTCTCTCCTTTGTTCTGTGGGTTAGGGAAGAACGTAGGCAAATGAATGGCTTGGTTCAAGGATACCCTGGATACCACCTTTGGCATGAAAGTAGGATTGGTTCTCAGAGACACTATCCTGGTGAAAAATAAGGAAAGTCTGCACTGCCATTAATGCCTGTAGCTCAGATACTCTTCTTGCTGAAGTGACTGTCAGAAGGAATGCAGTTTTCCAAGATAAAAACTGTAAGTCTGCTGATGCTGCTGGTTCAAAAGGAGGTAGAGTCAATTTTTCCAGCACGAAATTGAGATCACATGCAGGTAGAGGGGGTCTCCTTGGAGGTTTAACATTTTTGATCCCTCTCAAAAATTGTCGGAGTAGAGGGTGAGAGAAGGTAGGAGGATCCATATTGTATTCTGCTGAAATTGCTGAAGCATGAATCTTAATGGAAGAGTAAGACAGGCCATTGTGGAACAATTCTGCTAAGTATTCTAGGATGTGTGCTAGGTTTGCCACTGTGACATCTGTGCCCTTTGATGTGCTCCAAATGAGGAATCTCTTCCATTTAGCTGAGTATGTCTTCCTTGTGGAGGGTCTGCGAGCCTCCAGGATAATGTCCTTGACCCTCTGAGATAAGACAATTTGGTTTGGTTTTAAGCAATTTTCCAGGCAGTTAGTTGCAGAGTTTTCAAGTTTGGATGCAGGGTCTTGAAATTGTTCTGCGTTAGAAGAGGCCATAGGGGTAGAGGCCATGAGTTCGCCTGAGACATGCTTTTCAGTAGCAGATATCAGTGTTGTCTTGGCCAGTCCGGAGCTATTAGTATCACCTTTGGCTGTTCCTCCCTGATCTTCAGTAGAACCTTGTACATCAATGGGAGAGGTGGGAATGCATACACTATTAGGGCATTCCAGCTGAAAGAGAGAGTCCACCCTCCAGGCTTGTGGGTGGTATGTCCTTGAGCAGAATTTCTTCAGTTGGTGGTTGAGAGGGGAGGCGAACAGATCTATCTCTGGCAATCCCCATTTCTTTGTTATGAGTTTGAAGATGTCTGGATGCAGCATCCATTCGTGAGCATCCGTGGTAGTCCTGCTTAAGCTGTCTGCTAGTGAATTCTCTTTTCCTGGTACAAATATGGCCTGCAGCTGGATATTGAGATTCAGGCCTAGGTCCCACAGATCCATTGCCATCCGGCATAGAGGGTAGGAATGCGTGCCTCCCTGTTTATGTACCACATGACCGTGGTGTTGTCTGTCCTTATCAGCAGATGTCCTTGCTGGAGGAATGGTTTGAATGCCTCGATTGCATGCTTCACTGCCAGCATTCTCCTTTTGGTTTATGTGCAAGTTTAGCTGTCCTTGAGGCCATAGGCCTTGGATACATTTGTCCTCCATGTGTGCTCCCCATCCTAGGTCTGAGGCGTCCATGGTGATGGTCTGCCTTGGTTTTGGTTTCTTGAAAGGCAACCCTCTGTTGGACTGGCAGGCCTGAGCCCACCACAGGAATTCCTTTTGAAGGCATGGAATGATTGGTATCATGGTTTCTAGACTGTGTCTGTGTTGAGACCATACATTCCTTAGGTACCACTGTAATTTCCTCATATGGAGCCTGGCATGTGGGATCAAGATTATGCAGGATGCCATGAAACCCAGGGCCTGCAGGACTTTCCTTGCAGTAAGCTGAGTTTGTCTCGTCAAAGTCATGAAATAATCTGGAAGTTGTTTTTGTTTTTCTTCTGTGAGGAAAAGCCATCTGAGTTAATGTGTCCAGATCCGCACCCAAAAAGGTTATCCTTTGGGATGGCACTAGTCTTGACTTTTTGGATGTTGACTGTGTATCCCAAGGCCTGTAGCAGGTGTATGACATAGGCCAAATCCTTTATCAATTTTGTCTTGTCCGCTTGTATTAGGCAGTCGTCCAGGTATGGGTAGATTTGAATTCCCTGAAGTCTGCAATGTGCAATTACTGATGCCAGGCATTTCGTGAATACTCTGGGCGCAGTAGATAAGCCAAAGGGCAATGCTGAGAATTGATAATGCTCTGAGATCCTGCAAGAAATCTGAGGTGTCTTCTGCAATCTGGTCGGATAGGGACGTGCAGGTATGCCTCCTTGAGATCTAGAGTCACCAGCCAAGACTCCTTGCCCAACATGGGAAGAAGTTGCCGTAGGGTCAGCATTTTGAATTTTGGTACAATGAGATATGTGTTCAGTGCGGACAAGTCGAGAATAGGCCTCCATTGGTTTTCTTTTCTTGGTACAAGGAATAGTCTGGAGTAAAATCCTTGGCCTTGTTCCATAGATGGTACCCTTTCTATCGCTTTCATCTGAAGTAAATTTTTGATTTGTCTTAAAGCCTCTGGCTTCTGATTTGGTGGTAGGTTTGGCATTCCGCTCCTTTTTGGTAAAGTGTGGAAGTGAAACCTGTATCCTTTGTCTATTGTTTGCAATGTCCATGTGTCCTTTGTAATGCAATACCAGTTTTTGCACCAAATACCTTCGGATCCACCAATAAGCGCTGTAAACTCCAGTAACCACAATGTGAGATGCTTCAAACACGGTGTTTAATCCACATAATGCCAAAAAATAACAATGAAAACAGACATACACGGCTTCCCAGTGCTATAATTGTACGTGAATAAAATTATTCAAGTACAGGACATAAACGTAACATATCGAGAGTCGTAGCACCGGTGGACAAACAAAAAAGACGCCAATAATAGATCAAAAAGTTTAGCACTTTCAACCAAGGTAACCTCCACCGGTGCTATGACTCTCGATATGTTACGTTTACGTCCTGTACTTGAATAATTTTATTCACGTACAATTATAGCACTGGGAAGCCGTGTATGTCTGTTTTCATTGTTATTTTTTGGTGTTATGTGGATTAAACACTGTTTGAAGCATCTCACATTGTGGTTACTGGAGTTTACAGCGCTTATTGGTGGATCCGAAGGTATTTGGTGCATTGTACTACAACTCTGTTATTGCAATGCCAGTTTTTTGAGAATAAAGCCAGCTTTCCGCCCAAGGGAGCTTCCAGTTGTTCCCTGGTAGGCGAAATCAGAATCAAGTCATTGTGTCTGTCCTGTGCTAGTGGTTGTAGTTGCAGCTGTGGCACTACTCCTCTGGTTGGCAGGCTGCCACTGACGGCCCCTATAGGCACCCTTTGATTGACCTCTGCCTCGAGGGCGTCTATTCCTGCCCCTTTGTGCTCTGGAGGTGTCTGGAAAGGACCAATTCTTGGAAGGCCAGTTTCTGCTGAACCTCGGAGGTTGGACCTGTAGAAATTCCTTTACTGTTTGCACAGATTTTGCTTTTTCTTCCACTTTCTTTAGAATCTCCTGTGCAGGGGAGCCAAATAAACTTTGTTTCTCCATTGGAGCATCTAGTTGCTTAGCCTTGACATGGTCTGGCAGGGATTGCTCTTTTAGCCAGGCATGCCTACGAATTACTGCCCCAGTCATAGCTGATCTAAATGAAGCCTCCAGTGCATCATAGCCACATTTTAAGAAATGATTACTGACCTGCTGAGAGTTGTGTACCAAATCCTGAAGGGATTTACGGTCTAAAGGTTCAGGAGAAGAAAGCTTCTTATTCAGCTGAACAAATATTCTTGGTACTGTATCATATGGAATTGACAGTTTAATGCCCTGGCAGAAAGAGTAGCAGATGTATAAACCTTTTTACCCCATCTCTCTAATGCTCTAGACTCTCTTTTCAGAGGGTAGGGGATTTTTGGCAGTGGCAGCTGCAACACCTTTTGGGCCCTGTGAAATAGTTTCTGGATCTGCAGCATGGGCTTTATACAGGTGGAAGTGAGAATCCGGGACCCTGTAGTATCTGTCAGGTTTGGCAGGGGCCGGAGGAAGAGAATTAGGTGCAGAACTAACATCATTTAACACATCATCAATTACAGTTAGCACTGGTGGTATGGCTAAGGGCCTATGCTGGGGCAAATGTAAAAAGGTCCTTAGTCTTTTTCTAGAATCAGAAAAATCCTGACCCTGCCATTGAAAGTGTTCCCTCATAGAGTGCAAGGTCTCCCCCCAAAGGAAAATTCTTCAGGAGGGGAGGCCGAAGGGATAGAATCTTCAGCATCTGAATCCTCATAAGGAGAATAGGCCCCTTCCTGATGGTCTGACAAATCAGATCCATCTGTGGAGTAATCAGAGGAGACAGGTTCAGAGGGTTCAGTCCTAGGCCTTTTGTCTGGTGGAGGTTGGGAGGCCCTTTCTGGGTGAGATTGGGAACCCCTAATCAAGGAGATAAGGTCCTCAGCAAGACTGAGAATCTGAGAACTTGAGGAAGGCCTCTGAGAAGTAGATTTGGCAGGTAAAGCTTTTGAAAGTTTGGCAGCTTTAGCCCTGGAGAAGGCCTTAATAGACATAGAAGCTGGGGGCCTAGCTGCTCCACGTGCAGGTGTAGAAATGTCCAATGGAATGGTGTCGGACAAATCTTGAGCGCTAGCTTTGGTAGGGATTTCTGAAGCTGGCTCAGCCGGGGTCTCTCTGGCCTCCGTTGTCGGAGGTATGGTTTCTGTCGTAAGAACCGAGGGCTCGGTTTCAGCCGAAACCGAGACACTCGCAGTAGGCCTAACCGTGGTTTCAGCCGAAACCGCGGCCCGCGAGTGTTGGTCCTTTTCCCTGCGTTTTTTGGCCAAATGCGTAGTCGGAGTCTCCGATGGCATTTTATATGCAAAAGCGGATCCGAAAAATTCTTCTGCAAACTCCGACCGACGTCTAAGAGTCCGTCGGTTGAAGGAGGCACAAGCTAAACAAGTTGATACGTCGTGGTCTGGGCCTAAGCAAGGAAGGCAGTAAGAATGGAAATCCTTATGAGGTATTTGTTTCCCACAAGTTAAACAATTATTTACTTTGTCTGACATCGGCTGAGGCAAGAAAGAGTCCCCAACGGGGTACTTAGCTTTTTGAAGTCTTCGGTAGCTGAAATCTCTGGATCTGACCGACCGGCACTTGCGAACAGCTTCTGCTTCGGGCACCGCGCGGCAAGAAAGACTGAGGAAAATGGTGTCGGCTGATGCCTTTACACCCCAGAAGCTCTGACGTCGGGGAAAGTGCGACATCAGCCGAGGCCAGACCCAGACATTGGAATCCGGCCGACCAAAGGGCTGCCCGAGGCAGGACAACCCATATGTTATGACGCAGATCCTTGAAGGACATCGTTGTGTAAAATCTTACCATAACCATAGATGTCCTCCTCTTCCATGTTGCAGTATTCACTAGTGGGTTTACCCTTCTTCCCATCAGCTTATCTGGCCAGGTTTCCAAAGCTTTTCCAGTCCCTGGTGGTGCGTCAGACGTTTGACATGTTGGCAGGTACGTGGGCCAGAAATGTGATGTCTGCACGCACCAGTCCTCAGAACCAAGAAACCCCAAAGGGAGCCAGTCCTGATGGCATAGCCTGTATGGAGCCGAGGAGAGTAAGTGCAAGGAGAACAGGAGGATGGAGGGAGGGAAGGAATACTGCAACATGGAAGAGAAGGACATAGTACAGTTGTGTACCTACCATAAATGTAGATGTTCGAGTGTATTCACTGTTGCAGTCATTACACTTGGGTTATCCTGCTGGCAGGCGAACCGTAGTCGGCCCGAGTACCAAAGTCTTGGTCCGGCGTCGGTTGCTGTCGCCTCTTACCTGACGTCAGAGCGCCAGGGATATAAAAGTTGCAACAGACGCCATTTTCTTCAGTTTTTCTTGCCCCAGATGTTAGGTGCCCCCAGATATGAATGCTGTAAAGATAAAAATATGCCAAACAACCATGCATATATCACTAAATACATTTTCTTCTTCTAAAAGCAAATACACCACATAGGTTGTATAGAGTTGAGAAGTACAGAATAGTCCCAGCAAAGAGGGGGATGGTGGGTAACCAGGACTGCAACAGTGAATACACTCGAACATCTACATTTATGGTAGGTACACAACTGTACTATGTTAATCGTGTTTCACTGTTGCAGTCATTACACTTTGGTAGAATCCCAAAGCTTAGGTAGGGTGGCTGGTGTAGGAGCCTTGGGGCTCAGATCTGCCTCTTGGGCGTCTGTATCTGCCTCTTTGTGGCCTGTCTTGACACTGGAAAGGACCAATTTTTTTGAAGGCCAGTTCCTGCTAAATCTAGGTGGGCTGTGTCTAGACTGGATTTGGCGAGGCTAGCAAGCCCTGCAGAACTGCAGTGGCAAAGCCTGCTCTGGATTTGGAGTAGAGCGGTAGGTGGTAGTGCTTGGTAAAAGTGTGCACTGAGCTCCAGGTTGCGGCTTCTAATATGTCTTTGGTTGGTGGTACTCTGAGGAAAGGTGAAGTGGCTGCTGCTCTGGTAGAATGAGACCTAATGCCCTTGGGCACAGATTTGCCATGTTGTGCATAACAGAAGCGGATGCAATGTCCTATCCCATTTGGAGATTGTCTGCTTTGTAATAGGTTTTCCTTGCGATCCTGCAGCATATGCTAAACAGTTGCTCAGTTTTTCTGAAAGCTTTTGTTTTGTCCAAGTAAAAATGTAGCTGCCTGTGAATATCCAAAGAGTGCAGAAGTTTTCCCCCTTTATTCTGGGGATTTGGGTAGAAAGTAGGCAAATGAATAGTTTGGTTTAAGGCCACATTGGAGACCACTTTTGGCATGAATGTTGGGTTCGTCCTTAGAGAAACCCTGTCCGGGTGAAAAATGAGAAAAGGTTCCACAGCCATCAATGCCTGTAACTCAAACTCTTCTTGCTGAAGTTATTGCTAGGAGCAGAGCAGTTTTCCATGACAAGAATTTTAGATCAGCTGAGCTGGCTGGTTCAAAAGGAGGCAGTGTTAGTTTTTCTAAAACAAAATTGAGGTCCCAAGTAGGTACTGGTGCTCTCCTAGGGGGTCTTATATTCTTTGCCCCTCTGAGGCACTGTCGTAGTAGAGGATGTGAAAAAATAGGAGGATCCATATTGTAATGAGCTGAAATGGCAGAGGCATGGATTTTAATAGAAGAAAAAGACAAGCCTTTGTCCAACAACACAGTCAGGTATTGTAAAATCTGAGGCATATTAGGGACCAGTGGGTCGAGCCCTTGTGCCAGGTTCCAAGCACAGAATTTCTTCCATTTTTCTGCGTAAGATTTCCTAGTGCTGGGTCTCCTGGCTTCCAAAATTACATCCGTAACAGCTTTAGAAAGAGGTGCAGTCTGAGTGGCTACATTATCTGCCATGCTGCCAGGTTTAAGGTTCTGAGTTGACTCTGCAGAATCTGATTGTTTTGCTGTGTCAGAAGATGAGGGATTTGAGGTAGAGGCCAAGGTGGGCCTTGGGACAAAATCTTTAGAATTGGGTACCAGTGCTGGCATGGCCAGTCTGGTGCAATCAGGATCATTTTTGGCCTCTCTTGTCTGACTTAGAAGCACCTTGGTGAGAACAGGCATTGGAGGGAAGACAAACTGTCAGATTTTTCCAGTTGAAAGATAGAGCATCCACTTTCCATGTTTGAGAGTGACAAGTCCTTGTGCAAAATTTCTGTAATTGGCAATTGTGAGGGGAGGCAAACAGATCTATGTCTGGGCGTCCCCATTCCCTTATCATGTTGAACACTTGTGGATTTAGCTTCCATTCGTGAGGATCCATGAGATTTCTGCTTAGTTCGTCTGCCAGTGTATTTTTTGTTCCTGGCAGGAATTGTGCTTGCAGGTGTACCTGGTAAATCAGTGCTGTGTTCCACAAAGTCATGGCTTGTCTGCATAGGGAGTAGGAATGTGTGCCCCCTTGCTTATGTACCACATAACTGTGGTATTGTCCGTCCTTATTAATATTTGTCCTGGATGTATTAGGTCCTTGAAGGCTGTCAGGGCATTTTGTACAGCTAGCATCTCTTTTTGATTGATGTGAAGATGCAGCTGTTCCATGGGCCACGTGCCCTGAATACATTTTCCTGCCATATGTGCTCCTCAGGCATAATCCGATGCATCCGTTGTTATTGTCTGCCTGGCTGTAGGTAAGGTGAAAGGCTGTCCCTTGTTGTGGTGACAGGCCTGTGACCACCATCGAAACTCCTGTTGTAGGCAGAGAATCATGGTTATGATTGTCTCTAGGCTGTGACAATGCTGACTCCAAACACTTTTTAGATACCATTGCAGTTTCCTCATATGCAGTTTGGCATATGGAATTAGTAGAATGCAAGATGCCATGAAATCCAGGGCCTGCAGAATTTTTCTTGCAGGCAGCTGGGTCTTTGTTGCCATCATTTGAAAGTACTGAGTCAGTTGCCTTTGTCTGGTGTGAGAAGCCATCTGGGGTAGTTGTATTCAAGCTTGCACCCAGGAATATCTTAAGAGGGCACTAGTTTTGATTTATTTTCGTTTACTGCGTACCCTAGGCAAATTAATAATCTTTTTACAAACTCCAGGTGCTTTAGAGGAGGGTCCTTGCTCTCTGCTTGAATAAGGCAGTCGTCCAAGTAGGGATATATTTGAATTCCTCTGTCTGCAAAATGCAATTACTGGTGATAGGCATTTTGTGAAGACCCTGGGCGCAGTAGATAAGCCAAAGGGCAGTGAAGAGAATTGGTAATGCATTGAGCCTGCTATAAATCTGAGGTATCTTCTGCACGATTGTCTGATTGGGACATGCAGGTATGATCCAAAGTAACTAGCCAAGCCTCTTTGCCCAGCATGGGCAGGAGTTGTTGAAGTGTTAACATCTTGAATTTTGGAACATCCAGGAAAGTATTTAGGATTGACAGGTCCAGTATTGGTCTCCATGCTTTGTCCTTTCTGGGTACGAGGAAAAGTCGTGAGTAAAATCCTTGGCCCTGTTGTTCTTGTGGAACATTTTGAATAGCTCCCATATCCATAGGAGCTGCAATCTGTTTTTGTGCCTCTGCTCATTGGTTTTGAGGCAGATTTGACATATCTTTTGGTTCTGGAAGCGTGTGGAAGTGGAACCTGTACCCTTAAGAAACTATATTCAACACCCATTGGTCTTGGGTGATCATGTGCCAATTTTTTGAGAAAAGTGCTAGCTTTCCCCCTAGAGGTGCTGTCAACTGGTAAGTGCTTGGCATTTGCAGAGGGAAATCATTGTGACTGTTTTCTATAAAGGTTGTGATTTGTCTTCACCCCTTTTGGGGGCTGAAGAACCCCATTGTTTGGGTCTGTAGGAGCCTTGGGGCTGAGATCTGCCTCTTGGGCGTTTGTATCTACCTCTTTGTAGCCTGTCTGACACTGGAAAGGACCAATTTTTTGAAGGCCGGTTCCTGCTAAATCTAGGTGGCTGAACCTGTAAGAAATCTTTCACAGTTTGCATCGACTTTGCTTTATCCTCCATTTTCTTTAAAACCTCTTCTGCCTTAACACCAAACAAAGTATCATGCTGTAGTGGAGCATCCAATAATTTAATTTTAACATGGTCAGGTAAACTTTGTTCTTTCAACCAAGCATGTCTTCGAATAACTGAAGCTCTACAAGAAGCCCCTAATGAATCAAAACCACATTGCAGAGTATGCTTTCCCACTTGTTCAACTGCATGCAATAAATCCTGCATTTCTTTACAGTCAGGACCTTCTGTATTTGTAACCATTTTCTGCTTTAACAAAGACATTAGATGCTGCTGATATTTAAGCATGTGAAACGACAGTTTAAAGTTCTTACAGCTAAAGTAGCAGAAGTGTAAACTTTTCCACCCATCTGTCCAGGGCTCTGGAATCCCTATATGAGGGGACAGGATTTTTGGCAGTGGAAGCTTTAACCCCTTTTGGACCCTGAGAAATAGTTTCTGGGTCCGCAGCGGGGTTTTTGTAAAGAAATTTAGGAGAGTCGGGGACCCTCTATAGTACCTGTCTGGCTTTACTGGTGCAGGGGGTAAAGAATCTGGAGACAGACTGGATTCAAAAAAACATTAAGCACAGGGGGGATAGCCAAGGGCCTGTGCCGAGGCAATAGAAGGAAATCTCTGAACCTTTTCTTGGATTCTGAATAATCCTGGCTCTCCCAATGGAAATGGTCCCTCATGGTGAGCAGGGTTTCCCCAAAAGAGTAATCCTCAGGCGGTGAGGCTGAAGGAATGGACTCTTCAGCATCAGAGTCCTCATAGGGAGGGAGAGAATAGCCCTGGTCAGAGGATGAATCAGAAGAAATGGAAACCTGATCAGAGGAATCATAATCAGTGTCTTGCCAAGGCCTTTTTTCAGGAGGGGGATGGGAGCCCCTGATTAAAGTAATAAAGTATTCGGCCATTTTAAGCATCTGTTTCTTAGGCATGGATGACTGTTCTGGAGAATGCTGCACTTGTTTCTTTGTCTTTAATGGTGTTTTTGACTTTGCCTTTGCTGCTGTAGTAACTTTAATTGTAAGCTGTGAAGGTCTGAAAATGCCCTCAGACGCCGGTGCCTGCTCAGCGGCTCCGGACCCATCTAAGGGTATATTTTCCATAGGCCCAATACCTTGAGATTCCAGAGGCCTCGGTGTCTCCACGTGGCTGTCGGTTGCGGCCTGTGGCTCTGAGGTAGTGGGTGTCAGGGGCTGCGAAAGCGCCTCACTGAGAACCGGCGACTGGCCTAGAAGAGGCTTCGTCGTTGGTTTTGGACCTCGGATGCCTGTCTTTTTCTTTGTGTCTGCGTTTTTTATACATTCCGGTCGTCGGTTGTTCCGACAGCATTATGCAATTAAATCTTAGTCCAAAATAATGTAAAGCAAAATCAAACCGATGTTTAATAGTGCGTTTATTAAATCTAGCACAAAACCGACAACTAGTGACGTCGTGGTTAGGGCCTAGGCAAGGAGTGCAGTAAGAGTGGAAGTCCTTATGAGGTATTTGCTTCCCACAAGAAATACAATTAACAACTTTTACTGACATTGGTCTGGAGCAAGAAAAAGTTTCCCCAATGGGGTACTTAGCTTTATTGAAGACTTCGATTCTGAAATTCAATTTTGAAAATCTCAGGAGTCTGCTGACTGGCACTTGCGAACTGCTTATGTTTCGGGCACCGCGTGGCAAGAAAGAATGAAGAAAATGGCATTGGTTGCAACTTTTATACCCCTGGCACTCTGACGTCAGGGAAGAGGCGATAGCAACCGACGCTGGACCAAGACTTTGGAACTTGGGCCGACTACGGGTCGCCTGCCAGCAGGATAATCCAAGTGTAATGACAGCAACAGTGAAACATGAACATCTATGGTTATGGTAAGATTTTACAAGACTTTCCTATGTCCTTCCACTCCAATGTTGCAGTATTCACTAGTGGGCTAGTACAAAAGCTCACTGCTGGCTGGGTGGTGGCCTGGATGAAGATTCCAGAAACCCATGCAGGATAGCACTGGCAAATCCTGCTCTGGTCCTAGAGATGTGGCCCAGCTTATAGTGTCTGGTGAAGGTGCGCACAGAGACCCAGGTAGCTGCTTCCAGAATAGAGTTAGTATCTAGACCTTTAAAGAAAGCTCCAGAGGAAGACATGGCTCTTGTGGAATGGGCTCTGATGTTGCCCGTTAGTGTCTTTCCATGGTGAGAGTAACAAAAGGAGATGGCTCTAGCAATCCAAGAAGAAATGGTTGGTTTCCCCAGAGCCCTGGGCTGGAAGGAAACCAACAGCTGGTCTTGTGCAAGTAGAAATGAAATTGCCGGGGTACATCTAGAGAAGGAAGGACTCTCACTACTGTCTCCCTGAGGATTTGGAAAGAAGGTAGGAAGGTGAATAGCCTGATTTAGGGAGAGGTCATTGACCACTTTGGGGGTGAATGAAGGATTACTCCTGATGGTGACCCTGTCCATATGGAAAATTAGGAAGGGTGGGGTAGCCATAAGGGCGTGGAGCTCTGAGACCCTCCTGGCTGATGTCAAAGCTACTAGCAGTACTGTTTTCCAAGTGCAGAATTTCAAGTCAGCCTTGCCAGCTGGTTCAAAGGGTGGCAGAGTGAGTTTTTCCAGCACATAGTTAAGATCCCAGAGAGGAGGAGTTGGTCTTCTGGGAGGTCTTAAGTGTAAAACACCCTTTAGGAATAGCTTGGCCGGAAGTCTGGAAGCTTCTGGAGGGCTCCATAGGCAGGCAGAAATGGCAGACAGGTGTGCTTTTAAGGAGTAAGGCAAGCCTGTCTTCAGCAGTTCAAACAGGTAAGACAGAATTAGAGGCAGGTCACTGTCCGGCGGCTATGTCTTTTGTGACATCAGATAGAAAACCTTCTCCATTTAGACAGGTAAGATTTCCTTGTGTTTGGTTTCCTGGCCTCCTGCAGGACTGAGCATGTTCTCGTTGTACAGGTGTCTGAAGTGAATTAGAATCCTATCAGCCACAGTGAGAGGTGCAGGGATCTCCACTGTGGGTGAATCTGTCTCCCCTGGTGCTGTGTGAGTAGATCCACAGAGGGGGGTAACTTGTGATTATTACTCTTGGATATATGAAGTAGGGGGAACCAGTGCTACCTTGGCCAACAGGGGGTCAACAAGATTTTTGTTAAGTCCTGCTGAATTTTCAGTAGGACGCTCTGGATCAGAGGGAAGGGGGGTACAAGAATCTCCCCTTCCAAGACATTAAGGAGGCAACTGTTTGCAGAGCCTTCCGGTCGTGAGTTCTGGAGCAATAGCTCTGGAGTTTCCTGTTATTGGAGGAGGTGAACAGGTCTATCTGTGGAATACCCCACCTGTGGATCAGGTCTAGGAATACATCTCTTGACAGCATCCATTCATGACTGTCTGAGGAGGTTCTGCTTAAGTAGTCTGCCTGACATTTGTGTTGGGATGGGATGTAGGCTGCCTGGAGGGAGATCCCCTGGGAGACTGCCAGATTCCCACACCTGTAGGGTTAGTCTGCAGAGGAGGTAGGACTTTGTCCCTCCTTGCTTGTTCAGGTACCACATCACTGGGGTGTTGTCTGTGAAGATCTTCAGAATGCCCTGTCTGAGGAAGGGTTGAAAGGCCTGCAAGGCAAGTAGTATGGCTGACATTTCCTTTATGTTGATGTGCCCTTGTTTGTGTGTCTGTTCACAAACCTTGCACTGTCCTTGTGTCTAACACTGCCTACCAGCCCAGATCTGACGCGTCTGTGTGCATGATCTGAGAAGGGAAGGGCAAAACTGTAGGGGGAGGCCCAAATTTTGGGCAACCTGGGCCAGCCACCACTTCAGCTCTTGGTGGAGGCAAGGTAGGAGTGGGATCCTGAACTCTAGGGGGTGTGAGTGTTGGGTCCATACCGAGCAAAGATACCATTGCATTTCTCATGTGTAACCTTGCCAGTGGTACCATGGGAATAGTGGCTGCCATGTGCCCAAGAAGTCCGAGGAACTCCCTCCCCATCACAGTGGATGAAAGGAGGGCAGATTGAAGGTGTTGGGTCACGGAAAGCACTTTTTTCTGAGGTAGGAAGGCCATCCTCAGGTCTGTCCTGATTCTGCATCCTAGGAAGAGAAATGTCTCGTGTAGGATTTAGTTTGGATTTGGGGAAGTTTATGAGGAACCCCAAGGACTACGGCAGGAACAGGAGGTCCTTTGTGTGGGCCAAGAGGGTTTAGTCCGTCTGCTGCTTGAATGAGCAGGTCATCTAGGTATGGGGAAATTTGCATACCCCTTGACCTATAGTAAGCAATGACTGGGGCTAGGCATTTTGTAAATACCCTCGGTGCAGTGAAGAGTCCAAAGGGCAAGGCAAACGACTGAAAATGAGAGGAGCCCGCTTTGAATCTGAGGAATTTTCTGGAAGATGGTTTTATGGGAATATGTAGACAGGCCTCCTTGATGTCCAGGGTCATGATGAAGGCCTGGGGAAGAATGAGGAGAAAGAGTGGGTAGTGTTATCATCCTGAAGGAGGGGACCTTCAGGAATGGATTGCAACGGGAAAGGTCTAAGATGGGTTCTCCATGGTCCTCCTTTCCTGGGCACCAGAAATATTCTGGAGTAGCAACCTTTCCCTCAAGCAGAGGGGGGTATGAGTTCTATGGTGCCTTGGAGCAACAGGTTGTTTAAAACCTTGGGAAGGAGGGACCACTGAGCGGAGGGTGGTAGAGGGATAGGGAGTCTTGGAGGAGGCATCCAAGACATGAACCAACTCCTCCTCCAGGACAGAAAAAAAACATTTGTCGGATGTCACTAGGGCCCATGCAGGGAGGCAGTGAGAGACAGGTATGGTGGAAGGAGGGGGGGGAGAAAGGGAGGCAGATAGTCAGATGCTGCCCGTCCTTTCTGGAAAGGGGGGTCTATGGGAAATGGCCTGAGGAGTCCTATGCTGACTAGCCTGTCTTCTGTGGGGTCTTCTAGACCTGGAGGGGGCAGAGAGCCTTGAAGACTTTCTTATAAATTGCGTCTTGGCTGGGTAGTTCCCTCTAAAATTACAGGCTTGGAGAGACAAGTAGATGCTTCAAATCTTGGAGCTCTTTCCCTTTTTGCTGAAGTGACTTGAAGAGAACAGCCACCTTGGTGTCAAAAAGGGCAGAGTGATCAAAAGGACCATTCAAGAGTTTGACCTTAAAGTCATCCGGTAGGGGCTGTAGACACAGCCAGGAGCATCTCCAACATATAGGCAGATACAGCTGACCTGGCAAAGGCCTCAGCTGCATCATATGCACACCTTGGGGAATGTTTATTGACTTGGGAGATGAGCCCAAGCAAGGAAGACAGGGATGCCTTTGCAGGGCAGTCAGGGATCTCACTGAGCTCCTTAGAAGCTTTGTCCACTAAGGCCAAAGATTTTGCCATGTGTGACTGAATTTGTAGCCCTAAAGGCTAGGGTAGCAAAAGTGTACATCTTCTTCTCCCACCTTTCCATGGCATTGCTGTCTCTATCTGCAGGCAGGACAGTGGTAATAGGGAGAAGTTTGGTAGCCCTACCAGTAGCAATAGAAATAGTTGCTGGGTCAGCTGGTGGGCATTTCAAAGGAATTTTTCTGCATCAGGTACCCTATACAACCAGTCTTCCCTTCTAGGGGCAGGTGGCTAGGAATCTGGGTTTGTGAATGCTGCAGCAACAGCATCCAGGAAGGCAGGCTGGACAGGAGGAATAGGGGCCGGGTTAGGAGATTACATCTGGATCAGGTCAAATAATCTTTTTTGAGCCTCAGACATGGCTGAGCAATCCCATATAAAATGTTCTCTCATAAGATCGACTGCCCCCGAAAGTAAGGTCTTCTACTGGGGAGTCAGGTTCAGCAGAGGCTTCTTCTGGGGATCCATACCCCAGAGAAGAAGAAATGTGAATAGTAGGACAAGGAGTCCTCTGAGGAGTAAGACAGTTCCTCTTCTGCAGGTTGGCTAGTTGTCTCAGGCTGGAGCGCCCTGGGACTAAGAAGAGGTGGAGCAGCAAGCGGGAGGTCTTCAAGTGCCATGAAAGCATTGTAGTGGCTCTGGCAAATGTACAGCTTGATTTAATTAGGTCTCTGTCACCACCTTGGAGGGGGTTTGTCCTCAGTGAGACTGGGTGGAAAATGAAAGGTTCCACACAAGGGCCTGAAGCTCAAACTCTTTTGGCTGAGTTGATAGAGGGCAGTCTTTCAGGTCACAAATATTAGCTCAGTGGAACCAGCTGGTTTGAAGGGTGGAGGGGCAAGGTTTTCCAACACAAAATCAAGGTCCCAGGGTGGGACATGAGTCTTTCTGGGCAGCCTAATGTAAACAACTCTTCTCAAACGATTCCACGAGGGGAGTGAGAAAAGATGGGAGGCTAAGCAGGCAGGTAGGTAGGCTGAAATAGCTGAAGTGTGGATTTTTATGGAGGAGTAAGAGAGACCTTTATCAAAAAGGTTGGTCAAAACATGACAAAATGGCAGGAATCTTGGGTAGTTAAGCATTTTGTGCTTTTTGCCTAAACCAAACAGTGAAACTATCCCATTTGGAGTAAGATTTCCTAGGTCTCTTAGCCTCTTAGAATATCCTGGACCTGCCAAGGAGAGGTTCCTTCCATGAAATTAAGGTATCCTCCATGCTGAGGACCCTCGAGTTGAGGTGTATCATCTCACCTTTGTCCTACGTCAATAGTCCCATTCTCAGTGGCAGCTGCCACAGTTCTGTGCTGGTTAGGCTGAGTAGCAGAGGGTACACCAGTGCTGCCTGTGACAATATGTGTCTAATATTACTCTTAGCCCCCTTCTCTTAAGCAATACAGTACAGTTGTGTACCTACCATAAATGTAGATGTTAGAGTATATTCACTGTTGCAGTTATTACTCTTGGGTTATCCTGCTGGCAGGCTACCCTCAGTTGGCCAGAATTCCAAAGTCTAGGTCCAGCGTTGGTTGCGGTCGCCTCTTCCCCGACGTCAGTGTGGCAGGGGTATAAAAGATGCAGCAGACGCCATTTTCTTCAGTTTTTCTTGCCCCAGATGTCAGGTGCCCCCAAATTGGTAGGCTGAAAAATATGCCAATAAAAATGCATGCACAAAAATAACATTTCCTTCATCTACAAGCAAATACACCAAATAGGTTGTATAGGATAGAGAAGTGCAGATAAGTCCCAGCAAAGAACAGGGGGACGGTGGGTGGGTAACCTGGACTGCAACAGTGAATACACTCAAACATCTACATTTATGGTAGGTACACAACTGTACTATGTTCATCATGTTTCACTGTTGCAGTCATTAGTCTTGGGTTGAATCCCAAAGCTGAGGATGGGTGGCTGAGCTAAATAGGATTAGGAGAGGCTATGAGGCCCTGCAGAACTGCAGTGGCAAAGCCTGCTCTGGACTTAAAGAGGTAAGTGGTAGTGTTTTGTGAAAGTGTGCACTGAACTCCAAGTTGCAGCCTCTAAGATATCTTTGGTTGGTACTCCTCTGAGGAAGGCTGCTGAAGTGGCTGCTGCTCTGGTGGAATAAGGCCTAATGCCCTTAGGCACTGATTTGCCATGTTGAAAATAGCAAAAACGGATGCAATGGCCTATCCATTTAGAAATAGTCTGTTTTGAGATAGCCTTTCCTTGTGATCCTGCAGCATATGACACTAAAAGTTGCACAGTCTTTCTGAAAGCGTTAGTTCTGTCCAAGTAGAAGCGTAACTGCCTGTGTATGTCCAAAGAATGCAGAATTTTCTCACCCTTGTTCTGTGGATTTGGATAAAAGGTAGACAAGTGAATGGTTTGGTTGAGTGCCACACTGGACACCACCTTAGGCATAAATGTAGGGTTTGTCCTCAGAGAAACCCTGTCTGGATGAAAAATGATAAAAGTTCCAAAGCCATGAGTGCTTGCAACTTAGAGACTTGTCTTGCAGAGGTTATTGCCAGGAGCAGAGCTGTTTTCCAGGATAAGAATTTTATATCTGCTGTTGATGCTGGCTCGAAAGGAGGCAGTGTGAGTTTTTCCAAAACATAATTGAGGTCCCAGGCCGGAGTTTGTGCTCTCCTTGGAGGCCTAATGTTTTTGGCCCCTCTGAGGTACTGCCTTATTAAAGGATGAGAAAAGATAGGTGGTTCCGTATTGTAATGGGCTGAAATGGCAGAGGCATGAATCTTAATTGATGAGAAAGAAAGGCCTTTGTTCAGCATCTCAGTTAGGTATTGTAAAATCTGAGGGATATTTGGTATACAGGTGTCAGTGCCTTGTTCCTGGTTCCAAACACAGAATCTCTTCCATTTTTCTGCATAAGATTTTCTGGTACTGGGCCTCCTGGCTTCCAAGATAACATTCATAACAGCTTTTGAAAGAGGAGTGTTCTGAATGGCTACATTATCTGCCATGCTGCCAGATTTAAGGTCCTGAATTGGCTGTGCAGGATCTGATGGGTCAGCAAGTGAGAAGTTTGAGGCAATATCCATGCTGGACCTTGAGACAAGCTCCTTAGGATTGGGTAACAGTGCTGGCATGGCTAGTCTGGTGCAATCAGTATCATTTTTGGCTTCTCTTGTCTGACCTTTAGGAGTACCCTGGGAAGGAGAGGCAGTGGAGGAAAGGCATATACTGTTAAATTTTTCCAGCTGAAGGATACGACGTCCACTTTCCATGCTTGCTTGTGATAATCCTTGTGCAAAATCTCTGCAACTGGCAGTTGTGAGGGGAGGCAAATAGATCTATGTCTGGGCATCCCCATTTCCTTGTTATGCTGAAGACTTGTGGATCCAGTTTCCATTCGTGGGGATCCATGAGGTTTCTGCTTAGTTCGTCTGCCAGAGTATTTATTTTTCCTGGCAGGAATTGTGCTTGCAGGTGAACTTGAAAAGCCAGTGCTGTGTCCCATAAGGTCATTGCTTGTCTGCAGAGGGGGTAGGAATGTGTACCTTCCCGCTTGTTTATGTACCACATGACGGTAGTACTGCCTGTCTATCAGTAGCTGTCCTGGATGAAGCAGGTCCCTTGAAAGCTGTCAGGGCATTTTGAACAGCTAGCATCTCTTTTTGACTGATGTGAAGATGCATCTGGTTTGCGGGCCATGTGCCCTGAATACATTTTCCTGCCATATGGGCCCCCCAGGCATAATTTGATGCATCCGTTGTCAGTGTCTGTCTGGCTGTGGGTAAACTGAATGGTAGACCCTTGTTGTGGTGACAGGCTTCTGCCCACCATCGAAACTCCTGTTGCAGGCAGGGAATGAGTGCAATTACTGTCTCCAGGCTGTGGCAATGCTGAGTCCAAACACTTTTTAGATACCATTGTAGTTTCCTTATATGCAGTCTGGCATATGGATTTAGTAGAATGCAGGATTCCATGAAACTCAAGGCCTGCAGGATTTTCCTTGCAGATAAGTGCGTCTTTGTTGCCAATTTCTTGAACTAAGAAGTCAGTTGCTTTTGTTTGGCATGAGATAAGCCATCTGGGCAGTTGTATTTAAGCTTGCACCCAGGAATATTATCTCTTGAGAGGGCACTAGTTTTGATTTCTTTTCGTTTACTGTGTACCCTAGGCCAATTAGTAATCTTTTTCAAACGCCAGATGCTTTAGAAGAATGTCTTTGTTCTCTGCTTGAATTAGGCTGTCGTCCAAGTAGGGATATATTTGAATTCCTCTGTCTGCAAAACGCAATTGGTGCCATGCATTTTAAGAACCTGAGCGCAGTAGATAAGCCAAAGGGCAGTGCAGAGAATTGGTAATGCATTGAGCCAGCTATGAATCTGAGGTAACTTCTGCAAGATTGTCTGATTGGGACATGCATGTATGCCTCTTTTAGGTCCAAAGTTAAGAGCCAAGCCTTCTTGCCCAGCATGGGCAGTAGCTGCTGTAGAGTCAACATCTTGAATTTTGCAACTTCCAGAAACATATTTAGTATAGACAGGTCCAGTATTGGTCTCCAGGTTTTGTCCTTTCTGGGTACTAGGAAAAGTCTGGAGTAAAATCCTTGCCCCTGCTCTTGTTGTGGTACTTCCTGAATGGCCCTCATGTCCAAGAGGGCTGTAATTTATTTTTGTGCCTCTGCCCATTGATTGTGTGGTAGGTCTGGTATACCTTTTGACCATGGTAGAGTGTGAAAATGGAACCTGTAGCCTTGGGACACTATGATCAGGACCCATTTGTCTTGGGTAACCATTTGCCAATTTGATGAAAAAAAGTGCTAGTTTTCCCCCTAAGGGGGTTGCCAAAAGAAAAGTGCTTGGATCTGGCAGAGGAAAGTCATTGGGACTGTTTCCTGTAAGGTTGTGATTTGTCTTCTCCGCTTTTGGAGGTAGGAGCACCCCATTGTTTAGGCCTGTATGAGCCTTGGGGCGGAGATCAGCCTCTGGGACGCCTGTATCTGCCTCTTTGTGGTCTGTCGGACACTGGAAAGGACCAATTTTTAGAAGGCCAGTTCCTGCTAAAACCTGGGTGGCTGCACCTGTAAGAAATCCTTGACTGTCTGCATGGATTTTGCTTTACCCTCCATTTTTTTTCAACACCTCTTCTGCTTTAGTATCAAAGTATCATGCTGTAATGGGGCATCTAATAATTTTGCTTTAACATGATCAGGCAGATTCTGTTCCTTTAACCAAGCATGCCTTCTAATAACAGAACCTGTAACAGCGGCCCTGCAAGAGGCCTCCAGTGAATCATAACCACAATGCAAAGTATACTTTCCCACTTGTTCAGCTGCATGCAATAAATCCTGCAATTCCTTGTTCACTGAACATTCAGTATTTGTCAACAATTTCTGTTTAAGCAGTGACATTAAATATTGCTGATATTTAAGCATATGAAACTGACAATTTAAAGCCCTTACAGCCAAGGTAGCAGAAGTGTAGACTTTTTCCCCCTATCTGTCTAGAGCCCTAGAATCCCCATCAGAGGGGACAGGGTTTTTTGCAGTGGAAGCTTTAACCCCTTTGGGACCTTGAGATATAGTTTCTGGGTCAGCAGCGGGGTTTTTATATAGGAATTTATGAGAATCCGGGACCCTGCAGTATCTGTCTGGCTTAGCAGGTGCAGTGAGAGTTAGGGGACAGGCCGGACTCTGAAAATACATTTACAATGTCTAGAACAGGTGGAATAGCAAGGGGTCTGTGCTAAGGAAGTAGCAGAAAGTCTCTGTGCCTTTTCTTAGATTCAGAATAATCTTGGCTCTCCCAGTGGAAATGCTTCCTCATGGTAGGCAGGTTTTCCCCCAAAAGAATAATCCTCAGCAGGAGAGGGTGAAGGAATGGATTCTTCAGCATCAAAATCCTCATAGGGAAGCATGGAATAATCCTGTTCAAAAGAGGAATCAGAGGAAATAGAAACCTGATCAGAAGAATCATACTCTGTCTCTTGCCTAGGCCTCTTATCAGGAGGGGGATGGGAGCCCCTGATCAAAGCAATTAGGTCTTCGGCCATTTTGAGCATCTGTTTTTTAGGCATGGAAGTCTGAGTAGGAGAATGCTGTACTTGTTTCTGTGTCTTTAAAGCTGCTTTAGTCTTTGAAGCTGAAGATGGCTAAATATAGAGCTGTGTAGGTCTGAAGACACCCTCAGAAGCCGATGCCTGCTCAGCGGCTCCGGACCCATCTGATGGACTGATTTCCGAGAGTCCAATACCTTGAGTATCCAGAGGCCCAGTCGGCTCCACGTGGGAGTTGGAAGCGGCCTGTGGCTCTGAGGTAGCAGGCACCAGGGGCTGTGAAAGCACCTCACTGAGAACCGGCGACTGGCCTAGCAGAGGCCTTGTCGTCGGTTTTGGACCTCGGATGCCTATCCTTTTCCTTGTCCTTGCGTTTTTTGCAAACTCCGGTTGTCGGCTCTTCCGACGGCATTATATAATTAAATCTTCGGCCAAAGTAATGAAATGCAAAATCGAACAGATGCTTAATAGTGCGTTGGTTAAATCAAGCACTAAACCGACAGCTAGCAACATTGTGATCAGGGCCTAGGCAAGGAATACAGTAAGAGTGAAAATCCTTATGAGGTATTTGCTTCCCACAAGAAATACAATTGTTAACTTTTTCTGACATCGGTCTGGAGCAAGAAAAAAGTTTCCCCAACGGGGTACTTAGCTTTAATGAAGACTTTGGTTCTGAAATTTGGATTTGAAAATCTCAAGAGTCGGCCGACCGGCACTTGCGAACTGCTTTTGCTTCGGGCACCGCGCGGCAAGGAAGACTGAAGAAAATGGCGTCGGCTGCATCTTTTATACCCCTGGCGCACTGACGTCCGGGAAGAAGCGACAGCAACCGACGTCGGACCTAGAATTTGGAATTCTGGCTGACTGAGGGTAGCCTGCCAGCAGGATAACCCAAGAGTAATGACTGCAACAGTGAAACACGAACATCTGGGGAGCACAGGTTCTGGAGGGAAGGCATAGAGAAAAAGGCCTGTAAGAGAAAGCATCGGTCTTCCATGCTGACATTATTTTGTCCCTACAGAAAAACTTTCAAATGAGCGCTTTTCTTGGTGGTGAAGAGGTCTATCAATGGCACACCCAATGTTTTGGGTATGCTGAGAAACACCTTCTGATGCTGTTGACTCATGGGGGTCTGACAGGCTTTTGCTGAGGTGATCTGCTTATTGGTTGTTTACATCCAGGCAGGTATTGTGCCATGAGATGTAACCTTATGAAATGTGCTGTTTCCCAAACATCCACTACTAGCGGCAAATTGTGTAGAAGTGGGTCACCCCCAGTTTATGTACTGCATAACCATGATACGGTCTTATCTTCACTACTAGTACTTTTGGCTTCCATTCCTGACATTTTGGACTGCCACAAGTTTTTAGATTGGTGTGTTTGAATCTGAAGTCCCATTTTGAGTCTGGAGGCAGTTGAAGTGGGCTCCCCAGGCTACTGCTGATACATATGTTGTCAGTGTATTCCCGAAAGATGAATCTGAAGGGGAGACCCAGATTGAGGGAGCAAGCCTGGGAAATTCCTTCCTGAGGTAACAGATCAGCTTTATCTTGGCTGTGAATGTTGGTACCACACATGCTGACCAAGGAAATCATGCAGAGGCAAGAGGCCATGTAACCCAGGGCCCTGTGGTACTCTCTGGCTATGACGTAATACCAGATCTTTTTTTTTTTTACAGGAGTACAGGGTCAGGAAAGAGGCTGTATCCAGGGGAAAAGTGGCCTTCTGGAGAGCTGATCAAACAGGGCCCCTTGGAACACAACCCTGGTTGTGGGGACAGATTTCTGTGTATTGATGGTAAACCCCACAGAGATTACAAGGTTCAGAGTGCACAAGTCCGATTTGACTTTTTCCAGGTTTGTTGCCTGGATAAGGCACACATCCAAATAAGGGCAAATCTGGACCCCTTTAGTTCTGCACAATGCCATCAGTAGGGCTGTGTGTTTTGTGAAGACCTTGGAAGCAGCAGACAAGCCAAAGGGCAGAGCACAGAACTGATACTGCTCTGAAGCTTAAGTTTGCGGGCGATTCCTCTATGGGTATATGCAAGTACGAGTCTTAGGTCCAGGGTAACCACAAAAGCATTTGGTGAGATCATGGGCAAAGGTTTTTGAGAGGTTAGCTGTCTGAATTTTGGAGCCTGTAGAAATTGGTTGCATTCTGACAGGTCCAGTACTGGTCACCATGTACCTTCTTTTCTGGGTACAAGGAAGATTCTGGAGCAAAATCCTCTTCCTTGCAAGTGTACTGGTACCGGTTCCACAAAGCCCTGAGTACACAGCAATTACCTGGGTTCAGGTCTCAGACTTTTGGTTTGGTGGAATGTCTGGGAAGCTTGAGAGAACCAAAGGTTGGTTGAATTTGAGTCTGTAACTCTGAAATAATGCTTAACACTCACTGGTCTGTAGTAATGAGAGTCCAGTTTTTGTGGAATAGTGATAGTCTACCCCCTAGCCTGGGGGGAGGGTAGGGAGTACCATGGCAGAGTCATGGCTGCTCCCTGCCAGGGGCCTGTGGTTGTAAACCCCCCAACCTAATGGGCTCCGAATGCCCTTGCTTGTGCCTTTGGTGCAGTCGGTGGCTTTACACGGCTTTCTTTGCCTAGCCTTAGATTGGGATGAAAAGGACCAATACTTAGTAGGGTAGTTTCCGCACAAAATGTGGAGGAGTACTTGAAGTCCTTAAAAGTCTGCATGGACTTGGCATATAGCCTCAGCCTTGGGACCAAAGAGAACGTCTATCTAAAAGAGCATACAGGAGACTAGATTTGACATGCTCTGGAAGGGACTGCTCTCTCTCAGCCAAGCATGTTAACTGACAGCCAGTAACTGCAGCCCTACTAGATACTTCCATAGCATCAAAGCCAGAGTGAAGTGAAGGGAGTGTTTTGCGCTACCTGATGGGAGGAATTACAAGGGAGTGTTTTGCTACCTGACAGGAGGAATTACAAAAGTCTAACAAGTCATTAGAGACTCTTGTTCTCTATGCCTATCAGTTACTGCTTCATCTGATCCAGAATAGTTTCTTGGTATTTAACCATTTGAAATTGGCAATTCAAGGCCTTCGTAGCCAAGGCAGCAGATGTGTAAACCTTTTTGCTACATTTAAGAACCTACTTTGTCAGTAAGCAAGGGGTTTTTGGTACAGATAGCTTTTGTAACCTTAGGGCTTGGGGTCACAACCTTGGGGTCTGCCACAGGGTACTTAAGAGGTTAGTGTGAATCCAGAATCCTATAAAACCTGCCACACTTCCTAGGTGCACGAAACAGGGAGTCTGGTTTTAAACAGCAGTCCTGAAATTCATCATCCACCACCTCTAAAACAGGAGGTATGGTAAAGGGTTTGTTTTCGAGGAGATTATTTTTTTTCTTTGATTGAGGGTAGTCCTGAACTTCCCACTGGAAGGTTTCCCTCAGTGTGTATAAGGTTTCCACAAAGAAAACACCCTCAATAGGGGAAACAGATGTAAAAGTTCTCCTCAGAGTCCGAATCCCCAAGAGACAATGGAAAACACCTTCAAAAGGTAGACTCCTCCTGGTCAATATCATCAGAGTCAAATGAATCAGAAAAGTCTTCTGGAGGGGTGTCTTACCTAGGGAGGACTCGAGGGGAGGCCATCTGGATCTAACCAGAGAGATTAGGTCTTCAGCCAGTCTCAAGATTCTGATGGTATGCTTGGGAATGGTGGCCAGAAGGCCTACGCTGGATCAGAGTGGGAGCCACTTTTCTGAGAGTGACCTTAGGTTTTGGTCTGAGGCAGAAGTCTGATGTAGAATGGGCACCTGACTCCTTGCAGGTATTGTCGGTCTTAGTGCAGTCGGAATCTGGGGCCTGCACAGTCACCCAGACCCAACCAACAAATTGAGTCTTATGGCTTGAAAGGAAGTCACGGGAGAAGGCATATTGGACTCCAACAGGTCACAACAGAGGCCAATGCTACCACATTGGTTGGGGAAGGGGGGGATGCCAAAGCACCTCACCTTCCTCACTGATAAGCCTAGGAGGACTAGCCCACAGTGAGTGGGCACTGTCTGAGGCCCTACGCCTGAAGCATTTTTCCCTAATCTCTTTTCCACGCAAGGATATCTGCTTCAGCTCGACTGGTAAACGCCATAGAAGTGAGCAGCCTGACGACTCACTAAGGTGAGTAGCTAGAATCTCAGCCCTATGCCTAATGGTCCTGCAATTAAAGCGGGTATAAATACAAAAGTTGGGAACATCATGTTCTAGGCTCAAGCAAGTCACACAAAAGGAGTGGAAGTCCCAATGTGGCATGTGCTTGCCACATCGGCAATCCATTTTTCTCTGATACTAAACGATACATAAAAGGTTCCCCAACAGGGTATGTAGCATTCCAGAGTGTTTTTTTTTTTTCTGGTGAGGACCGACCAACGTACCTACTGGCACTCTGCTTCAGGCTCTGATTAGCAAGAGAACAGATGTCATGATGCTGGCCAATTCCTCTCATACCCAAGAGTAGTAACGCTGGATAGGATGTCCACTGGCTCTATGTGGAGGGAAACTTTTTTTGGTAGTCGGGCCGGCCAAGGGCTTCCAGAGCAGGAAATTTCAGAAATTAGGACTGCAGTGAAACGAAGAACATTGTAAGCTAACGTACTCACCATGACAGATCCATGTTGTCTGTTTCACTATTTCAACCTGTAGGGTTTTGATCAGACTGATCCGATGTCAGCCAGTTCTCATGACTTCAGCTCAGCCAGCTCTGCCTCCTCTACCAATACCCCCCTTACTAGAACTGCCTCAGATTTAGCTTGACCCCTCTTCAACCACTAAACACTCAGATCTAGGCCTCAAGGAAGAAAGGTCAAGAACCCAGGGCAAGAAGGTGTACTTCCCCAGTCGATCATCCCAACTATAATAGAACAGTCAAAACGTGGTAACTGGTGAGGGGGATCTGAACCAAACAGTAACATTCAACACAGTGATCTACTGTTGAGTACATAACTTTCATATCTGATACTGTGTTTTCTATTTGCTTTCAACCTGTGGGACAGAGTCCCAGCCACACAGGGAGGTGTTATGGAAAGATATTGTGCAAAATGGTGAAACCAAACAAAGCCTTAGACCTGGATTGAATATCTATTTTTTAGTGTGACACAAAGATGTAAAGACCCACCAGTGTTGCAGCTGCACAAATGTCATCCAAAGCTCTTTTGGAGAAAGACTGTAGAAGTGGACACTGCCCCAATAGAATGACTTGTGTGACACGTTCTGGCTTTCCCTTCAAACCATACCCAAAGGAAATGCAATCAAAGTCATTTGGGCAAAGTAGCCATGGAAATGGGAACACCCAACAGAAACTTAGAGAATGAGAAATAGTTAATTAAATTTTCTAAAGGACCTTATTCCATCCAAATAAAACCTTAATTACCTATGATCATCAAAGCAATGCAAAAGACATTCACCCCCGTTAGAAAATACGGGGTAAAGACTGGTAAGTGAATGGACTGATTCAGATTAATTTCAGATACCACTTTAGCAAACTAAGGATGCAGTCCAATGGACACACTGTCTTAATGGAAAACCAGATAAGGAGGAACTGAGAGGGGGCCTGTAACTCGACACATGCTTGGTGAAGTGATAGCTACCAAAAAGCGAAGTCTTCCATGGCAAGAACTTCAGACCAGCAGAAGGCTCAAAGGGAGGCGCATCTAGCATCTGAAGCATAAGAGACAAGTTCTAAGGTAGAACAGGGACTCACACTGGAGGACACAGAAGCAAAGTCCCTTTAAGAATAGCCTTTGAGATCTTAAGGGCAGCCAATGACATATTACCGCTGCCACTGTGAAAATTAGAAACAGCTGCAAGAACTGCACATTAATCGTGGAGTACCTAGAACCAGAGTTAAACAGATCTGCAAGAAAACCCAGGATAGCCTCCAGGGTTGCTGAAAGAGACTCACACCTTGAGAGAGAGCAGATAAGGCAAAGTATTTCCACTTGCAAGCAGACTTTTGGGAAGATGTTAGGATGTGAACATGGTCTGAAAGGTTGGGATTCCTGGCCATAAAGAGAAATGGAGAAATCAAGTGGTTACCTTGAGAGTTCGGAGGGTGGGCAGAGACAAGCCCTCCAGATAAGTGAGATGCAAAATGGGAACTAGGAAACGAGGAGGGGCACCACAGTAAAGGTCAAAGAAAGAGAAAACACCTGGCGAGGTCAAAGGGTAGCAATAAGAATTACAGTCACTCTGCAAGAGGCCACTTTCTGCAGAAAGTTTAGCAATGAGGTTGGAGGACATGCATACAGAAAACACAGGGGGCCAAGCATACAGGACACCATCAATGGGGGGACTACAAGAGGAGGAACCAAGACAACAGCTACTGCACTTTGTGTTGCAACCTGCTCACTTCCTTATTCAAGAGAGTGCCCCCGCATCGAAATGTTCAGCACAACCCTTGGATTCAGGGGCCACTTGTAAGGAAAGATAATGTTTTTGCTCAAAGCGTCCGCCAAGTGTCACCACTGTTCTGAAGGGAGGGGAAAAAGTGGACAGGTTAATGGACTGGTTTAAGGAAAGTTCATTAACTACCTTAGGCATAAAAAGGAAGAGTCAAGTCCTAAGGGTTGCTTGTCCTAATGGAAAATGAAAAAAAGGAGAATCCATAAGAGCTTGTAGTTCTTAGACATTTTAACTGAGGTAACCTTTTCAAGGCCAGTTTCCCAAAGTCCAGAATTTAAGAAATGAGGGAGAAGTAGATTCAAAAAATGGGAATATCAACTTTTCCAAAATGTAATTCAGGTCCCAAGAAGGAACTGATTACCTTGGTGTCCTGATGTGAAGGCTGCCTTTCAAGAAGTGTGGACCTCAATATGCAGACAGAGTAGATCCAAGGGTAGGAAAGTAGAGATCACTGGCAGCTGTACTTTAGCAGAAGTACCAGCCCTGAACCGAGTAGCTCACAGTATAGAGAGAGAATAGTAACCATTTGATAAGGGTCCTGTTTCTTCTTTGGACACCAAATAGAAAAACGTTTCCATTTCAAAACACAAGTAGGTTTCTAGCCTAGTGCAATACCTGCTGTATATGCCTGAGAAAAAGGTGCCTAATATAACAAAAGTCTGATCATTCAAAGGGTTAGACTTAGAGATGGAGGGTTTGGATAAATAACAGATCCTGTGTTGTGTAAGCAGGTCCACCCTGTGAGGTAACTTGTGATTAGCCTGGACCAAAATATGGTGGCAAACAATTTTGATTTGTCCCTTGATTTTGGAAACAATTTGGAGACTAGGGGGAGGAAAGGCATATGGGTATTTCCCCTTCCAAGATAAAAAACATTGAATCCATTTTCCAATCCTCTGGGCATGGAACTCTGGAGCAGAACAGCCAAAATGCCTACTCTAAATGAAGGCACGGAGACTGAGTGCTCCCCCACTGATGGGCATTCTGTAGGAAGGCCTCTGTTCAACATCCATTCATGAGGGTCCGCATTGCATATGCTCAATACGGATAACCATTGTATCCCTCTCTGACAGAATGTAAACTGGTTGCAGGAACACAATTTGGATAGCTATATCTGACAGTTATGGCAAGTCTGAAGATGAGACAGGATCTTGTCCAACCTTATGTGCCGCATAACTGTGGTGTCTACAAACACTGTGCACCTGGAGTCCAAAGGTGATCTAAGGATTTAAGAACTAAGATAAGCGATTCCATCTCCTTCGTGTTTACATGGTCATTTTTGTTTTTCTTTGACCACACACCCTGGACTTTTAATATTCACAGAACATGGCCCCATGTCACGTCTGAGGTACCTAGAGTTCCTGCCCAGAACACGGAACAAAGGAGGGCACTCCAGCATTGAATGACATCTGGCTGATCAACCAAAGCCCTTCCTGATAAAGGTCAGGAAAGGAACTGAAGTTCAGACTGTGGCAATGTGTCCAAGCAGATCTAATATACCACTGTACCTTGAAGTGGAGGTCTGGCCTAAGGTACAATTTGAAAAGTGGAAGCCATATTCCAGGGCTCTCAATCTCTCTCTCTTGCCGAGGTCACATCTAGGAGTAGGGACTGTATGAAATCCAATTAGGAATTACACCCTGTCTTAAGGAAGAAGGTACAACTGTGCAAATAAACTTACTATAAAAAATAGTGGCGTAAAAGTACAGTTGTGTAAACTTACCATAAATGTAGATGTTAATGTATTCACTGTTACAGTCATCACCTGTGGGTTATCCCTGCTGTGGTAGCCTTTGGCTGGCCTGAATACCAGAGAATGTTTTTCTGCGTCGGCTGCTGCCACTTGAGGTAATCAGTACTATAAAGGAAGGCAGTAGACGCCATTACATCAGTTTTTCTTGCCCTAACCAGTCAGAGCCTCAAGTAAATATGATAAAATGGTCCTGGTGGCTAAAAGCCACCATTGGAAAAGTACAGTTGTGTACACTTACCATAAATGTAGATGTTCAAGTGTATTCACTGTTGCAGTCATTACGTCTGGGTAATCTGCTTGCAGGTTGCCCTCAGTCGGCCTGATTAACAAAGTCTTGGGTCCTGTGTAGGTTGATGTCCCTTCTTCCATGACGTCAGGGGTATAAAACATGCAGCCGATGCCATTACATCAGTTTTTCTTGCCCCAGATGTCAGGTGCCCCCCAATGGGAAACAAATATAAAAGTACAATGATATACCTTCAACAAAAAAGCAAATACACCAAAAAGGCTTTAAGCATAGTAAAGGAAAGCAGAGGTACAGCCCAAAGAAGTTCCGGGGCTGGAGGGAGGGTAACCAGGACTGCAACAGTGAATACACTCGAACATCTACATTTATGTTAAGTGTCCACAACTGTACTATGTTTTTCATGTTTCACTGTTGCAGTCATTACATTTAGGTAGATTCCCCAAAGCTATGGTTGGGAGGAAGAGTTTATATAGCATTAGGGCCAGCAATAAGGCCCTGCAAGACAGCAGTGGCAAAGCCAGCTCTAGATTTTGAGAAAATTGGCAAATGATAATGCTTGGTGAAAGTATGTACAGAACTCCAAGTAGCAGCTTCTAGGATGTCCCTGGTAGGAACACCCCTGCAAAAAGCTGCAGAAGTAGATGCAGCCCTGGTGGAGTGAGATCTGATCCCCTGGGGATAGGGTTTCCATAGTGCTTATAGCATAAATTAACGCAACGGCTTTATCCATTTAGAAATGGTTTTGAAATAGCCTTCCCCTCTACCCCTGCTGCAAATGCTACCAGCAGTTCCGATTTTCTTCAAGGTTTAGTCCTGTCCAAGTAGAATCTAAGTTGTCTGTGCACATCCAAGGAATGCAGAATCCGTTCCTTTGTTCTGTGGATTGGGAACGATGGTTGGCACATGAATGGACTGATTAAGAGCCACACTGGATACCACCTTGGGCATGAAGGATGGATTAGTCCTGAGTGACACCCTGTCCGCATGAAAGATGATGAAAGGCTCCACTGCCATAAGAGCCTGCAATTCAAATATCCTTCTAGCTGAAGTGATTGCTAAAAGGAAAGCTGTTTCCAAGAAAGATATTTTAAGTTTGCAGTAGCAGCTGGCTCGAAAGGAAGTAAAGTGAGTTTCTCCAATACAAAGTTAAGGTCCAAGGGAGGAGTTGGAGCTCTCCTGGTTGGTCTCAAGTTTTTGGCCCCTCTGAGGTACTGCTTGAGCAGAGGATGAGAGAAGAGGGAAGGTCCTGTGTTATGAGCTGAAATGGCTGAAGCGTGGATTTTAATGGAAAAGGACAGGCCCTTGTGAAGCATCTCAGTTAAGTATTGCAAAATCTGAGGTAAATTGGGCACTGCTGTACTCATCCCTTGAAATTGGTTCCAGGCACAGAATCTTTTCCATTTTTCAGCATAAGATTTTCTAGTACTAGGTCTCCTTGCCTCCAGGATGACATCCACCTCAGATTTGCTGAGGGATGCTAAGGGTGAACTTAAGTGATTAGCCAGGCTGCAAGGTTCAATGCTGGAAGCTGAAGGTGCAGAATTTGGTTCTCCTGCTGAGACAGCAGGGAAGGGGTCTGAGGCAGGTGCCATGGAGAGAACTGCGACACACTGCGCAGGAGGGGTACCAGTGTTGGCGTGACCAGTCTGGAGCAATCAAGATCATCATTGGTTTGTCCTGTTTGACTTTTAGTAGAACTTTGGAGAGCAGAGGCAGCGGGGGAAAGGCGTAGACCAATAGGTTTTTCCAGCTGAAGGACAGAGCATCCAATTTCCAGGCTTGTTTGTGTGGAGTCCTTGTGCAAAACATGCCCAACTGGTAGTTCTGGGGGGAGGCAAACAGATCTATGTCTGGGCTCCCCCACTCGCTTGTCAACATGTTGAAAATCCTTGGTTCCAGTTTCCACTCGTGTGGGTCCATGAGGTTTCTGCTTAGTCAGTCTGCCAGTGTATTCAATTTTCCTGGCAGGAATTGAGCTTACAGGTGCACTTGGTAGCTCAAGGCTGTATTCCACAATGCCATGGCTAGTCTGCAAAGGGGCGTAGGAATGTGTACCCCCTGCGTGTTTATGTACCACATAACCGTGGTGTTGTCCATCTTTACCATTAGTAGTCCTGGAAGAATGTAGTCCTTGAAGGCTGATTCTGTACAGCTAACATTTCTTTTTGATTGATATGTAGGTGCATTTGATTTTGGTTCCATTTGACCTGAATGAACTTCCCCGCCAGATGAGCCCCCCATGCATAGTCTGATGCATCTGTAGTTAGGGTCTGGGTGGCAGGGGGTAGTGTGAATAGTAGCCCCTTGTTTTGGAGGCAGGCCTCTGCCCACCAGAGGAACTCCAGGCGCAGGCAAGGTATGACGGGAATCATTTCCAGGCTGTGACAATGTTGATTCCATAGACTTTTTAGATACCACTGTAGTTTCCTCATATGTAGTCTTGCATAAGGAATTAGAAGAATGCAGGCGGCCATAAACCCCAAAAGGCTTGCAGATAGCAGGGTTTTTGTGGCCACTTGTTTGAAGTCACCAAATGAGTTTGCTTTTCTGGTGTGAGGTAAGCCATCTGGGCAGTTGTATTCAAGCTTGCACCCAGGAATCTAATTTGTTGACAAGGTACCAGTTGTGATTTCTTTTTGTTTAAGGTGTACCCCAGACAAGTTAGAACCCTTTTTACAAACGCCAGATGATTTAACAGTATGCCCTGTTTTTTTGCCTGAATTAGACAATCGTCCAGGTTTGGGTATATCTGAATATTTCTTTGCCTGCAAAATGCAATAACTGGAGCCATGCACTTTGTGAATACCCTGGGCGCAGTAGACAAGCCAAAGGGCAGGGCAGAGAATTGATAATGCGAGTAGCCTGCTTTGAATCGTAGGTATCTTCTGCAAGATTCCCTGACTGGGATGTGCAGGTATGCTTCTTTTAAATCTAGAGTTGCCAAACAGGCGTCTTTGCCTAGCATAGGAAGTAATTGGTAAAGAATCAGCATCTTGAATTTTGGTATCTCCAGAAAGGTGTTTAGAGTAGACAGGTCCAGGATTGGACGCCATGAGTTGTCTTTTCTGGGTACCAGAAAAAGCCTGGAGTAGAAAACCTTGTCCCTTTTCCTCTTCTGGTACCAGTTGAATAGTCCCCATGTTTAAGAGGGAAAGTATTTGTTTTTGAGTCTCTGCCCACTGATTTGGGGGCAGATCTGGTCACCCGTTTGGTGTTGGCAACGTGTGGAAAAGAAATCTGTAATCCTGGGACACTAAATTTAAAACCCATTTGTCCTGGGTTATGAGTTCCCAGTTCTTTACATGAAGAGCAATCACCCCCGCCCCCCAAAGGGGTGGTCAAAACACAAGTGCTTGGAAATTTTAAAAGGAAGTCATTGAGACTGTTTACCATGTCTTATTTCCAGATTTGGAAGTGGAAGCCCCCCACTGCTTAGTTCTGAGAGTCCCTTGGGACTGAAATCTGGGGGTTTTGCTGTGCCTGGGTTTGGCTTGAGAGGACCTGGAAGGGACTGGAAAGAACCAATTCTTAGTAGGCCAGTGCCTACTAAATCTTGGAGGTTGCACTTCTTTTAAAGAACTTTAGCCTTGTTGCCAAACAGGTGGTCCTGATTTAAAGGAGCATCCAACAATTTAGCTTTAACATGATCAGGCAAAGATTGCTCCTTAAGCCAATCATGCCTTCTAAGCACAGACTCAGTAACAGCAGCCCTGCAAGAGGCCTCTAAAGAAAAAAAACCACATTGCAAAGTATGTTTTCCAACTTGTTCAGCAAAATGCATTAAATCCTGTAAATCTTTATTTTCCACAGAGTCAGGAATCAACATTTTCTGTTTAAGCAGTCCAATAATATGCTGTTGATATTTTAATAAATGAAATTGGCAGTTTAAAGCTGCGATTGCCAGGGTTGCAGAAGTATAAACCTTTTTACCCCATCTATCCAGCGCCCTGGAGTCTCTATCAGAAGGGGTAGGGTTTTTAGCAGTAGAAGCCTTAATGCCCTTGGGCCCCTGAGAAATAGTCTCGATCTACAACAGGATTTTTGAAAAGGAATTTGTGGCATTCAGGAACACTGTAGTATCTGTCAGGTTTACTAGGATCCGGAATCAGGGGCCAAACTGGATTCCGAAAACACATCAACAATGTCTAGTACAGGAGGTATAGTCAAAGTCCTATGTTGAGGTAGAAGGAAATCCCCAAGCCTCTTTTTTGAATCAGAAAATTCCTGGCTTTCCCAGTGGAAATGCTGTTTTAAAGTATGTAAAGTTTAACCAACAGAAAAATCCTCAGGAGGGGAAGCAGAGGGAATGGAATCCTCTGCATAAGAATCCTCATAAGTAGGTATAGACAAGTCCAGGTCATCAGAAGAGTCAGACGAAACAGAATCCTGATCGGAAGAGTCACAATCAAGCTCAGCCCTGGGCCTCTTTGGGGGGGGGGGGGGGGTGACTACCCCTAATTAGAGTAATCAGGCCTTCAGCCATTTTTATCATTTGTTTTTTAGGCATAGGGGCCTGAGCATGTGGCCTGGGTGTCGGTTTTCTTAGACATGGATCGAGATTTAGGCCTTAGTAATGAAGGCGGTGTCGATTTAATATGCAAGTCTGCAGGCCTGAATACACCCTCAAGAAGCCAGTGTCTGCACAGCTGCTCCGTACCCATCCAAGGTAGAGACATCCGCGGGTTCCATAGTTGAAGTATCTCGCGGCATACCAGATTCCGAATGGGTCTCAGTAGAGGCCTGCGAATCAGAAGTAGCGGGTATCAGGGGCTGTGAAAGTGCCTCACAGTACCGGCAAACTGGTGACTGGCTTAGAAGCGTCGTCAGCAGTTTTGGACCTCGGCGGCATGTCTCTGCGTTTTTTCAGAATCCCGGTAGTCGGCTGGGTAACCCACATTTCTGGATAATGAGAACCGAAATATTTAGAGGCAAAAATATACAGACAACGGACATTGCGTTGCTTAAATAAAGCACAAAACCGACAAGTTATGTCATTGGTCAGGGCCTAGGCAAGGAATACAGTACGAATGAAAATGTTTATGAGGTATTTGCTTTCCACAAGTAATGCAATTATTAACTTTTACTGACATCGGTAAGGAGCAAGAAAAAGTTTCCCCAACGGGGTACTTAGCTTTAAGTTGAAGACTTCGGTTCTGTAACTCAAACGAATATTTCAGGAGTTGGCCGACCGGCACTTGTGAACTGCTTCTGCTTCGGGCACTGCATGGCAAGAAAGACTGATGTAATGGCATCGGCTGCATGCTTTATACCCCTGACGACCTGACATCATGGAAGAAGGGACAGCAACCGACGCAGGACCCAAGACTTTGTTAATCAGGCCGACTGAGGGCAACCTGCAAGCAGATTACCCAAATGTAATGACTGCAACAGTGAAACACGAAGAACATCTTAAGTCTCCCTAAAGAAAGAAGATATAAGGAGAGTGTGAAACCAGGACTGCGACAGTGAATACACTCGAACATCTACATTTATGGTAAGTGTATACAACCGTGCTATGTTCGTGTTTCACTGTTGTAGTCATCACCTTTGTGAGGATTCTCAAAGCTGAGGAGAGGGGTGGTAGGATTAGTAAGAGACCTAGGAATGGGTCAGCATGCCCTGCAGAAAGTACAGTTGTGTACACTTACCATAAATCAAAAACTCCAAGGAAAGGGTGCCACAGAACCAGGAACCAATAAAACCACAACAGGCACCCAAAGAGGCAGAAGGTAATAAAACACGAGCCTGTAGGTGTAAGCAGCAGCAGGTTTAATCACATAAACGCCACACAATACAAAGCGTTTTCGTCCACCAGACTTCCTCAGATGCAAAAATGAAAGAATGAAGGCTGTGCCTGCTTATATACCCCTCCCAATCCAATTAGTAGTTAAAACAATTGTTTAATTGACAATTAAATCCTGTAACTAAAATATTCGTGACAACCTACCAACTTGCCACAAATACAGACGAAAGTAGATAAAAACATGCACATTTTTTAAAACTTTAAAATAAATATATAAATACTGAAATCATCACAATGTGTTGGACAGATAAATAAACTTGAATCAAAAACCAACAAAAGGAACTTGCAAAACAATATATATACTTATTTTATAGTTTTGCAGCTCTCACTCTCATTTTTACATCTGAGGAAGTCTGGTGGACGAAAACGCTTTGTATTGTGTGGCATTTATGTGATTAAACCTGCTGCTGCTTACATCTACAGGCTCGTGTTTTATTATTACCTTCTGCCTCTTTGGGTGCCTGTTATGGTTTTATCACTTACCATAAATGTAGATGTTAAGAGTGTATTCACTGTTGCAGTCATCACACTTGGGTTATCTGCCTGCAGTCGGCCTGAATACCAGTGTCTTGGGATTTCTGTGTAAGATGCTGTCGCCTCTTCCATGATGTCCGGTCATTAGGGGTATAACAAAGGCAGCAGACGCCATTACATCAGTTTTTCTTGCCCCAAATGTCTGGAACTCCCCCACAAATAGGAAGCTAGTATATGGTGTGGACCACCACCAGTAAAAAGTAAATACCACTGCCTTTAAAAATGGCTATAGAGAGGATAGGTAGAAGGACAGAGAAAACCAGGGGGCTGGAGGGAGGGAAACCAGGACTGGAACAGTGAATACATTCGAACATCTACATTTATGGTAAGTGTACACAACTGTACTATGTTCTTCGTGTTCACTGTTGCGGTCATTGCACTTGGGTTGATTCCCAAAGCTGAGGAAGGGTGGAGGCAGTCAAGAAGTGTTAGGGCTGGCTAGCAGGCCTTGTAAGACTGCTGTAGAAAATCCAGCTCTGGATTTAGAAAAAATAGGTAAGTGGTAATGCTTGGTGAACGTGTGTACAGAACTACAGGCTGCAGCTTCCAGAATGTCCCTGGTAGAGGAGTCCCCTGAGAAATGCTGTAGAGGTGGAAGCTTTGGAATGTGTACGGATCCCCCTGTGGGGTAGGTTTTCCATAGTGCTTGTAGCAGATATGGATGCAGTGTGCTATCCATTTGGAAATGGTTTGCTTTGAAATGGCCTTGCCCTCTGCCCCTGTATTAAAGCTAACAGCTGGTCAGATTTTCTGAAAGGTTTAGTCCCGTCAAGGTAGAACCCGAGTTGTCTGTGCACGTCCAAGGAGTGTACGATCCTTTCCACTTTATTCAAAGGATTAGGGAAGAAGGTTGGTAAATGGATGGATTGGTTTAAAGCCACACTGGACACCACCTTAGGCATAAAGGACAGGTTAGCTCTGAGGGAAACCCTGCCAGTATGGAAACTGATGAAGGGTTCCCACAGCCATTAGTGCCTGTAACTCGGACACTCTTCTTGCTGAAGTTATGGCTAAAAGCAAGGCTGTTTTCCAACAGAGGAATTTTGACTCTGGTGAAGCAGCAGGTTCAAAAGGGGGAAGTGTGAGCTTTTCCAGTACAGAGTTAAGGTTCCAGGCAGGGGTGGGTGCTCTCTTAGGGGGCCTTAGGTTGTTAGCCCCTCTCAGGAACTGTTTGTGAGGGTGAGAAAATACAGGTGGGCTCAGTATTATAATGAGGTGAGATGGCAGAGGTATGAATCTTAATGAAGGATAGGCCTCTGTGGAGTAGCTCTGCTAGGTAATCCAGGATTTGAGGTAAGGAGGGCACTGCTGTCTCCTTTGTTTGAGACTGATTCCAAGAACAATATCTTTTCCACTTTTCAACACAGCATTTCCTAGTACAAGGCCTTCTGGCCTCAAGAATGCCATCCAGCACCTGTTTGCTTAGGGTTGCTGGTGGTGTATTCAAAGGATAACCCAGGCTACAAGGTTTTGGGTTTGCAACTGTGGATGCAAAAACTGTTCCTCCTGAGACAGCAGGGAAGGTCTATGGTGAAGGTGCCAGGGTGGCACTTAGACTGCGCAAGAGTGGGTACTAGTGCTGCATGGCCAGTCTGGGGCAATAAGAATTGCCCTTGGCCTGTCCTGTTTGATCTTGAGTAGTACTTTTGAGAGGCGGGGGAAAGGCATAAATTGAGAGGTTTCCCCATTTGAAGGACAGGGCATCCACCTTCCAGGCTCTGCTGTAAGGGTTCCTGCTGCAGAATTTGCTCAACTGGTGGTTCTCAGGGGAGGCAAAGAGGTCCACCGCCAGATTAGAAGGTTGAAGGTGTTGGTCTCCGCTTTCCACTGGTGTTGGTCGAGAAGATTTCTGCTCAAGTAGTCTGCCAGTGAATTTTGTTTGCCTGGCAAGAACTGAGCTTGCAGATGCACTTGTTGCTCAAGGCTGTGTTCCACAGGGTCATGGCTAACCTGCAGAGTGGGTAAGAATGGGCTCCCCCCACTTGTTTATGTACCACATAACTGTCTGTTTTTATCAGCAGCTGACCTGGAAGGATTAGGTATTTGAAGGCTGTCACAGAATTCTGTACAGCTGGCATCATCTCTTTTTGATAGATGTGCAGGAGAATTTATCCTGGGCTCCACTTGCCCTAAATGCATTTGCCTGCCATGTGAGCCCCCCATGCATAGTCTGATGCGTCTGTTGTCAGGGTTTGGGCAGCGAGGGGTTGCGTGAAAAGCAGTCCATTGTTGTGGTCGAATGCTTCTGCCCATCAAAGAAACTCTGCCCTTAGACAAGGTATGATAGGAATGACTGTTTCCAGGTCTTGGGAATGTTGGCACCAAAGATTTTTAAAGTACCACTGAAGTTTCTTCATTTGAAGTCTTGCATATGGAATTAACAGGATACATGAGGGCATGAACCCTAGAGCTTGCAGTATTTTCCTTGCAGATAGTTGGGTTTTGGTGGCCATTTAAAGTAGTTGGTCAAATAGACTTGCTTTTCTGGAGTGAGAAATGCCATGTGGGAGGATGTGTTCAAGTTTGTTCCCAGGAATACAATTGTTTGACTGGGTACCAGTCGTGATTTCTTTTCGTTGATGGTGTAAACCCCAATGAAGTTAGGTGCCCTTTTACAAATGCCAGGTGCTGAAGTAGCAATTCCTGTCCGCCTGAATCAGGCAATCGTCCAAGTATGGGAAAAATTTGATATTTCTCTGCCTGCAGTATGCAATGGCTGGAGCCAGGCACTTTGTGAATACTCTGGGCGCAGTAGATAAGCCAAAGGGAAGTGCATAGAGCCTGCCCTGAACTGTAGATATTTCCTGCAAGACTCCCTTATGGGGATGTGCAGATACGCTTCTTTTAAGTCTATGGTGACTAACCAGGCGTCCTTGGCTAGCATAGGGAGAAGCTGTTGCAGGGTAAGAATTTTGGGACCACCAGAAAGGTGTTAAGAATTGACAGATGCATGAATGGGCGTCAAGAGCCCTCTTTTCTGGGCACCAGGAACAGTCTGGAGTAGGAACCCTGTCCCCATTTTCTAATGGAACAGGTTGAACAGCCCTGATATTGAACAGGGAATGTACTTGATTTTGAGCCTCTGCCCACTGGTTTGCAGAAAGGTCTGGAAACCTGCTTGGGGATGGCAGTGAAAGGAAATAGAATGTGTACCTCCTGGGATACAATGTTTAGGACCCATCGGTCCTGAGTAATGGACATCCAATTTTTTGCATGAAGGGCAAGGTTTCCTCCTAGAGGGACAAGTAACTGGGTAGGGCTGGGAAGGATAATTGAAAAGTCATTGTGAACTTTTTCCATAAGGGGGTGGCTTACCACTTTCCTTTTTTTTTTATGGTGGGGGCAACTCCATTGTTTAGATCTCTGCATACCCGGAGACCGTTCCCCTGGGTTAGGGCTGAGAAGGCCTGGAAGGGGCTGGAAAGGACCAGTTTTTAGAAGGCCAATGCCTACTGAATCTAGGTGGCTGCACTTGTAAGAATTCTTTAACAGTTTGCATAAATTTAGCTTTTTCTTCCATCTTTTTAAGAGCCACTTCTGCTTTGGTGCCAAACAGTCCTTAAAGGAGCGTCTAGTAATTTTGATTTGACATGATCTGGCAAGGTTTGTTCCTTCAGCCAAGCAAGATGCTTCTAGGGCATCAAAGCCACACTGCAAAGTATGCTTACTAACTTGGTATGCAGAATGCATCAACTCTTGTAAATCTTTATTTTCTGCACAATCAGGAAGTAATACCATTTTTTGTTTAATTAGTTCCATAATATGCTGCTGGTACTTCAACATGTGAAACTGGCAATTCAATGCCTGATGACAATAGTTGCAGAGGGCTATACCTTCTTACCCAATCTGTCTAAAGCTCTGGAATCCCTGTCTGAAGGGGTAAGGTTTTTGGCTGTAGTAGCCTTAATACCTTTATGTCCCTGAGAAATGATCTCTGGATCCGCAGTAGGATTCTTAGAGAGAAATTTGAGAGAATCATGTACTCTCTAGTACCGGTCAGGTTTTCTAGGGGCCGGTGGTAAAGTGTTTGGAGTAAGACTGGATTCCATGAAGACATCTACAACATCCAGGACAGGGGGTATAGCTAGAGGCCTATGCTGAGGCAACTCAAAATTCTCTGAGTCTCTTTTTGGACTGAGGGTAGTCCTGGCATTCCCAGCAGAATCAAAGTATGCAAGGTTTCACCAAAATAAAAATCCTCTGGAGAGGAGGCAGACAGAATGGATTCCTCTGCATCTGAATCCTCAGGTTGATAAGGGTATGTCCTAGCAATCAGAAGGGTCAGAGTCATCAGACTCCTGGTCTGTAGAATCAGAATGAAACTCCATTCTTTGTCTCTTAACAGGGGAAGGCTGGCTTCCCCTAATTAGGGTAATATGTTCTTCAGCCTTTCTAAGTATTTGTTTTTGTGGCATGGGAGCTTGAGCATGCGCTTTGGTAGTCAGTTTTCTAGGCGTATTGTGTACTCTGGGCCTGAGAAACTTGGTACTTTTAGCTAAAAGTGAAGTTGTCAGTTTAATTTGAACATCGGTAGGTACGAATACACCCTCAGAAGCCGGTGCTTGCACAGCGGCTCGGGACCCATACAAGGTAGAGGCATCTGCAGGTTCCATAGGTGGAAGAAGCATCTCGGGGCATACTGGACTCCGAATGGGTCTCAGCAGAGGTCTGCAAATCTGTAGAAGCAGGCATTAGGGGCTGCAAAGGTGCCTCACTGAGTACCAGCGGACTGGCAACTAGCTAAACGGAAGCGTTGTTGGCAGTTTTGGACTTATGTGGTCTGTCTCTATCTTTACGTTTTTCGGAAGATCGGTAGTTGTATGGCTTATCGAAGCCATTTCGGAATACGGAGAATGAGACCAAAAGAATTTAGCGCAAAGACAGCCTGACAACAAATGGTTCGGGCGTTAAACAAGGCACAAAACCAATGGCGAGGGACGTCGTGGTCTGGGCCTAAACAGGTGACGTAGTAAGAATGAAAATCTCTGAGGTATCTGCTTTCCACAGTCAAGACAATTAACTTTTTCCAACATCGGTAAGAGCAAGAAAAAAGGATCCCCAACGGGTTACTTAGCTTTAGAAGACTTCAGGTTTGAAACTCGAAAAACGAAAATTTCAGGTAGCGGCCAACCAGCACTTGCAAACTGCTTCTGCTTTGGGCTCCTTCTCGGCACGAAAGACTGATGTAATGGCATTGGCTGCCTGTTTAATATCCCTGACGGCCTGATATCATGGAAGAGGCGACAGCGTTCAACTCAGAAATCCAAAGACTCTGGTATTCGGGCCAACTGAGGGCTACCTGCAGCTAGATAACACAAGTGTGATGACTGCAACAGTGAAACACGAAGAACATCTGCATAGGCAAACCCTGCCATAGCCTTAGAAACTAGAGGTATGTGGTAATGCTTGGTAAAAGTATGGACAGAAGTCCAGGTGGCAGCTTCCAGGATCTCTCAGCTGGGAAATCCTCTGAGGAATGCTGTGGAAGTGAAGGCTGCCCTAGTGGAATAGGTTTGAATGGATGTGGGGGGGGGGGGTATTCCCATGCAATCTGTTGCAGAAATGGATACAGTGTGATATCCATTTGGAAATGGGCTACCCCGGTGCCCCTGGGGCAAAGTTGACAAGTAGTTGGTCTGTTTTCCTGAAGGGTTTAGTATGGTCCAGATAGTATCTGACCTGTCTCTGCACATCTAGAGAGTGAATAATTCTTTCCCCCTTGTTTTGAGGGTTAGGAAAGAAGGTGGGTAGATGCAAGGCCTGGTTGAGAGTTGCATTAGATACCACCTTGGGCATAATGGAGGGAATAGACCACAGGGATACCCTGTCTGCATGGAAGATGATGAAGGACTCAATTGCCATCAGTGCCTGAAGTTCTGAAACCCTTCTGGCTGAGGTGATAGCTAGGAGAAACGCATTCTTCCAGGAGAGGTATCTTAGTTCTGCTGAAGCAGCAGGTTCGGAGGGTTGTAAAGTTAGTTTTTCCAAAACGTACTTCAGGATCCAGGCTGGAGTGGGCAGCCTTGTTGGTATGATATTAGAAGCCTCTCTGAAGAATTGTTTAATCAAAGGATGGGAGAACAGGGGCTGTTCTGTATCAAAATGAGCTGCAACGGCTGAGGCGTGGATTTTAATAGAGAAGAGGCCAATATTAAGTAGCTCTGCTAGGTAGTCCAGGATAAGAGGGATGGAAGGCTGTGAGGTATGCCACCTCTGGACTGACTCCAGGAGCAGAATCTCTTCCATTTTCCTGCGCAAAATTTTCTGGTGCTGGGCCTTCTGGCCTCTGTGATAATGTCTAGGACCGGTTTGCTTAACAGGGGCCCCTTGTTTGCCAGAGTGTTAGCCATGCTGATAAGTTTGAGAGTCTGCCCCCTCCACACCAGAGTCAAGAAGTCTGAGATCAGGGGAAGCTGCCTGGGAGGATGTAAGGTCAGGCTGCACATTAAGGGGTACCAATGTCGTCTGGGCCAATCTGGAGCAATGAGGATGGCCTTTGGTCTCTCCTCCCTTATTCTGATCAGTACCTTGGGAATAAGAGGCAGAGGAGAGAATGCCTACACAAAGAGGGTGTTCCAGGGGAAGGTCAAAGCATCCACACTGCACACTAGGTGGTGATACTCCCTGGTACAGAATGTTTTCAGCTGATGGTTGAGATGCGAAGCAAAGAGATCCACCTCAAGTCCCCATACCAGATTGATATGTAAAAAGATTTTTCTGTGGAGCTGCCATTCGTAGGGGTCTAGTAAGCTTCTGCTTAAGTGGTCTGCCAGGGTGTTATTGATCCCTGGTAGGTATTGGGCTATCAAGTGTAGTCCCATGGAAGAGGCAGTCAGCCAGAGGTTCATGGCTAGCTTGCACAGAGGGTAAGATTGGGTCCCTCCCTGTTTGTTGATGTACCACATTACTGTGGTGTTGTCTGTTTTGATAAGAATCCTGGCTTGAGATGGGGTTCGAAGGAGGTCAGAGCCTTTTGTACTGCCATCATTTCCTTCTGGTTGATATGTAAGGGAAGGTGCTGGGCAGACCCTCTAGGTGAGCGCCCCAAGCTATGTCGGTGGTAATGGTCTGCCCGGTTGGGCGGAGGGTGAAGGAAAGACCCTTGTTCTGGGCACAGGCCCATGCCCACCAGGAAAACTCGGCCCTTGTACAGGGGGACAGAGGGAGAGAGGTGTCTAGAGGATGGAGTGCGGTGATACCAAAGGTTCTTTAGGTACCACTGAAGTTTTCTCATGTGAAGCCTGGGCAGAGGAATTAGGATGCAAGATGCCATGTACCCCCCAAGGCTTGCAGAACTTCCTCGCAGTGAGGTGACTTCTGGAAGCCAGCTGGGTAAAATAGGCAGGAAGCTCTGCTTTTCTGGGGATAGGAAAGCCATTTGGGATGTTGTGTCCAGCAGTGCTCTCAAGAAAATGATCTTCTTGGAGGCTGTTTGCCTTGATTTCTTCTCGATGGTGTACAAGGAGGTTAGGAGGGTTTTGACAAAGAGGAGGTCTTTGAGGAGCTTTGCTTTGCAATCTACCTGAATGAGACAGTCGCCCAGATAAGGGTAAATTTGTATATTTTTCTGTCTGCAAAAGGCTATGGCCGGGGCTAAGCATTTGGTGAACACCCTGGGAGCAGTAGATAAGCCAAAGGGTAGTGCAGAGAACTGAAAGTGTTGCGAGTCTGCTCTGAAGCAAAGGCATTTCCTGTAGGATTCCCTTATGGGGATGTGGAGGTAGGCATCTTTTAGATCTAGGGTAAATAACCAGGCATTTTTTGTCAGCATAGGCAGCAGCTGCTGCAAAGTTAGCAATTTGAATCTGGGGACCACCAGGAAGATGTTCAGAATGGATAGATCCAGGATGGGGCACCAAGTGCCCTCTTCAGGGAACAAGGAATAGTCTGGAATAAAAGACTGCCTGTTTGATCTGAGGGGACAGGTTCTACTGCCCCTAGGGATAAGAGTGTTTCGACTTGTTTCAATGCCTCTGCCCACCGATTTGGAGGCAAGTCTGGTACACTCTTGGAATTGGGAGTTCATTGAAGGAGAATTCATATCCCTGAAAAATGAAGACCACCCACTGGCTTTTTGTTACAGAAAGCAAATTTTCTTTGCAGAGGGAGAGCCTTCCTCCTAGTTTTTGGTGAGTAAAAAGAGGGCAGAGGGGAGAGAGGGAGTGTCAGAGTTTTTGCCATAAAGGGATGGCTTAGAACTCCCTGCATTTGGAGTGGAAGTGGTCCACTGTTTGGTTCTCTGCTGTCCCTGCGATAGGAGTCTGGGTGGTCTGTCCCTGCGGGGCTTACCTTGCCCCTGTCTGTTAGGTGCAGGAAAGAACCAGTGCTTTTGAGAGAAAATTCCTGCTGAACCGAGGAGGTTGTACCTGAAGGAAATATTTTACTGTTTGCATAGATTTTGCTTTGTCTTCCATTTTTTTAAGCACCTCTTCTGCTTTTACACCAAACAAGTAGTCCTTAACCAAGGTTGCATCAAGTAATTTACATTTGACATCAGGGAGAGGTTGTTTCTTCAACCACGCATGTCTCCTAATGACAGATCCTGACACTGCTGCCCTGCTTGAGGCTTCTAGGTCATCATACCCACAGTGTAATGAGTGTTTAGCCAACTGAGTAGAGTGCAGTAAATCTGCTAACTCTTTCGAATTGGCACAGTCAGGGAAGGTTGAAATTTCTGTTTTAATAGTTCCAAAGTGTGTTGATATTTTAACACGTGGAAATGACAGTTGAGTGCTCTGATAGCTATGGTTGCAGAGGTGCACACTTTTTTACCCCATCTGTCCAGAGCTCTGGAGTCCTTGTCAGAAGGAATAGGATTATTTGCAGAACTAGCCTTAGCTCCTTTTGGTCCCTGTGTAATGACCTCCAGGTCTGCAGCAGGATTTTTGTACAGGTATTTGAGCAAGTCCAGTACTCCTAATACCTGCCAGGTTTTATGGGAGCAGGTGGGAGGGCGTCAGGAGTTACGCCGGATTCTTGGAAGACTTCAACCACCACCTCCAAGATTGGAGGGATGGCCAAGGGTCTGTGCTGGGGCACGTCTAGAAACGTAGTCTTTTCTTAGACTGAGGGAAGTCTTGGGATTCCCAGTGGAAATGCTCCTAGTGTGTGAAGGGTTTCCCCAAAGGAAAGATCTTCTGGTGGGGAGGCAGAAGGAATGTATTCCTCTGCATCTGAATCCTAATATGCAGTCAGGGGTTGTTACTCTTAAAAATCTGAATAATCAGACTCCTCAGAATCCTGTTCCGTCAGTATTTCAGGAGAAAGGTCTCTTCCTTTTAGAAGGAGTGGCCTGACTACAGCTGATAAGGGTGATAAGATCCTCGCCATTTTAAGCATTTGAGCTTGGGTTGGTGGAGCAGGAGTAAAATGGTGGCTAGAGAGTTTTCCTAGGAGTGGCCTTGCTTCTAGGCCTAAGAGTATCCATTGGTCTGAGAGAAATGGTAGTCAGAGAAGATATTGTTTTTTGTCTAGATTCAGTAGTGCGAAAAACCTCCTCGGAAGCCAGTGCCTGCGTTGTGGCTCAGGACCAAACCAAGGCAGAGACCACCAAAGGCTCGGAAGACAGATTTCTGCAGCATACCGGACTCCAAAAGGGTATCAGTAGAAGACTGCGAAGGTATCAAATTGGGTATCAGGGGCCGTAAAGGCACCTCACAGAATTCCAGAGAACCGACGACCCGCTTAGCACTAGAATCATCGGAAGGCTTAGCCTTGTGTGGTCTCTGTCTCTTCCTTTATCCTTCTGTTTTTTCGGAAAGTTTACAGATTGTTGGTTGACAGATGCCATTTCAGAAATGTGGAGGAGGAAGATGAAAATACCTGGCTACAATAAGAGCTCTCCAACGAATGGTTCTCACGTTAAAGAGGCCACAGAACCGGCGACGGCGGACATCGTCTGGGCCTAAAGACGCAGTATGAATGGAAGTCTTGGTGGGGTATTTGCTTTCTACAGGTGAGACAATTGTTAACTTTTTTGGATATCAGTTAGTGCAAGAAAAAAGGATCTCAACAGGGCACTTGGCTTTAGACTTTTTCAGCTGTAATTCAAACTCTGGTAGTGACCGACCGGCACACTTGCAAACTGCTTCTGCTATGGGCTTCACTGCAAGAAAAACTGATGTAATGGCGTCGGCTGCCTTCCTTTATAGCAATGATGACCTGATGTCAGGCAAGTGATAACAGCAGATGCAGAAAAACACAGACACTGGTATTCAGGCCAGCCGAGGGCTACCACAGCAGGGATAACCCACATGTGATGACTGCAACAGTGAAACACAAAGAACATCTTGCCATAACCTTAGATGTCCTTCTCTTCCATGTTGCAGTATTCATAACGGTAGGGAGGTTGCTGCCTGCAGCACCAGACATACGACCAGTATACCAAAGTCTTAGCAGCAGAGGTACGCGAGACGTTTGATGTCAGAGCCATAAACTGACGTTGGCTATAAAGGTGACATCTGCACGTACCCATTTCAGAATGGACTGCCATATGCAGTAGTATCCCTGGAAGCAATGAAGAGAAAGGAGGCAGCTTTTCAGACCCACATGTAAGACCAGGCCAAGGGATGCCTCATGAAGGCATATCCCTGATGTTGAGGTTTGGTAGATGGAGAAATCTGTTTCCTCAGGTGGCTAAACAGGAAAAGACCGGGTAGGAGGGTGGGACTGAATACTGCAAAATGTAAAAGGATATAGTACAGCCGTGTACACTTACAATAAATGTAGATGTTAGAGTGTACTCACTGCTGCAGTCATCACACTTGGGTTATCTGCCAGCAAGTAGCCCTCAGTCTGCCCGAATACCAGAGACTTAGTATTTCTGCATCAGATGCTGCTGCTCCAGGACTGACGTCAGGGATATAAAAACAGGAAGCAGACGCCATTAAATCAGTTTTACTTGCACCAAATGTCAGGAGCCCCCCCCCAAATAGGGAGCTAAGTTATGGTGGGGAAAACACCACCAGTAAAAAGTATTTAACAATACCCCTGAAAGGGGCGAGTAATAGCCATAGAGAGCAGAGAGAGAAACCAGGGGGCTGGAAGGAGGGAAACCAGGACTGCACCAGTGAATACACTCGAACATCTACACTTATGCCAAGTGTACAAAACTGTACTATGTTCGTGTGTCACTGTTGCAGTCATCACACTTGGGTGGATTCCCAAAGCTGAAGGGTGGAGACAGTTAAGAAGAGTTAGGGCTGGCTAGTATGCCTCGCAGGACTGCAGTTGCCAAACCTGCCCTGGATTTGGAAAAGAGAGGCAGGTGGTAATGCTTGGTGAAGGTGTGTACAGAACTCCAGGTAGCAGCTTCCAGGATGTCCCTGGTAGGGAATCCCCTGAGAAATGCTGTAGAGGTAGATGTTGCCCTAGTGCAATATGTTCCGACCCCCTGAAGGGTTGGGTTCCCATGGTGCTTGTAACAGAAATGGATGCAGTGTGCTATCCATTTGGAAATAATTTTGAAATGACCTTGTCCTCTGCCCCTGTTGCAAAGCTGACTAGTAACTGGCCTGATTTTCTGAAGGGCTTAGTCCTAGCATGGTAGAATCTGAGCTGTCTGTGCACGTCCAAGGAGTGCAGGATCCTTTCCCCTTTATTCTGAGGATTAGGGAAGAGTTGGCAAATGGATGGATTGGTTTACAGCCACACTGAACACCACTTTAGGCATAAAGGAAGGGTCAAGTCCTGAGGGAAACCCTGTCAGCATGGAAAATAAATAGAAGTTATGTTCTTACCATAACGTTCCATGTTAGTTGTCTTCTTCTCGCCTTCTTCTTGCTGGATGGGTTCGGAGCCGATCTCGGCCCGTGCCACTCTAAAGCTCGAGAGTTGGTTCCACCGGCTCGAGGCTCCCCTTATATCCCACAATGCTAGGCGAGAGTTACCTCAGATCTCGTTTGTAAGCTAACCCCAGCTTATAACAGAAAAACAGTATAACTGTGAAAACATAGAATCCACCTCTAACAACAGGAAGAAGAAGGGTGACCTATATCCTGAACAGGAAATATGCATAATAGCATATAGCTAAGAAAGAGGTGGTAGAAAGAGAGGTCACGATCACAACTCCTCTAGGTCTGTCCAGGCCGGGGAAGGAGGGGGACGAAGAAGAAGGCAGAAGAAGACAACTAACATGGAACGTTATGGTAAGAACATAACTTCTATATGTTAAGTTGTCTATCTCGCTTCATTCTTGCTGGATGGGACCGCCCCTAGCACCTTGTCCCGGTGGCCTAACGGAACAGACTCCTGAGAACAGTGGAACCAAAATTAGCTCTATGCCTAGAAGCTAAATCCAACTTATAATGGGAAATAAAAGTGTGAGGAGTAGCCCAAGTAGCCGCTGCACAAATGGTGTCAATAGGCAGTCTGTCTTGAAAGGCTAGAGAAGTAGCCAAAGCTCTGGTGGAATGGGCTTTAGGCTTATTAGGCAGTTTTTGTGTCTAATCTCATAAACAAGGGTAATCAGAGATGTTAGCCATCTAGATAAAGATACCTTTGAAACTGGAAGTCCCTTTCTGCTTTCATAGGAGACAAACAGCTGATCAGATTTTCTGAATTGTTTAGTCCTGTCCAAGTAGTACCTTAATTGACGATGAACATCCAGACAGTGTAATTTTGTTCAGACCTATTTGAATACTCCGGAAAAACAGGGAGGTCAATGCATTGGTTTAGATTTGATGTTGAAACCACCTTAGGCAAAAGGACGGGTTGGTTCCTAAGGAAACTCTGTGCTTATGGAACACAAGGTAAGGAGAACGACAACTGAGTGCTTGAAGTTCTGAAATTCTTCTAGCTGATGTGATAGCCACCAGAAAGAGAGTTTTCCATGATAATAATTTTAAGGAACATGAAGCTGCAGGTTGAAAGGGAAAGAATCAAAGAAGCAAGAACTAAATTTAGGTCCCAAGGAGAAGGAGGATTTCTTACAGGAGGTCTGAGAAGAAAAACTCCTTTCAAAAAGGCTTTGCAGAGTTTGTGGGACATTAGGGCGGATTCAGAAATACCCACATGGAAATTAGAAATAGCTGCCAATTGAACTTTAAGAGTAGATGGAGAAGAACCTGCACGGAAGAGTTCAGCAAGAAAATCGAGGACTAGTTGGATGGAAGCGGTGAAAGGATCTATGTCCTTTCCTTGTGCCCAATAAGAAAATCGTTTCCACTTACTCAAATAAATCTTTCTAGTGGAAGATTTATGGGAAGCTATCAATATATCTCTAACAGAGTGAGATAATTGAGGAAGCCTGGCTACGGTTGGAAGTGGAGGAACCAAGCAGTGAGGTTCAGAGAGGGGAGGGAGCGATGAAACTGACCCGACTGATGGATCAAAAGATCTGGAACTAGGTCCAGATTCCACGGTCGCTCCAAGAGAAATCGATGTAGGAAGGGGAACCACACTTGTCGAGGCCAGTAAGGAGCAATGAGGATCAATGAGGCCTTCTGAGCGATAGCTTTCTGTATTACTTGAGAGATCAGTGGGAAAGGAGGAAATGCATACAGAAGTCCCCGGGGCCAAACTTGGACTAGCGCGTCCCTGCTGGGTTGGCCTGGTAAAGGGAATAGAGTGAAGTACTCTTTGCACTTGCTGTTTTGGGGAGTAGCAAAAAGATCGCAGCAAGGCTGACCCCACTTGAGAAATATCTCTCTCACTACAGAGTCTTTCAGAGACCACTCGTGAGGCATGAGAATAGCTCTGCTCAACTTGTCCGCAATGTGATTGGACTTCCGGGATATGCTATCAGAAAACGCTGAGAAGAAATCGCCCATTGCCACAGTCTGAGTGCTTCTCGACACAGGGGTATGATCTGGTTCCGCCTTGTTTGTTGATGTACCACACTACAGACATATTGTCTGTCTGATTGCAATCGTTCCCAAGGGAAGAGAGTCTTGAAGGGCTTGCAACGCTAAAAGCACTGCTCTCATCTCCAGAACATTTATGTGCAAGTGGCATTCGTTTGGTTGCCATGTGCCCTGGACTGTCCTGCCCTGATAATGCCCCCCCCACCCGATCAGGGAGGCATCCGTTGTCAGAGTAGCAACCGGAGGAGGTGGAACAAATGGTCTCCCAACAGGAGCTGGGGAAGACATCCACCACATGAGATGCTTTTGCACGCGTGATCATAATGGTGTGAGACATGGGAGTTCCTGGTATGACCATTGAGAAAAAGCATCCACTGAAGGATCCGCATGTGGTATCTGGCCAATGGGAGGAGAGGTATGGCGCTGCCATGATTCCCAACACCTTTAGAACTAACCTGGCCTTGGCTCTGTTGTTGTTGAGAAGAAGAGACACCAATTTTTGAATGTCTGATATCCTTTGGTTAGTGTTGCAGACATGTTTACAGTATCTAAATTTGCACCTATGTAGGTAATAGTACAAGGCGACAAAACAGACTTTTCGCAATTTATTGAGATACCCAGTTCTTGACAGACGAAAAGTGTAATCTCTGGCCATCAGAAGGAGATGCTTGGTGGGAGCTGTGAGGAGCCAGTCGTCCAAATATGGAAACACCTGGAATCCTTGTCGTCTCAGGTGGGAAGCTACCACTGCCATGCATTTGGTAAACACCCGGGCAGTGGTGAGACCAAAGGGCAGGGCCCTGAATTGAAAATGACTGGTTCCCAGCCTGAAGCGGAGGTATCTTCTGGAGCGTGTATTCATTTTTATGTGATAGTACGTCCTGAAGGTCTATAGAGCACATCCAGTTTCCTTTTCCCAACAGGGGAAGAATGGATTGCAGCGTGACCATCCGAAATCTTGTTTTCTTGACCCATCTGTTCAAGATACTGAGATCCAAAATTGGTCTCCAGTCCCCTGTTTTCTTTGGAACTAAAAAGAACCTTGAGTAGATTCCGGATCCTAGTTGGTCTGCTGGCACTGGCTGAATAGCCCTTTTTGCAAGCAGTTTTGAAATTTCCAAAGCTGCTATATCCCTTTGAGCGGGTGGAACATCTGGAAGGGATTTTTTTGACTTGGAAAGCGAAAGGGAATAGAATAACCTTCGGAAATGATGGACTGTACCCATTTGTCTTGTGTCAGGGATAGCCAGGCTCCTGGGTACAGTGACAATCTTCCCCCGACTGCCTCCGAAGATGGGCAGTCGGGCAACACCTCAGGGATGCTGAAAGGGCTTATCGGAAGACTTCTCGATTGCCCTGGTTCTGCGGACCCCTCTGCCTCTAGGGACGTCTACCATTGTTGTTCCCCCTCTGCCTCTGGCGGGAACCGACTCTGTCGCCAGGCGAAGTCCCTTGAGATTGTTTACGGAACCACATCTTTCCCCTTCTGGCCTTTGGGGTAAGGCCTAGAAGGAGTGGAAAACGGACTCGACGGCAGAAAGGGTCTTGCCATCCGTCTCGCACCTAGTCAGGGTTTCTTTCACTTGTGGACCAAAGAGATGATCCATCAAAAGGGAGTTTGTGAAAGACGCCTTGAAAGGTTCCGAAATTGCATAGCCGCATCCAGGCGTGTCTAAGGCTACCCTGTTCCTCTGCTCTGCTCGCTCCATCGGCCGCATAAGAGAGGAGGCATGGAGGAGTTGGAAATAGAATTAGGATAGCCAGCTGCGTGTTCATTTTTCTTGAAACCCGCAGCTGTAGGGTCCTTTAGCATTTCACCGCTTCTTTGATCAAGTCCCTTTGAAGACAGTGAAATGGCACAGGTAATTCAGCAACGCATAGTAAATGTCGCTGAGGAGAACATCCGCTTCCCGTACCTATCCATGGACCTAGATTCCTTGTTAGGTGGATGGACAGGCACTGAAGGATCAGCCAGTTCCTTCTTTGTGGCGGCAGCTACCACCATAGCATCCACAGAGACTCCTTTTGATAAAAATTCCTTGTCTGCTGGAGCTGTGATGAATTTGGAGGGTCTCCTGGGAGTGGGGTCCACTGAATCAGGAGCCGTCCATGCCTTTTAGCAACCACCTGCATGAGGGGGTCAAGGGGGACACCCAGGAGGTGGAAGGACGAGAGCCAAACGCCTCAAGATACACAGATTCGTCCTCCGAAGGGTTGAGGGCTGGCCAATTTCCCCTCTGTTTAAGGATCTCTAGGATGTCTGCAAAAGAGACATCTTCAGAAGGGGAACGGGGGGAACCCTCAGAATCATCCAGATCTGTGTCGGACGTGATAGACTCAGGTGAGTCAATGTGCTTCCTGCACTTCCTCTTCCGAGGGGCTCTTCTGCCAAACCAGGAGAGGCCTCGGAAGAGGATGAAATCCCCACAGGGGGCTCCTGAGGAGTTGGCTCTCTGCGGTCCGGGATGAGGGAGTGAGTCGACTTACCCTGAGGCAGCATAGAGGGAGGGGCTGACGGAGCCGACTGTGGAGTAGAGCCAGGCTCTAACACACTCCGCATGACCTCGAAAGCACCCCTGTCAGGCAGAGCCAGAGGTCCCCGCCCGAGGAGCTAAAGACCCCTCGGCACCGACAGTGATGGCTCCGAGGCGATGTCGGAGCCGAACTCACCAGCCAAGCACCGAGAGGGAGAGGGGGTCGGACAAGGGTCCGATGCCACTCACCCTCGAGCCGACGAGGGAAGTCGGCGCCGAGATTCCTCCATGGAAGAAAACGGACGACGGAGCGAAGACAATTGTCTCGGCCGAGGTGACCACAGTCTCGGTTCCGAGACCCGGCTCGAGCTCAAGAGAGTCAAGGAGGAAGGAGTTGATGCACCGCGACAGGCACCGACTGATGAGTCGGGCGCCGAAGCATCTGGGCCAGTGCCTCACCCTTAAGTAGCCAACTCACCACCCTCTGAAGGTCATGATCGGACAACCTCGATGACCTAGAGGAATGAGACTTTGGCTCCGTTCAGACAGCAGGGGAGAACCTGGAGCCGAATGAACGGAGCCAAGAGAAGGTGACCTAGACCTCTTTCTGGTTGTCGGCTCAAGATCTTGTCGGAGCGACACGGGTACCTCGATAACCTCGGCTCGGAGCCGAGGAGCCACAGAAACTGTGGACTGAGTCTTATCGGCTCCAGCCGGAGCCGATACAGGCAAAGGTTGAACAACCTGAGGTCTCGGCTCAGAAGCCGGAGCCGAAGACCTCGATGCCTTGGAGGGCTTCCCTGTTGAGATAGACAGGGAATCCTCAGGCTTCAACAAGCCTCTCAAAATGAGCTTGTTTTTCCTTTCCTGCAGGACCCTGGGGCTGAAGCCATGGCAGACAGCACAGGAGTCCTGCAGGCAAAGGCCCCAGACAAGACACAAGAAGTGTGAAGCGCCTGTCAGAGACATTTTCTGACAGCACGCATCACACTTCTTGAATCCGGAGACCTTTGCTTCTTTAGACATAGCCTAACTGGTGAACACAAACACACACTCAAACACACCAGTTATACCCTGTCAGAAAAATTTACTTTAGTAGAAATACTAAAAAAAAAAAATAAAGTACAATAAAGTACAATAAACAGTAGCTTAAACTACACAAACACTCCCTAGGGAAGGGAAGGCCCAAGGGAAGAACTAAAAGTTCTTTAAAAGAAAGAAACGGGAAAAAAATTAGTTCGGGGATAAAATTCAAAGAACTACACTAATAGGACAATAATTAAACTAAAAAAGGGGAAATAGAGTGACTTTTAATAGAAAAAAGCTTAAACTCACCAGGAACCGGTAGAACAACCAACCTCGAAGCTGTAGCGGCAAACGAGATCTGAGGTAACTCTCGCCTAGCATTGTGGGATATAAGGGAGCCTGAGCGGTGGAACCAACTCTCGAGCTTTAGAGTGGCCGAGTCGGAGCCGAGATCGGCTCCGAACCCATCCAGCAAGAATGAAGGCGAGATAGACAACTTAACATTGAAGGGTTCAACAGCCATAAGTGCTTGTAGCTCAGACACTCTTCTAGCTGAAGTGATGGCCAGAAGCAAAGCTGTTTTCCGAGAGAGGAATTTTAACTCTGCTGATGCTGCAGGTTCAAAAGGGGGAAGCGTGAGCTTTTCCAGAACAAAGTTAAGGTCCCAAGCAGGGGTGGGTGCTCTCCTGGGCAGCCTTAAGTTGTTTGCCCCCCTCAGGAAGTTTGATAAGAGGGTGTGAGAAGAGATGGCTCAGTATTGTAATGAGCAGAAATGGCTGTGGCATGTATCTTAATGGAGGATTAGAGGCAGGGAGGGCAGAGTTGTGTCCTCTCCTTCAGACTGAATCCAGCAGTAGTACCTTTTCCACTAATCAGCATAGGATTTTCTTGTACTGGGTCTTCTGGCTACAAGAATGACATCCAGCACCTGTTTGCTTAGGGTTGCTGGGGGAGAATTCAAGAAATAAGACAGGCTTCAAGATTTAGGGTTTGCAGTTGCGGATGCAAAACATGTCCCTGCTGAGAGAGCAGGGTTGGTTTCCGGCATAGGTGCCAAGGTGGCACCAGTGACAGGCTGCACAGGAGTGGGTACCAGTGGTGGCGTGGCCAGTCTGGGGCAATCAGAATTGTCCTCTGTCTGTCCTGTCTTCTCTTGAGAGAAGAAGGAGCAGAGGGAGAAAAGCATAGAGATTTACCCACTGAAAGGATAGGGCATCCACTTTCCAGGCCCTACTGTGAGGGTTCCTGGTGCAGAATTTGCTAAGCTGGTGGTTGTAAAGGAGGCAAAGAGATCCACCTCTGGGCTCTCCCATTTCTGAATCAGAAGGTTGAAGGTGCTGGGCTCCAATTGCCACTCGTGTGGGTCTAGGAGATTTCTGCTCAAGTCATCTGAAAGTGAGTTTTGTTTGCCTGGCAGGGATTGAACTTGCAGATGGACTTGCATGTCCAAGGCAGTGTTCCACAGGGCCAACGCTAAACTGCAGAAAGGGTTATAGTGGGTTCCCCCTGCTTGTTAATGTACCACAAAACTGTGTTGTCTGTTTTTATTAGTTGTCCTGGAAATAGTAGGGATCTGAAAGTTGTCAGGGTGTTCTGCACAGCTAGCATCTCTTTTTGGTTGATGTGCAGATCAATCTGACTTGGGCTCCAGTGGCCCTGAATGCATTTGCCAACCATGTGTGCTCCCCAGGCACAGTCTGATAAGTATGTGGTTAGGATCTGGGCAGCGTGGGGTTGAGTAAAGGGCAGTCCCTTGTTGTGGTCACATGCTTCTGCCCACCAAAGGAACTCTGTCCCTAGACAGGGTATGATAGGTATGACTGTTTCCAGGTCCTGAGAATGTTGGCACCAAAGACTTAAGTACCATTGACGTTTCCTCATATGCAGTCTTGCATGTGGAATTAGCAGTATACATAAAGCCATGAACACTAGGGCCCTGCAGAATTTTTCTTGCTGATAGCTGGGTTCTGATGGCCATTTGATTGAAACTGTCAGATAGACTTGTTTTTCTGAAGTGGGAAATACCAACTGGGATGTGTCCAAGCTTGCTCTCAGGAATACAATCTTTTGACTGGGTACCAGTTTAGATTACTTTTCGTTGATGGCGTACCCTAAAGAAGTGAGGTTTTTCACAAATGTCAGGTGCTGTAACAGCAATTCCTGACTGTCCGCCTGAATCAGGCAGTCGTCCAAGTACGGGTAAATATGGATATTTCGCTGCCTGCAGTATGCAATGGCTGTAGCCAGGCATTTCGTGAATACTTTGGGCACAGTAGATAAGCCAAAGGGAAGTGCAGAGAAAGTACAGTTTTATACCTACCATAAATGTAGATGTTAAGAGTGTTCACACTGCTGCAGTCATCACACTTGGGTTATCCTGCCGTCAGGCGGTCCCCGCAGTCTGCCAGAGTTCCAAAGTCTTGGTCCGACGTCGGTTGCTGTCGGTTCTTCCCTGACGTCAGTGCGCCAGGGGTATACAAGAGGCATCAGACGCCATTTTCTTCAGATTTTCTTGCCCCAGATGTCAGGTGCCCCCAAGCAGGTAGGCAATACATATTGCTAATAAAACATATAAAAGGAAAAAAAGGAATACCTTCAGTTACAAGCAAATACACCTCAAAGGTTGTACAGGATAGAAAGGTATAGAAAAGTTCAGCTAGGTCAGAGGGGATGGAGGGAGGGAGGGTAACCTGGACTGCAGCAGTGTGAACACTCGAACATCTACATTTATGGTAGGTACAAAACTGTACTATATTCATCGTGTTACACAGCTGCAGTCATCACACTTGGGTTGAATCCCAAAGCTAAGGATGGGCGGTGGAACTAAACAGGGTTTGGAGAAGTTAGTAGGCCCTGCAGAACTGCAGTGGCAAAGACAGCTCTGGTTTTTGAGTATAGAGGTAAGTGGTAGTGCTTGGTGAAGGTGTGCACTGAACTCCAAGTTGCAGCCTCCAAAATATCCTTGGTTGGTACCCCTCTGAGGAAGGCTGTTGATGTTGCTGTAGCCCTGGTGGAATGGGGCCTAATGTTACCAGGTACAGGTTTCCCATGGTGTGTGTAGCAGAAACGGATTCAATGTCCTATCCATTTTGAAATGGTCTGTTTTGAGATGGCCTTTCCTTGTGATCCTGCAGCACAGGATACAAAGAGCTGGTCTGATTTTTTGAAAGCCATAGTTTTATCCAAGTAGAAATGTAATTGCCTGTGAATGTTCAAAGAGTGTAGGAGCCTTTCCCCTTTATTCTGGGGGTTTGGATAAAAGGTGGGCAAATGAATGGTTTGGTTTAGGGCCACACTGGATACCACCTTTGGCATAAAGGAAGGGTTAGTTCGTAAAGCGACTCTGTCTTGATGAAAAATGATGAAAGGCTCCACTGCCATTAGGGCCTGTAGCTCTGAGACTTGTCGTGCTGAAGTTATTGCTAGCAGCAGGGCAGTTTTCCATGATAGAAACTGTAAATCAGCTGTAAAAGCTGGTTCAATGGGCGGTAGTGTAAGTTTTTCCAAAACAAAATTGAGATCCCAAGTTGGTGCTCTCCGGGGCGGTCTTATGTTCTTAGCCCCTCTGAGGTACTGTCTTAGTAATGGATGTGAAAATATAGGAGGATCCGTGTTGTAATGAGCTGAAATAGCTGAGGCGTGGATCTTAACAGATGAAAAGGAAAGTCCTTTGTGCAACATCTCAGTTAAATATTGCAGAATCTGAGGAATATTTGGGACAAGGGGATTTTGGCCTTTAGCCTGGTTCCAGGCGCAGAATCTTTTCCATTTGTCTGAATAGGTTTTCCTGGTGCTGGGCCTCCTGGGCTCCAGAATGACATCCATAACAGCTTTAGAGAGAAGTGTTGACTGGTTGTTTAGGTAATTTGCCATGCAGCCAGATTTAAAGTCTTGAGCTGGCTGTGTAGAATCTGTTTTGCTGAGTCAGCAGGTGAGGAATTTGAGGTAAAATTCATGGTGGGCCTTGAGCCATGTTCCTTAGTAATGGATACCAGTGCTGGCGTGGCCAGTCTGGAGCAATGAGTATCATTTGTGGCCTCTCTAATCTGGCTTTCAGCAGCACCTTTGCCAGAAGAGGCAGTGGAGGAAAGGCATACACTGTTAATGTTTTCCAACTGAATGAGAGGGCGTCCACTTTCCAAGCTAGTGTGTGGTATGTCCTTGTGCAAAATTTCCGTAGATGGTAGTTTTGGGGGCAGGCAAACAGATCTATATCTGGGCTCCCCCATTTTTGAGTTATCATTGTGAATACTTGTGGATCTAGTTTCCAGTCGTGAGGATCTATGATGTTTCTGCTTAAGTAGTCTGCCAATGTGTTTTTCTTTCCTGGCAGGAATTGTGCTTGTAGTTGAACTTGGTAGGTCAGTGCTGTGTTCCACAAGGTCATTGCTTGCCTGCATAGGGGGTAAGAGCGTGTGCCCATCTTGCTTATGTACCACATTACTGTGGTGTTGTCCGTCTTTATTAGTTGTCCTGGATGTAGGAGGTCCTTGAAAGCTGTTAGGGCATTTTGCACAGCTAGCATCTCTTTTTAATTGATGTGTAGATGCATTTGATCTGCAGACCCATTTGCCCTGAATACACTGTCCTGCCTTGTGTGCTCCCCAGGCATAATCCAATGCATCTGTTGTTATAGTTTGCCTGGCTGTGGGTAAGGTAAAAGGCTGACTGTTGTTGAGGTGACATGCCTGAGCCCACCATAGAAACTCCTGTTGAAGGCAGGGAATGAGTGGTATTATTGTTTCCAAGCTGTGGCTGTGTTGAGTCCATATGCTTTTCAGGTACCATTGTAATTTCCTCATATGCAGTATGGCATATGGTATTAGTAGTATGCAAGATGCCATGAATCCCAAGGCCTGCAGAATTTGTCTTGCAGGGATTTGGGTCTTTGTTGCCATCATTTTGAAGTATTGAGTCAGTTGTCCTTGCTTGTCTGGCGTGAGAAGCCATCTGGGCCATTGCATTTAAGCTGGCACCCAGGAACATTATGTCTTGTGAGGGCACTAGTTTTGACCTTTTCGCTTACTGTGTACCCTAGGCAACTTAATAGGTTTTTGACAAACGCCAGATGCTTTAAAAGAATGTCCTTGCTTTCTGCTTGAATAAGGCAGTCATCCAGGTATGGATATATTTGAATTCCTCTTTGTCTGCAGTATGCAATTACTGGTGCCAGGCATTTTGTGAAGACCCTGGGCGCAGTAGATAAGCCAAAGGGCAGTGCAGAGAATTGGTAATGGGTTGAACCTGCTAAAAAATCGGAGGTGTCTTCTGCAATTTTGTCTGATAGGGACATGCAGGTATGCCTCCTTGAGGTCCAACGTTACTAGCACAGCCTTCTTGCCCAGCATGGGAAGAAGTTGCTGTAGTGTTAGTATCTTGAATTTGGGTACTTCCAGATACGTGTTTAGAATTGAAAGGACCAGAATGGGTCTCCAGGCTTTGTCCTTTCGGGGAACCAGAAAGAGTCTTGAGTAAAATCCTTGTCCTTGCTCCTGTGTAGGAACCTGTTGAATGGCTCTCATGTCCATGAGAGCTGCAATTTGTCTTTGAGCCTCTGCCCATTGATTTGGTAACAGGCTTGGCATTCCTTTTATCCTTGGTAAAGTGTGAAAGTGGAACCTGTATCCTTGAGATACAACATTTAGGACCCATTTGTCTTTTGTGATGATGTGCCAGTTGCCTGCAAAAAGTGCTAGTTTTCCTCCCAAGGGAGCTGGCCAAGAGGGATTTGCTTGGCAGTCTGAGGGGTAAGTCATTGTGTTTGTCTTCTGATAGTTTGAGACCTGTCTTCTCCTCCTTTCTGGATTGTGGCACCCCATTGTCGAGGCTTGTAAGAGAATTGTGACTGACCTCTGCCCCTTGGGAGTCTGTATTTGCCCCTCTGTGGTCTGTCAGAAGCTGGAAAGGACCAGTCTTTGGTTGGCCAATTTCTGCTGAAACAAGGGGGTTGAACCTGTAAAAAATCCTTGACCGTCTGCATAGATTTTGCCTTATCCTCCATTTTCTTTAAAACCTCTTCTGCTTTTATACCAAATAAAACATCCTGCTGTAAAGGTGCATCCAATAACTTTGCTTTAACATGATCAGGTAAAGTTTGTTCTTTTAACCAAGCATGCATACGAATGACAGACCCTGTCACTGCTGCTCTACAAGAAGCTTCCAATGAATCAAATCCACTTTGCAAAGTATGCTGTCCCACTTGTTCAGCTGCATGCAACAAATCTTGCATTTCCTTGTAATCAGGCTGCTCTGTATGTGTGATCATTTTTTTTGTTTTGAGACATCAAATATTATTTCAGCATGTGAAACTGGCAATTTAAGGCCCTCATAGCTAGAGTAGCTGAGGTATATACTTTCTTTCCCCATCTGTCTAGTGCTCTAGAATCCCTTTCAGAGGGTACAGGATTTTTAGCAATAGAGGCCTTAACCCCTTTGGGACCCTGGGAAATGGTTTCTGGGTCAGCAACAGGGCTTTTATATAGGAATTTGAGAGAGTCAGGGACTCTGTAGTATCTGTCTGGTTTGGCTGGTGCAGGAGGTAGTGAATCTGGGTTAAGGCTAGATTCTGAATAAACATCATCCACAATGTCTAACACGGGTGGAATAGCAATTGGTCTGTGTTGGGGTAGTAAAAGGAACTTTAGGAGCCTTTTCTTAGAATCAGAGTAATCCTGGCCTTCCCAGTGGAAATGTTCCCTCATGGTATGTAAAGTTTCCCCAAAAGAGTAGTCTTCTGGGGGAGATGCTGAAGGAATAGACTCTTCAGCATCAGAATCTTCATAAGGGGGAAGAGAGTAGTCCTGTTCCTCAGAAGAATCTGAGTAAATTGAAACCTGGTCAGACGAAGCGTAGTCCTCCTCCTGTCTAGGCCTTTTATCAGGAGGGGGATGGGAACCCCTGATTAGGGTAATTAAATCTTCAGCTATCTTAAGCATCTGTTTCTTAGGCATGGGGCCTTGTACTGGAGACTGCTGTACAGGCTTCTTTGCTTTTAAAGGAGTTTTCACCTTTGCACAGGATTTAATAGTGAGTGCAGACGGTCTGAAGACACCTGCAACTGAAGGCGTTTCAACTGCACCAGAATCCCCTTCAGTCATGGAGTCGGAAGGGCCTAAAGATAAAGACTCTGGAGGCCTAGCAATCTCCGCTTGGGAGTCGGATGCAGCCTGGGGTTCTAAATCAGCGGTCGGCAGGGGCTGCGTAGGCGCCTCACTGAAAACCGGAGAACCGGCGACTGGCCTAGCAGAGGCCTCGGAGTCTGGTTTGGGTCTCGGCTGCCTGTAATTATCTTTGCGGTTTTTTATGCATCCCGGTCATCGGTTGCTTCGACGGCATGGTATAATTAAATTTTCTACCAAAATAGTGTCGGGCGAAATCAAACCGACGTTTAATAGTTCGGTCGTTAAACCTAGCACAAAACCGACAACCTGTGACGTCATGGTCTGGGCCTAGGCAAGGAATACAATAAGAATGAAAGTCCTTATGAGGTATTTGCTTCCCACAAGAAATGCAATTAACTTTTTCTGACATCGGTCTGAGGCAAGAAAAGGTTCCCCAACAGGGTACTTAGCTTTATTGAAGACTTCGGTCTGAAATTCAATTTGAAAATCTCAGGAGTCGGCCGACCGGCACTTGCGAACTGCTTCTGCTTTGGGCACCGCGCGGCAAGAAAGACTGGAGAAAATGGCGTCAGATGCCTCTTGTATACCCCTGGTGCACTGACGTCAGGGAAGAAGCGACAGCAACCGACGCCAGACCAAGACTTTGGAACTCTGGCCGTCTACGGGACCGCCTGATGGCAGGATAACCAAGTGTGATGACTGCAGCAGTGTAACACGAACATCTGATAATGCATTGATCTGGCTCAAACATAGATACTTCCTGCATGACTCCCTTTATGGGGATGTGCAGATAGGCTTCTTTTAAGTTTAGGGTGACTAACCACGCATTCGTGGCTAGCATAGGAAGAAGCTGTTGTAGGGTAAGCATTTTGAAATTTGGTACCACCAGGAAGATGTTGAGAATTGAAAGATCCAGGATTGGGCACCAAGAGCCCTCTTTTCTGGGTACCAGGAAGAGTCTGGAATTGAATCCTTGACCTATCTGTTCTACTGGAACCAGTTGAATAGCTCTGATGGAGAGGAGTGAAAAAACTTGGCTGAGCCTCTGCCCACTGGTATGGAGGAAGATCTGGGAACCCTCTTGGGGTTGGCAGTGAGTGGAAGTAAAATATGTATCACTGGGACACAATGTTGAGGACCCATCGGTCGTGTGATGGACATCCAGTTTTTTGCATGAAGGGCAAGTTTTCCTCCTAGGGGCAGAATCAATTGGGCAGGGATGGGGAGTGAAGTAGAGAAGTCAGTGAGTTTTTTCCGTAAGGAGGTGGTTTACCACTCCCTGCTTTGGGGGTGGGGGCACTCCATTGCTTAGACCTCTGCATACCCTGAGACTGTAGTCTGGGTGGTCTGTTTCCCCTGGGTCTGGCTTGAGATGGCCTGGAGGGAACTGGAAAGGACCAGTGTTTGGAAGGGCAATGCCTACTGAATCTAGGGAGTTGCACTTGTAAGAATTCTTTAACAGTCTGCATAGACTTAGCTTTTCCTTCATCTTTAAGAACCTCTTCTGCTCTGACAGCCATGGCTATTCTGCAGAGGGGGTATGAAAGGATACCCCCTGCTTGTTTATGTACCACATAACAGTGGTGTTGTCCATCTTTACCATTAAATGTCCTGGAAGAATGTGATCCTTTAAGGCTGTCAGAGCATTCTATACAGCTAACATTTCTTTTTGATCGATTTGCAGGTGCATTTGACTTGTGTTCCATTTGCCCTGAATGCACTTCCCTGCTAGGTGAGCCCCCCATGCATAGTCTGATGCATCTGTTAGGGTTTGGGCGGCAGGGGGTAGAGTGAATAGTAGTCCTTTGTTTTGGTGGCAGGCCTCCGCTACCAAAGGAACTCTAACTGTAGGCAAAGAATAATAAGAATCATTGCTTCTAGATCTTAAGAATGTTGACAACATAGGCTTTTTAGATACCATTGTAGTTTCCTCATATGCAGTCTTGCATATGGAATTAGTAGAATGCAGGAGGCCATGAACCCCAAGGCTTGTATTATTGGTTTTTGTGGCCATTAGTTTGAAGTAAGTTGCCAAATGAATTTGCTTCTCTCGCGTGAGGAAAGCCATCAGGGAAGTTGTGTTCAAGCTTGCTCCCAGGAATATAATTTGCTGACAGGGTACAAGACATGATTTATTTTCATTTATGGTGTACCCCAGACAAGTTAGCATGTTTCGTACAAATGCCAGATGATTCAAAAGTATGCCCTAGCTTTTTGCCTGAATTAGACAATTGTCCAGGTATGGGTATATTTAAATATTTCTTTTGTCTGCAAAATGCAATAACTGGAGCTAGGCACTTTGTGAATACCCTAGGCGCAGTAGATAAGCCAAAGGGCAGTGCAGAGAAAGTACAGTTGTGTACCTACCATAAATGTAGATGTTAGAGTGTATTCACTGTTGCAGTCCTTACACTTGGGTTATCCTGCTGGCAGGCTACCCGCAGTCGGCCTGAATTCCAAAGTCCTGGACCGGCATCGGTCGTTGTCGCCTCTTCCCTGACGTCAGTGCGCCAGGGGTATAAAAGATGCAGCCGATGCAATTTTCTTCAGTTTTTCTTGCCCCAGATGTCAGGTGCCCCCAAAAGGGTAGGCTGTAAAAATTATGATCATAAAAAAGCATGCACATAACCTTCATCTACAAGCAAATACACCACATAGGTTGTATAGAATAGATAGGTACAGATAAGTCCCAGCAAAGAGAAAGGGGGATGGTGGGAGGGTAACCTGGACTGCAACAGCGAATACACTCTAACATCTACATTTATGGTAGGTATACAACTGTACTATGTTCATAGTGTTTCACTGTTGCAGTCATTACACTTATGTTGAATCCCAAAGCTGAGGTTGGGCGGCTGGGCCTAAATAGAGTTTGGCTAGGAAGCCCTGCAGAACTGCAGTGGCAAAGCCTGCTCTGGATTTAGAGTAGAGAGGTAAATGGTAGTGCTTTGTAAAAGTGTGCACTGAAGTCCATGTTGCAACCTCCAAAATATCCTTGGTTGGCACTCCTCTGAGGAAGGCTGCTGAACTGGCTGCTGCTCTGGTAGAATGTGGCCTAATGCCCTTGGGCACTGATTTGCCATGTTGAGAACAGCAGAAACGAATGCAGTGGCCTATCCATTTTGAAACAGTCTGCTTTGAAATGGCTTTTCCTTGGGTACCTGCAGCATATGCCACTAAGAGTTGCTCAGCCTTAACGAAGGCTTTAGTCTTGTCCAAGTAAAAGCGTAGCTGTCTGTGTATGTCCAAAGTATGCAGAAGTCTCTCCCCCTTATTCTGTGGGTTTGGATAAAAGGTAGGCAAATGTATGGTTTGATTAAGAGCCACGCCGGACACTACCTTAGACATAAATGTCGGGTTTGTCCTTGGAGAAACCCTGTCCTGATGGAAAATAATAAAAGGTTTCACAGCCATTAGTGCCTGTAACTCTTGAGACTCTGCTTGCTGAAGTTATTGCTAGGAGAAGAGCGGTCTAACAAGTATTTTATCTCTGCTGTATTGGCAGGCTCAAAAGGAAGCAGTGAGAGTTTTTCCAAGACAAAATTGAGGTCCCAGGTAGGTACTGGAGCTCTCCTTGGAGGTCTTAAGTTTTTGGCCCCTCTGAGAAACTGTTTTAGCAGTGGATGGGAAAAAATAGGTGGTTCTGTATTGTAATGAGCTGAAATGGCAGAGGCAAGAATCTTAATTGATGAGAAGGATAGGCCCTTGTCCAGCATCTCAGTTAGGTATTGCAAAATCTGAGGAATATTTGGTTCAAGCGAGTCAATTCCCTGCACCTGGTTCCAAGCACAGAATCTCTTCCATTTGTCTGCATAAGAAGTTCTGTTGCTGGGCCTCCTGGTCTCCAAAATAACATCCATAACTGCTTTAGAGAGAGGTGTGCTCTGAATGATTACATTATCCGCCATGTAGCCAATTTTAGAGTACTGAGTTGGCTGTGCAGGATCCGATTGTTCTGTTGGGTCAGCAAATGAGGTATTAGAGGCGATGTCCAGACTGGGCCTTGAGACAAGCTCTTTAGGATTGGGTACCAGTGCTGGCGTGGCCACTCTGGGGCGATCAGTATCATTTTTGGCTTCTCGCTTGACCTTTAGGAGCACCTTGGAGAGCAGAGGCAGAGGAGGGAAGGCATATACTGTAAGGGCTTTCCAGCTGAATGAAAGGGTGTCCACTTTCCATGCTTGCTTGTGATAAGTCCGAGTGCAGAATCTCTGTAGCTGGCAGTTGTGAGGGGAAGCGAATAGATCCATGTCTGGGCATCCCCATTTCCCTGTTATGTTAAAGATTTGTGGGTCCAGTTTCCACTCCTGAGGATCCATGAGGTTTCTGCTTAGTTCGTCTGCCAAAGTATTTGTCGTTCCTGGCAGGAATTGTGCTTGCAGATGTACTTGATAAATCAATGCTGTGTTCCACAAAATCATAGCTTGCCTGCAGAGGGGTTAGGAATGTGTGCCCCCTTGCTTGTTTATGTACCACATAACTGTAGTATTGTCCTTCTTCATCAGTTGTTGTCCTGGATGAAGTAGGTCCTTGAAGGCTGTCAGGGCATTTTGTACAGCTAGCATCTCTTTTTGATTGATATGAAGATGCATTTGGTTTGTGGCCCATGTGCCCTGAACACATTTTCCTGCCATGTGCGCCCCTCAGGCATAATCTGATGCATCTGTTAGTGTTTCTCTGGCAGTGGGTAAGGTGAATGGCTGTCCCTTGTGGTGAGAGGCCTGTGCCCACCACTGAAATTCCTGTTGCAGGCAGGGAATGAGAGAAATTACCGTTTCCAGGCTGTAGCAATGTTGAGTCCAAACACTTTTTAGATACCATTGTACTCAAGTCATATGCAGTCTTGCATATGGAATTAGTAGAATGCAGGATGCCATGTAGCCCAGAGCCTGCAGAATTTTTCTTGCAGATAACTGGGTCTTTGTTGCCTTGTCTTTGAAGTAAGAAGTCAGATGCCTTTGTTTGTCTGGCATGAAATAAGCCATCTGGGCAGTTGTACTTGAGCTTGCATCCAGGAAAGTTATCTCTTGAGAGGGTACTAGTTTTGATTTCTTTTCGTTCACTGTGTACCCTAGGCAAATTAGTAATCTTTTTACAAATGCCAGATGCTGTAGTAGAATCTCTCTGTCCTTTGCTTGAATAAGGCAGTCCAAGTAGGGGTATATTTGAATTCCTCCGTCTGCAAAATGCAATTACTGGTGCCAGGCATTTTGTGAAGACCATGGGCGCAGTAGATAAGCCAAAGGGCAGTGCAGAGAATTGGTAGTGCAGTGAGCCAGCTATGAATCTGAGGTATCTTCTGCAAGATTGTCTGACTGGGACATGCAGGTATGCCTCTGAGGTCCAAAGTTACAAGCCAAGCCTTCTTGTCCAGCATGGGCAGAAACTGCTGTAGAGTCAACATTTTGAATTTTGGGACGTCCAGAAAAGTATTTAAAACAGACAGGTCCAGAATTGGTCTCCAGGCTTTGTCCTTTCTTGGTACTAAAGGTCTTGAATAAAATCCTTGTCCTTGCTCTTGGTGTGGCACTGGCTGAATAGCCCCCATGTCCATGAGAGATGAAACTTGTTTTTGTGCCTCTTGCCATTAACTGCGTGGCAGATCTGGCATGCCTTTTGCCTTTGGAAGGGTGTGAAAGTGGAACCTGTAACCCTGAGAGACTATATTTAAGACCCATTTGTAATCTTGTGAAAAAAGTGCTAGCTTTCCCCCTAAGGGCGCTGCCAAAAAATAAGTGCTTGGCATTGGCAGAGGAAAGTCATTGGAACTGTTTTCTGTAAGGCTGTGATTTTGTCTTCTCCGCTTTTGGAGGTAGAAGCACCCCATTATTTGGGCCTGTATGAGCCCTGGGGCTGTTGCCTGCCTCTAGGGCATCTGAATCGGCCTCTTTATGGTCTGACACTGGAAAGGACCAATGTTTAGAGGGCCAGTTCCTGCTAAATCTGGGTGCTGTACCTGTAAGAAATCCTTTACTGTCTGCATAGATTTTAACGTATCCTCCATTTTCTTTAACACCTCCTCTGCCTTAACACCAAAGTATCATGCTGTAATGGAGCATCCAATAATTTTTCTTTAACATGATCAGGCAGATTCTGTTCCTTTAACCAAGCATGCCTTCTAATAACAGAACCTGTAACAGTGGCCCTGCACAAGGCCTCAAGTGAATCATAGCCACATTGCAAAGTATGTTTTCCCACTTGTTCAGCTGCATGCAATAAACCCTGCAAATCTTTGTTCTCAGAACATTCAGAATTTGTCAACATTTTTTGTTTTAACAAAGACATTAAGTATTACTGATATTTGAGCATATGAAACTAGCAATTTAAAGCCATTATAGCCAAGGTAGCAGAAGTGTAAACTCCCCCCCCCATCTGTCCAAAGCCCTAGAACAGGGGGAATTGCACGAGGTCTATGCTGAGGAAGTAAAAGAAAGTCACTAAGTCTTTTCTTAGAATCGGAATAATCCTGGCTCTCCCAATGGAAATGCTCCCTCATGGTATGTAGGGTTTCCCCAAAAGAATAGCCCTCAGGAGGAGAAGCTGAAGGAATAGAATCTTCAGCATCAGAATCCTCATAGGGAGGAACAGAATATCTCTGATCAGAAAAGGAATCAGAGGAAATGGAAACCTGATTAGAGGAATCATATTCAGTGTCTTGCCTAGGCCTCTTATCAGGAGGGGGATGGGAACCATTAGGTCTTTGGCCATTTTGAGCATATGTTTCTTAGGCATAGAAGCCTGTCCTGGAGAAATGCTGTACTGGTTTCCTTGTCTTTAAAACTGTTTTAGACTTTGTCTTGGATGCTGAAGTAGGCTTTATATAAAAGTTGTGTAGGTCTGAAGACACCCTCAGAAGCCGATGACTGCTCAGTGGCTCCGGACCCATCTGAGGGATTAATTTCCTAAGGGCCAATACCTTGAGTATCCACAGGCCTAGCTGTCTCCACGTGGGAGTTGGAGGCGGCCTGTGGCTCTGAGGTAGCGGGAGTCAGGGGCTGCGAAAGCACCTCACTGAGCACCGGCGACTGGCCTAGAAGAGGCTTCGTCATCGGTTTTGGAGCTCGGATGCTTGTCCTTGTCTTTATCCTTGCGTTTTTTATGAATTCCGGTCGGTTGTTCCGACGGCATTACGTAGTTAAACCTTCTGCCAAATTAATGAAAAGCAAAATCGTACCGACGCTTAATAGTGTGTTGGTTAAATCTAGCACAAAACTGACAACTAGCAACGTCGTGGCCAGGGCCTAGGCAAGGAATACAGTAAAAGTGGAAATCCTTATGAGGCATTTGCTTCCCACAAGAAATACAATTCTTAACTTTTTCTGACATCAGTCTGGAGCAAGAAAAAAGTGTCCCCAAAAGGGTACTTAGCTTTATTGAAGACTTCGGATCTGAAATTCGATTTTGAAAATCTCAGGAGTTGGCCGACTGGCACTTGCGAACTGCTTTTGCTTCGGGCACTGCACAGCAAGAAAGACCGAAGAAAATGGCGTTGGCTGCATCTTTTATACCCCTGGCGCACTGACGTCAGGGAAGAGGCGACAGCAACAGACGGCAGACCAGGACTTTGGAATTCAGGCCGACTGCGGGCAGCCTGCCAGCAGGATAACCCAAGTGTAATGACTGCAACAGTGAAACACGATGAACATCTGATAGTGCATGTAGCCTGCTTTGAAGCGTAGGTATCTTCTGCAAGATTCCCTGAATAGGATGTGCAGGTAAGCTTCCTTTAAATCTAATGTTGCCAACCAGGCATCCTTGCCTAGCATAGGAAGCAACTGGTGAAGAGTTAGCATCTTGAATTTTGGAATCACCAAAAAGGTGTTTAGGATAGAAAGGTCCAGGACAGGACGCCATGAGTTGTCTTTTCTGGGTACCAGGAAAAGTCTTGAGTAGAAACCTTGTCCCTTTTCCTCTTCTGGTACAGTATGAATAGCCTTTAAGCTTAAGAGAGAGGGTACTTTCTTTTGAGCCTCTGCCCACTGATTTGGGGGTAGATCTGGCCAAATGCTTGGGGTTGGTAACGTGTGGAAGTGAAATCTGTATCCTTGGGAAACTATATTTAAAATCCATTTGTCCTGGGTAAGGAGTTCCCAGTTTTATGCTTGCAGAGCAATCTTTTCCCCATAAAGGAGCAGTCAGTTGAGAAGTGCTTGGAGGTTTTATTAAAGTTAAGTCATTGAGACAGCTTACCATAGGTGGGAGTCCTACTACTCCATGATTTGGAAGTGGGAGCCCCCCCACTGCTTAGTCCTGTGCGTACCCTGGGAATGATATCTGGGGGTTCTGCTGGTTCTGGCTTTGGACTGAAGGCCTGGGAGAGGCAGGAAATGACCAATTCTTAGACGGCCAATGCCTACTAAATCTTGGAGGCTGTACTTGTAGGAAATCTAACAGTTTGCATAGATTTAGCTTTTTCCTCCATCTTTTTAAGAACTTTTGCTTTGTTGTTAAACAGGCAGTCCCGATTTAAGGGAGCATCCAGCAATTTAGTTTTAACATGATCTGGTAAAGACGGCTCCTTAAGCCAAGCATGCCCTCTAAGTACAGACCCAGTGACAGCAGCCCTGCAAGATGCATCTAGTTAATCAAAACCACATTGCAAAATATGTTTTCCAACCTGTTCAGCAGAAGGCATTAAATCCTGTAAATCTTATTTTCAGCACAGTCAGGAATCAACATCATTTTCTGTTTAAGCAATCCAATAATATGCCGCTGATGCATACGAAACTGGCAATTTAAGGCCCTGATGGCCAAGATTGCAGAGGTGTATACCTTCTTACCCCATCTATCCAGGGCCCTGGAATCTCTATCAGAGGGGGTAGGATTTTTGGCAGTAGTAGCCTTAATGCCCTTGGGTCCCTGTGGAATGGTCTCAGGATCCGCAGTTGGACTTTTAAAAAGGAACTTGTGAGACACAGGAACCCTGTAATTTCTATCAGGTTTTCTGGGAGCAGGAGAGTAAAGAGTCAGGGGCCAAGCTAGATTCTGAAAAGGCATCATCAACAATGTCTAGCACAGGAGGGACAGCTAAAGTCCTGTGTTGGGGCAGAAGTAAGAAATCCCCAAGCCTCTTTTTTAGAATCAGAGTAATCCTGGCTTTCCCAGCGAAAATGCTCCCTAAGAGTAGGCAAGGTTTCACCAAAAGAGAAATCCTCTGGGGAGAAGCAGCGGGAATAGAGTCCCCTGCATCAGAATCCTCATAGGTAGATAAGAGTAAATCCTGGTCATCAGAGGAAACAAATTTCAGAATCCTGGTCAGAAGCATCATAATCAAATTCAGTTCTAGGTTGGCTTCCCCTGATTAAAGTAATAAGGTCTTCAGCTATTCTTACCATTTGCATTTTATTCATAGAGGCCTGACCATGCGGTCTGGGCGTTTGTCTTCTAGGCATGGTTCAAGTTTTAGGCCTTGAATTAGATGGCATCGGTTTAATATGCAAGTCAATAGGCCTGAATATACCCTCAGAAGCCGGTGCCTGCACAGCGGCTCCGGACCCATCCAAGGTAGAGACATCCGCAAGTTCAACAGTTGAAGCATCTTGTGGCATATCGGACTCCGAATGGGTCTCGGTAGAGGCCTGCCAATCTGATGTAGTGGGTATCAGGGGCTGCGAAAGCACCTCAGTGCATACCGGCGAACTGGTGACTAGCTTAGAAGCGTCGTCGGACCTAGGTGGCCTGTCTGTCTTTATCTTTGTGTTTTTTCGGAATGTCGGGTGGCTTATCAAAGACCTATCTGGATAATTGAACAGAGTACCAAAATATTTAGAAGCGCAAATATACAGATGTCGAACAGTTTGTGGTTTAAATAAGGCACAAAACCGACAGCAAGGTACGTCGTGGTCAGGGCCTAGGCAAAGAATACACTACGAATGAAAATCTTTGAGATAATTGCTTTCCACAAGAAATACAATTACTGACTTTTACTGACATCAGTTTAGAGCAAGAAAAAGTTTCCCCAACAGGGTACTTGGCTTTAGTTGAAGACTTTAGTTCTGAAACTCGAAAACAAAAATTTCAGGAGTCGGCCGACCGGCACTTGCGAACAAGCTGCTGCTTCGGGCACCGCATGGCAAGAAAGGCTGAAGTACCGGGTGTCGGCTGCATGCTTTATACCCCAGACTACCTGACGTCCAGGAAGATGAGACCGCAACCAACGCAGGACCCAAGACTTTGATAATCAGGCCGACTGAAGGCTACTGCAAGCAGATAACCCAAATGTGATGACTGCAACAGTGAAACACGAAGAACCTCTCTCCTTGTTTAAAGGAGCGTCTAGTAACTTTGATTTGACATGGTCTGGCAAGGTCTGCTCCTTGAGCCAAGCACGTCTTCTCAGTACAGAAACAGTGACTGCTGCCTGGCAAGATGCTTCTAGGGTATCAAAGCCACACTGCAAAGTATGCTTGCTGACTTGGCTTGCAGAGTGCATAAGCTCCTGCAATTCTTTTTCTGCACAGTCTAACGGTTGCCACTTTTCATCTAATAAGTTCCATAATATGTTGCTGGTACTTCAGCATGTGAAACTGACAATTCAATGCCCTAATAGCAACAGTTGTAGAAGTATATACCTTCTTACCCAATCTGTCCAAAGCTCTGGAATCCCTGTCTGAAGGGGTGGGATTCTTGGCTGTAGTTACTTTGATACTTTTAGGCCCCTGGGAAATGATCTCTGGGTCAGCAGTAGGATTCTTGAAAATAAATTTGTGAGTGTCAGGTACTCTGTAGTACCTTCTCTGGTTTCCTAGGGGCAGGAGGTAAAGTATCAGGAGTAAGACTGGATTCCATAAAAACAATCAACAACTTCTAGAACATGGAGTATTGCTAAAGGCCTGTGCTGTGGCAAAGCTAGGAATTCTCAGTCTCTTTTTGGACTGAGGATAGTCTTAGCATTCCCAGTGGAAATGCTCTCTTAATGTAAGGTCTCATCAAAAGAAAAATCCTCTGGAGGGGAGGCAGAGGTAATGGATTCCTCTGCATCTGAATCCTCAATCAGATAAAGGCATGTCTTCATAATCAGATACCTTAGAGTCATCGGACTTCCTTGTCTGTTGAAGCTGCAGGTGACTGGTCCCTTTCTTAGCAGGGGGAGGCTGACTTCCCCTAATCAGCGTAAGAATGGCTTCTGCCATTCTAAGCATTTGTCTTTGTGGCATGGGAGCAGGTGCATGTGCTTTGGTTGGTTTTCTAGGCGTAGTGCGTACTCTTGGCCTAAGCAACTCTGTAGTTTTAAAGTCGTCAGTTTGTGTTGAACATCGGTTGAGCGAAGAACTGCCTCAGAAGCTGGTGCCTGCACAGCGGCTCCGGACCCACCCAAGAGAGAGACATCTGCAGGTTCCATAGTCGAAGTAGTCTCACAGCATACCGGACTCCGAATGGGTCTCAGCAGAGGCCTGCAAATCCATTGAAGTGGGCATCAGGGGCTGCGAATGTGCCTCACTGAGTACCAGCGAACTGGCGACTAGCTTAACGGTAGTGCCGTTTTGGACCTATGCGGTCTGTCCATCTCGATCCTTACATTTTTTCAGAATATCGGTAGTCGGATGGCTTACCAAAGCCATTTCGGAATACGGAAATAAACAGCAAAAGAATTTAGTGACAGTAAGAGCCAGACGAATGGTTTGGGCGGTGAACAAGGCACAAAACTGACAGCGAGGTACGTCATGGTCTGGGCCTAAACAGGTGATGCAGTAAGAATGAAAATCTCCTGAGGTATTTGCTTTCCACAGGAAAGACAACTGTTAACTTTCTGACATCAGTTAGAGCAAGAAAAGATCCACAATGGGGTACTTCGCTTTAGAAGACTTCAGGATTATTCAATTCCTAACAAAACATTCAGGTAGCGGCTAATCGGCACTTGCGAACTGCTTCTGCTTCGGGCTCCTCAGCAAGAAAGACTGATGTAATGGTGTCGGCTGCCTGTTTTTATATCCCTGACTACCTGGCGTCAGTCCTGGAGCGACGCAGAAATACTAAGTCTCTGGTATTCGGGCCGACTGAGGGCTACTTGCAGGCAGATAACCCAAGTGTGATGAATGCAACAGTGAAACACTAAGAACATCTAAGGTTATGGTGAGTTCTTACACAATTATGCTATGTCCTTCTATTCTCATGTTTCAGTATTCATAAAGTACAGTTTTGTACCCACCATAAATGTAGATGTCCGATAGGTATGCATCTGCAGTCATAACATATGGGTTGTCCTGCCTCAGGCAGCCCTTCGGTCGGCCGGATTCCAAAGTCTGGGTCTGGCCTCGGCTGATGTCGCACTTTCCCCGACGTCAGAGCTTCTGGGGTATAAAGGCATCAGCCAACGCCATTTTCCTCAGTGTTTCTTGCCCCAGATGCCAGGTGCCCTCTAGGAAGGCTAAATTTGGATAAATGATGAAAATTCCAAACGGTAGCAAACAATACATAAATATATACATAAATATATATAAATATATATATATATATATATATATATATATATCTATATATATATATATATATATATATATATATATATATACACACACACACACACATATATAGATACAAACAAATACACCATAATAGATTCCCCCAGCTAGCTGAAGAAGGGGTAAGCACCCTAGGAGTACCACAGAGGGGAAGGAGGGTGGGTAATCCTGACTGCAGATGCATACCTATCGGACATCTACATTTATGGTAGGTACAAAACTGTACTATGTCCTTCAAGGATGCATCTGCAGTCATAACATATGGGTAGAATACCATAGCCAAACTGGGGGAGGAGGTACTAAGATAAGGATGGTGTAGTTAAGATCCCCTGTAAAACTGCAGTTGCAAAACCTGCTTGGGATCTGAAGTATAAAGGTAGATTGTAATGCTTGGCAAATGTATGCACGGAGCTCCAAGTAGCAGCTTCTAAAATGTCCTTGGTAGCCACCCCTCGTAGGAAAGCTGTAGTGGTGGCTGTGGCCCTTGTGGAGTGAGGCCTGATATTTTCAGGAGCTGTCTTCCCATGAAAAGACTAGCAAAAACGAATGTAATTTCCTATCCATTTTGAAATTGTCTGTTTGGAAATTGCTTTTCCTTGCACTCCAGTTGCATATGCTACAAAAAGTTGGTCAGTTTTTCTGCTGGTTTTAGTTCTTTCCAGATAGTAGCGTAGTTGTCTGTGTACATCCAAGGTGTGCAGTAGTTTTTCCCCCCTGTTCTGTGGGTTAGGGAAGAACGTAGGCAAATGGATAGCTTGGTTTAAGGATACCCTGGATACCACCTTTGGCATGAAAGTAGGATTGGTTCTCAGAGACACTCTATCCTGGTGAAAAATAAGGAAAGGCTGCACTGCCATTAATGCCTGTAACTCAGAAACTCTTCTTGCCGAAGTGATTGCCAGAAGAAAGGCAGTTTTCCAAGATAAGAACTGTAAGTCTGCTGATGCTGCTGGTTCAAAAGGGGGTAATGTCAATTTTTCCAGCACAAAGTTGAGATCCCATGTAGGCAGAGGGGGTCTCCTTGGAGGTTTTACATTTTTGATCCCTCTTAAAAATTGTCTGAGGAGAGGGTGAGAGAAGATAGGTGGATCCATGTTGTATTCTGCTGAAATTGCTGAAGCATGAATCTTAATGGAAGAATAGGACAGGCCGTTGCGGAACAGTTCTGCTAAATATTCTAGGATGTGTGTTAGGTTTGCCAGTGTGATATTTGTACCCTTTGATGTGCTCCAAATGAGGAATCTCTTCCATTTAGCTGAGTATGTCTTCCTTGTGGAGGATCTGCGAGCCTCCAGGATAATATCCTTGACCCTCTGAGATAAAAGTTTTGTTTTGTTTTAAGCAATTTTCCAGGCAGTTAGCTGCAATGTTTTCAAGTTTGGATGCAGGGTCTTGAAGTTGTTCTGCGTTAGAAGTAGAGGCCATAGGGGTAGAGTCCATGAGTTCGCCCGAGACATGCTTCTCAGTAGCGGGTACCAGTGCTGCCTTGGCCAGTCTGGAGCTATTAGTATCACCTTTGGCTGTTCCTCCCTGATCTTCAGTAGAACTTGGTACATCAGTGGGAGAAGTGGAAAAGCATAGACTGTTAGGGCATTCCAGTTGAAAGAGAGAGTGTCCACCCTCCAGGCTTGTGGGTGGTATACTCTTGAGCAGAATTTCTTCAGTTGGTGGTTGAATGGGGAGGCGAACAGGTCTATCTCTGGCATTCCCCATTTGCTTGTTATGATTTTGAAGATGTCTGGACGCAGCCTCCATTCGTGAGCATCTGTGGTAGTTCTGCTTAGGCTGTCTGCTAGTGAATTCTCCTTTCCTGGTACGAATTTGGCCTGCAGCTGGATGTTGAGATTCAGGGCTAGGTTCCACAGATCCATTGCCATCCGGCATAGAGGGTAGGAATGCGTGCCACCCTGTTTATGTACCACATGACTGTGGTGTTGTCTGTCCTTATCAGATGTCCTTGCTGGAGGAATGATTTGAATGTCTCGATTGCATGTTTCACTGCCAGCATCTCCTTTAGGTTTATGTGCAAGTTCAGCTGGTCCTGAGACCATAGGCCTTGGATACACTTGTCCTCCATGTGTGCTCCCCATCCTAGGTCTGAGGCGTCCGTGGTGATGGTCTGCCTTGGTTGTGGTTTTTTGAAAGGCAACCCTCTGTTGGACTGGCAGGCCTGAGCCCACCACAGGAATTCCTTGTGCAGGCATGGAATGATTGGTATCATGGTTTCTAGACTGTGCCTGTGTTGAGACCATACATTCCTTAGGTACCATTGTAGTTTTCTCATATGTAGCCTGGCATGTGGAATCAAGATTATGCAGGATGCCATGTAACCCAGGGCCTGCAGGATTTTCCTTGCAGTGAGCTGAGTTTGTCTTGTCAAAGCCATGAAGTAGACTGGGAGTTGCTTTTGTTTTTCTTCTGTGAGAAAAGCCATCTGAGTCATTGTGTCCAGATTCGCACCCAAAAAAGTTATCCTTTGGGATGGCACTAGTCTTGACTTCTGGATGTTGACTGTGTATCCCAAGGCCTGTAAGAGGTACATGACATAGGCCAAATCCTTTATTAGTTTTGTCTTGTTGTCCACTTGTATTAAGCAGGCATCCAGGTATGGATAGATTTGAATTCCCTGAAGCCTGCAATGTGCAATTACTGATGCCAGGCATTTAGTGAATACTCTGGGCGCAGTAGATAAGCCAAAGGGCAATGCTGAGAATTGATAATGCTCTGATCCTGCAAGAAATCTGAGGTGTCTTCTGCAATCTGGTCGTATAGGGACGTGCAGGTATGCCTCCTTGAGATCTAGAGTCACCAGCCAAGACTCCTTGCCCAACATGGGAAGAAGTTGCTGTAGGGTCAGCATCTTGAATTTTGGCACAATGAGAAATGTGTTTAGTGCGGACAAGTCGAGAATAGGCCTCCATTGGTTTTCTTTTCTTGGTACAAGGAATAGTCTGGAATAAAATCCTTGGCCTTGTTCCACTGATGGTACCCTTTCTATAGCTTTCATCTGACGTAAATTGTGGATTTGTCTTGAAGCCTCTGGCTTTTGGTTTGGTGGAAGGTTTGGCATTCCGCTCCTTCTCGGAAAAGTGTGGAAGTGAAACCTGTATCCTTTGTCTATGGTTTGCAATGTCCATTTGTCTTTGTAATGCAATACCAGTTTTTCGAGAATAGAGACAGCTTTCCGCCCAAGGGTGCTTCCATTTGTTCCCTGGTAGGCGGAATCAGAGTCAAGTCATTGTGTCTGTCCTGTGGAAGTGGTTGTAGTTGTAGCTGTGGCACTACTCCTCTGGTTGGCAGGCTGCCACTGACGACCCCTGTAGGCACCCTTTGATTGACCTCTGCCTCTTGGGCGTCTATTCCTGCCCCTCTGTGCTCTGGAGGTGTCTGGAAAGGACCAATTCTTTGAAGGCCAGTTTCTGCTGAACCTCGGAGGTTGAACCTGCAGAAAATCCTTTACTGTTTGCACAGATTTTGCTTTTTCTTCCACTTTCTTTAGAATCTCCTGTGCAGGGGAGCCAAATAAACTTTGTTTCTCCATTGGAGCATCTAGGAGTTTAGCCTTGACATGGTCTGGCAAGGATTGCTCTTTCAGCCAGGCATGTCTTCGAATTACTGCCCCAGTCATAGCTGATATAAATGAAGCCTCCAGTGCATCATAGCCACATTTTAAAAAAATGATTACTGATCTGCTGAGAGTTGTGTACCAAATCCTGAAGGGACTTTCGGTCTAAAGGTTCAGTAGAACGCTTTTTATGTAGCTGATCTAACAAATATTCCTGGTACTGTATCATGTGGAATTGACAGCTTAATGCCCTGGCAGAAAGAGTAGCAGACGTATAAACCTTTTTCCCCCATCTCTCTAATGCTCTTGACTCTCTTTCAGAGGGAAGGGGTTTTTTTGGCAGTGGCAGCTGCAACACCTTTTGGGCCCTGAGATATAGTTTCTGGGTCTACAGCATGGGCTTTATACAAATGGAAGTGAGAATCCGGGACCCTGTAATATCTGTCAGTTTTGGCAGGGGCTGGGGGAAGAGAGTCAGGGGCAGAACTGACATCATTATATGCATCATCAACTACAGTTAGCACAGGTGGAATGGCTAAAGGCCTATGCTGTGGTAAGTGTAGAAAGGTTCTTAATCTTTTTCTAGAATCAGAAAAATCCTGACCCTGCCATTGAAAGTGTTCCCTCATAGAATGCAAGGTTTCCCAAAGAAAATGGAGCTATTAGTATGACCTTTGGCTGTTCCTCCCTGATCTTCAGTAGAACTTGGTACATCAGTGGGAGAAGTGGAAAAGCATAGACTGTTAGGGCATTCCAGTTGAAAGAGAGAGTCCACCCTCCAGGCTTGTGGGTGGTATACTCTTGAGCAGAATTTCTTCAGTTGGTGGTTGAATGGGGAGGCGAACAGGTCTATCTCTGGCATTCCCCATTTGCTTGTTATGATTTTGAAGATGTCTGGACGCAGCCTCCATTCGTGAGCATCTGTGGTAGTTCTGCTTAGGCTGTCTGCTAGTGAATTCTCCTTTCCTGGTACAATTTGGCCTGCAGCTGGATGTTGAGATTCAGGGCTAGGTTCCACAGATCCATTGCCATCCGGCATAGAGGGTAGGAATGTGCCACCCTGTTTATGTACCACATGACTGTGGTGTTGTCTGTCCTTATCAGATGTCCTTGCTGGAGGAATGATTTGAATGTCTCGATTGCATGTTTCACTGCCAGCATCTCCTTTAGGTTTATGTGCAAGTTCAGCTGGTCCTGAGACCATAGGCCTTGGATACACTTGTCCTCCATGTGTGCTCCCATCCTAGGTCTGAGGCGTCCGTGGTGATGGTCTGCCTTGGTTGTGGTTTTTTGAAAGGCAACCCTCTGTTGGACTGGCAGGCCTGAGCCCACCACAGGAATTCCTTGTGCAGGCATGGAATGATTGGTATCATGGTTTCTAGACTGTGCCTGTGTTGAGACCATACATTCCTTAGGTACCATTGTAGTTTTCTCATATGTAGCCTGGCATGTGGAATCAAGATTATGCAGGATGCCATGTAACCCAGGGCCTGCAGGATTTTCCTTGCAGTGAGCTGAGTTTGTCTTGTCAAAGCCATGAAGTAGACTGGGAGTTGCTTTTGTTTTTCTTCTGTGAGAAAAGCCATCTGAGTCATTGTGTCCAGATTCGCACCCAAAAAAGTTATCCTTTGGGATGGCACTAGTCTTGACTTCTGGATGTTGACTGTGTATCCCAAGGCCTGTAAGAGGTACATGACATAGGCCAAATCCTTTATTAGTTTTGTCTTGTTGTCCACTTGTATTAAGCAGGCATCCAGGTATGGATAGATTTGAATTCCTGAAGCCTGCAATGTGCAATTACTGATGCCAGGCATTTAGTGAATACTCTGGGCGCAGTAGATAAGCCAAAGGGCAATGCTGAGAATTGATAATGCTCTGATCCTGCAAGAAATCTGAGGTGTCTTCTGCAATCTGGTCGTATAGGGACGTGCAGGTATGCCTCCTTGAGATCTAGAGTCACCAGCCAAGACTCCTTGCCCAACATGGGAAGAAGTTGCTGTAGGGTCAGCATCTTGAATTTTGGCACAATGAGAAATGTGTTTAGTGCGGACAAGTCGAGAATAGGCCTCCATTGGTTTTCTTTTCTTGGTACAAGGAATAGTCTGGAATAAAATCCTTGGCCTTGTTCCACTGATGGTACCCTTTCTATAGCTTTCATCTGACGTAAATTGTGGATTTGTCTTGAAGCCTCTGGCTTTTGGTTTGGTGGAAGGTTTGGCATTCCGCTCCTTCTCGGAAAAGTGTGGAAGTGAAACCTGTATCCTTTGTCTATGGTTTGCAATGTCCATTTGTCTTTTGTAATGCAATACCAGTTTTTCGAGAATAGAGACAGCTTTCCGCCCAAGGGTGCTTCCATTTGTTCCCTGGTAGGCGGAATCAGAGTCAAGTCATTGTGTCTGTCCTGTGGAAGTGGTTGTAGTTGTAGCTGTGGCACTACTCCTCTGGTTGGCAGGCTGCCACTGACGACCCCTGTAGGCACCCTTTGATTGACCTCTGCCTCTTGGGCGTCTATTCCTGCCCCTCTGTGCTCTGGAGGTGTCTGGAAAGGACCAATTCTTTGAAGGCCAGTTTCTGCTGAACCTCGGAGGTTGAACCTGCAGAAAATCCTTTACTGTTTGCACAGATTTTGCTTTTTCTTCCACTTTCTTTAGAATCTCCTGTGCAGGGGAGCCAAATAAACTTTGTTTCTCCATTGGAGCATCTAGGAGTTTAGCCTTGACATGGTCTGGCAAGGATTGCTCTTTCAGCCAGGCATGTCTTCGAATTACTGCCCCAGTCATAGCTGATATAAATGAAGCCTCCAGTGCATCATAGCCACATTTTAAAAAAATGATTATTGATCTGCTGAGAGTTGTGTACCAAATCCTGAAGGGACTTTCGGTCTAAAGGTTCAGTAGAACGCTTTTTATGTAGCTGATCTAACAAATATTCCTGGTACTGTATCATGTGGAATTGACAGCTTAATGCCCTGGCAGAAAGAGTAGCAGACGTATAAACCTTTTTCCCCCATCTCTCTAATGCTCTTGACTCTCTTTCAGAGGGAAGGGGTTTTTTTGGCAGTGGCAGCTGCAACACCTTTTGGGCCCTGAGATATAGTTTCTGGGTCTACAGCATGGGCTTTATACAAATGGAAGTGAGAATCCGGGACCCTGTAATATCTGTCAGTTTTGGCAGGGGCTGGGGGAAGAGAGTCAGGGGCAGAACTGACATCATTATATGCATCAACTACAGTTAGCACAGGTGGAATGGCTAAAGGCCTATGCTGTGGTAAGTGTAGAAAGGTTCTTAATCTTTTTCTAGAATCAGAAAAATCCTGACCCTGCCATTGAAAGTGTTCCCTCATAGAATGCAAGGTTTCCCCAAAAGAAAATTCTTCAGGAGGGGAGGCAGAAGGAATAGTCTTCTGCATCTGAATCCTCATAAGGAGAATATGGTCCTTCCTGATGGTCTGATAAATCAGATCCATCCGAGGAGTAGTCTGAGGAGAGAGGTTCAGGGGGTTCAGTCCTAGGCCTTTTGTCAGGAGGAGGGTGGGAGGCCCTGTCTGGGTGAGGTTGGGAACCCCTAATCATGGATATAAGGTCCTCAGCAAGGCTGAGAATCTGAGAACTTGAGGGAGGTCTCTGAGAAGTAGCTTTTGCAGGTAAGGCTTTTGAAGTTTTAGCTGCTTTAGCTCTGGAGAAGGCCTTAATAGACATAGAAGCAGGGGGCCTAGCAGCCCCACGTGCAGGAGTAGAAATGTCCAAGGGGATGGTGTCGGACAAATCTTGTGCGTTTGCTTCTTCGGTAGGGATTTCTGTAGCCGACTCAGCCGGGGCCTCTCTGGCTTCGGTTGTTGGAGGTATGATTTCGGTAGAAGTAAGAACCGAGGACTCGGTTTCAGCCAAAACCGAGACACTCGCGGTAGGCCTAGCCGTGGTTTCAGGCGAAACCGCGGGCCACGAGTGTCGGTCCTTTTCCTTGCGTTTTTTGGCTAAATGTGTAGTTGGAGTCACCGACGGCATTTTATATGCAAAAGCAGATCCAAAAAACTCTTCTGCAAACTCCGACCGACGTCTAAGAGTCCGTCGGTTGAAGGAGGCACAGGCTAAACAAGCTGATACGTGGTGGTATGGCCCTAAGCAAGGAAGGCAGTAAGAATGGAAATCCTTATGAGGTATTTGTTTCCCACAAGTTAAAACAATTATTTACTTTGTCTGACATCGGCTGAGGCAAGAAAGAGTCCCCAACGGGGTACTTAGCTTTTTTAGAAGTCTTCGGTAGCTGAAATCTCTGGATCTGACCGACCGGCACTTGCGAACAGCTTCTGCTTCGGGCAACGCGCGGCAAGAAAGACTGAGGAAAATGGCGTCGGCTGATGCCTTTATACCCCAGAAGCTCTGACGTCGGGGAAAGTGCGACATCAGCCGAGGCCAGACCCAGACTTTGGAATCCGGCCGACCGAAGGGCTGCCTGAGGCAGGACAACCCATATGTTATGACTGCAGATGCATCCTTGAAGGACATCTGCAGGGATACAGTACCAAAACTTTAGGTATAAGCCTGGGAGGAAGGATGAGGTCCCTGGTTTATAAGGCAATGTAGAATGGACCTAGCAAACCCACTTCTGCCCATAGAAGCAGAATCTAGTTTGCAATGCCTGGTAAAGGTATGGACTGATGACCAGGTATGCAGTTTCTAGGATAGAAGCGTAGTTTACCCCCCCCCCCCCTGAAGGCAGCTGCCCTAGTGGAATGAGCCCTCACACTTTCAGATAGGGCTTTACCATGAAAGGAGTAGCATGCAGAGATAGCCTTAGATATCCATGAAGAGAAAGCCTGTTTAGAGACGGCCTTCTCCAAGGCCCTTGGGTGAAAGGAGACGAACAGCTGGTCAGACAATCTAATGGGTTTAATCTTGTCAAGATAATACCCAAGTTGTTTGTGGACATCTAGGGAATGCAGAGTTCTTTCAGAGGAATTTAGAGGTTGAGGGAAGAAGACAGGAAATTTAATTGTCTGATTCAAGGATAGTTCATTAACCACCTTAGGCATGAAGGAAGGGGTTATAGTCCTGAGTGGAAACACTGTCTTTATATGGAAGATGAGGTAAGGAGGGATTACCATCAGGGCCTGAGTTTCTGATACCCACCTGGCGGATGTGAGGGCCACTAGCAGTACTGTTTTCCAGGTACATAGCTTCAGTGAAGCACAGTGGGGTGGCTGAAATGGAGGTAAAGTGAGTTTTTCCAGGACAACATTTAGGTCCCATGAAGGAGGGGATTGGTTTATGAGGGGGTCTGATATGTAGGACCCCTTTCTAAAAGAGCTTAACCTCTATTCTGGATGCCAGAGGAGGTACCAAAGGAAGACAACCTGAAATGGCAGACATGTGGACTTTAACAGAACAGTATGTTAGTCTTTAGTGTAGATGCTCACACAAGTAAGAAAGGTCCATGGGTACAGGAATGAGTAAAGGGGCCTGATTTTTCTTATGACACCAACTGGAGAAACTTGTCCATTTTGCCACAATTTCTCTTGGTACTGGGTTTCCTGGCCTCCTGCAGGACATGAAGTACATCCTCTGAGTATAGGTGCCTGAAAGTGATCAGAATCCTATTGCCCATAAAGTGAGCCTGAGATTGCCCACCTGAGGGAGTATTAGGGACCCCCCCCCCGCCTTGTGAGTAGGTCTACACAGTGGGGTAACCTGTGGAGATTGCCCTTGGCTAAAAAGTGAAGGAGAAACCAATGCTGTCTTTGCCAGAAGGGAGTCACCAGCAGGAGTTTTGGTTTATCCCTCTGAATCTTCAGGATGACCTTCTGAATCAGTGTGAAGGCATAAAGGTACATCCCCGCCCAAGAGAAACAGAAGGCGTCCACTTTCCAGGCCTGGGGATGTAGATCCCTCATACAAAACAAATGGATCTGCCTGTTCTGGGAGGAGGCAAACAGATCTGCCTGAGGAATACCTCACTTGTGTATAAGATCTAGCAACACCTTTCCATGAAGCATCCATTCTTGATAGGGTGCAGAAGTTCTGCTGAGTGTGTCTGCCACTGCATTCTCTGCTGAAGGAATATACACTGCTTGCAGGTAAATATGTACAATTGAAGCTAGAGACCAAATCTGCATGGCTAGGCTGCTTGTTTATGTACCACACAACGGCCAATGTCCGATTACTTTCAAGATGCCTGGTAGGAGGACTAGTTGGAAGATCTGCAGTGCTAAGTAAAGGGCCCTCATCTCTTTAATGTTGATGTGGTCCCATTGCCTGAGTGGAGACCACTCTCCCTGCACTTTGATTAGTTTTTGCTGGTGTTGTAAAAATGCCCCTCCTAACCCAGGTCTGAAGCATCTGTGAAGATTTGCTGTGAGGGTGGGGATTACTGCAAGAATATGCCTTGGTTGAGATTGATGGCTGTAATCCACTATTCCAACACTTTTTTTCAGGCATGGTAGTAAGGGGAGGGGGGATATCCAGAGGATGAGAATGTTGGTTCAGAGTTTTTAGTATCTACTGGATCTTCCTAATATGCAGCCTTGCCAGAGGAAGCATTGGTATCAAGGATGTCATGTGGCCCAGGACTCTCAGGAATTCTCTGGCTGAAAGTGTTTGAAGAGAAGCTTCTGAAGGTACACAGTGAGGTCTTTTACCTTCTGGCAGGGAATGAAAGCTGCCATCTTGTCAGTTCTTATCTTGCACCCTAAAAAGACTAGGTCTTTTGTAAGGGTCAGGTTGGACTTCTCGTGGTTCGCAGTGAACCCAAAGTCTGCCAGGGTTCTGGTCACCAGGAGTTGGTGATCTTGTAGGGTGTAAAGGTCTTGGTTAAGTATTAACAGGTCATTTAGATATGGGTATATTTGAATGCCATGTGTTCTGCAGTGGGCAATCACTGGTGCTAGACACTGAACATCCTGGGAGCTGTGGAGAGCCCAAAAGGTAATGCAGAAAATTAAAAATGCAAGGAACCTACTGAAAAACGTAGGAATTTCCTGTAGCAAGGGTGAATACGAATGTGAAGGTAGGCAGTCGTCCTTCAGATTCAGTGATACCATAAAAGCCTGGTAGAGAATGAGGTACAACAGTAGCTGCAAGGTGAGCATTCTGAAGGTGTGAACCTTGAGATAAAAGCTGAGTACGGACAAATCCAGAATTGGTCTCAAAGGACAATCTTTTCTTGGGACGAAAAACATCCTTGAGTAAAATCCCTCGTTTACCTGCTGTGATGGGACCTTTTCTATGGTGCCCTGAGCCTGAAGTTGATGCATAATAGAGGGAAAAAGATGGAGCTGGCTTGGGGGAGGTGCTATGGAGCTGGCTTGGGGGAGGTGCTAGGTATCCCCTGTAAGGGGGTAGAGCCCAAGTCATATAATAACCTTTTTGAATTATGGAAAAGACCCAGGCTTCTGTGGTAATCTTCCACCAAGACGGAAGGGAGAGAGTGAGGCGAAAGGACTGGGGGGGTGGAGAGAGGTAGTGGGGTTGAGTTACAGTTGAGAGATTCTGTCCTGGTCAGGTTGCCTCCAAAAGGGAGTATTACCGGAGGAAGGTGTTCTAACAGTGGAATGTTTCCTAGTTTGCCTCTGTCCTTCAGCCTGTGGTGGAGCAGAATGAGATGACTGTTTCCTGACAAAGGAAGTCCTTTGTGGATAGTTTCTATGGTACCTAGGGATGGGCGAGACCAACAAATGTTTTAAATTTTGCAACTCCTTTCCCTTTTCTTGCAGGGATTTGAGGAGGTCAGCAGATGCCTCCCCAAAAAGGGCCTTATTATCCAGTGGTGCATCCAACAACTTGGTTTGTACATCCATAGGGAAGAGGCCTCCACTGCATCGTAACTGCACTTAATGGAATGCCTAGTCATCTGTGAGGCAGTGGAGAGAAGGGAGTTTAGTTGGGTCCTAGCAAGCAAGTTTGGTACATCAGGTATCATGGCAGAAGCCTTAGAAAGGGTGTCTAGCACAAACCTGGCCATATGGGTTTGATAGTTTAGGGCTCTGATGGCAAGAGTGAAAGAATTATATAGACCTTTTTCCCTAGCCTATCCATAAACTTGCTGTCCTTGTCCATAGGGAATAATGAGGTAGAAGGCAGTTGTCTATATAGAGTGTCAGCTGAGACTGCTATGACTGCAGGAGGGTTCTTGAACAGATACAGAGTATCCTGAGGAAAGTACAGTTGTGTACACTTACCATAAATGTAGAAGCTCGAGTGTATTCACTGTTGCAGTCATTACATTTGGGTAATCAGCTGGGAGGTTGCCCTCAGTCGGCCTGAATTCCAAAGTCTTGGGTCCTGTGTTGGTTGCTGTCTTCTCATCCATGACGTCAGTTCGTCAGGGGTATAAAACATGCAGCCAACGCCATTTCCTTTAGTTTTTCTTGCCCCCGATGTCAGGTGCCCCTATATATATATATATATATATATATATATATATATATATATATATATATATATATATATATATGCAACAGTGAATACTGTACACAACTGCACTATGTTCTTCATGTTTCACTGTTGCAATCATTACATTTGGGTAGAATCCCAAAGCTATGGTTGGGAGGCTGCAGCTAAACAGCATTAGGTGCGGCTATAAGGCCCTGCAGTGGCAAACACGTGAAAGAAAATAAAAGCTGGATAAACGCCTGGTATACACTTCAAGCGAAAAAAAATGAAAAGACCAATGGTTAGACCACAGCTGAAGATAAAATGGAATAATCCACGTCAGGAAATAAATCACTTGCAGCTTCACAGTAGTGCCCTTTATAAAACCAAAAGTTGTAACTGAGATGTAGTAGTCAAGGTAGGAAACGGTTCACTTGCAGTTTCACACCACTATTAAACAAGAGTAAGCGCTTTCGTGATCTAAGTCAGCTGATCGCTTCTTCAGACTCATAAAAACAGTTAAAACATTGGTATTTAAAATATGGTTCAACCAATGAAAACACATATAGAACTATGACATAGACTAATTAAAATTGCATACATCAGTACATTAATTTGCCTTATATTCTGCATAAGATGAAATAAAATATACATATAACAGACGCATTTTATGTAATAATCCATATTACTTAATGTTTTAGTGGTCTGGATTTTAAAAATGGTTTCAAGGAAACAGCATTGTTCAATCCAGGAGACCTATCTGCCTGAAGTAGTAAAATCCATCTTTGTTCGGCTTCCTCTACCTTATTCCTTATATCACCTCCCCTCTTATATTTAAAAATATGTTTCCTATCTTCTTCTTCCACATGTTTTGCTAAAGCACTTGTGTCTTTTTTATTTCTTATATCACTAAGGTGTTCAAGGATACGTTCCTTTAGACACCTATTGGTTTTGCCTATATAAAAGGCATGACTGACAGTGCAGAAGCTGAAATAAACCAAATTTTGTGTTCTGCAGTCAGCATAAAAATCTATATAAATTATAAATCCTAGTGTAGGATGTTTATATGTAGATTTATTATATAAATAGTCACATGCTGTACAATTTCTGCAAGGAAAAGTCCCCTGCCTATCAGATAGGATCATTCTTTCATTGTTTCTGGATTTGTAACATAATTGCCTTTTTAAGGACCTCTTATTTCTAAAAGAAAAGCTGGGTCTATCTTCTAACAATTCTCTCAAGTCAGGATCCGACAATAAAACATTCCAATTTCTCTCAAAAATATTACAGAACCTTCTGATGTCACTTGAATAAGTTATAGGGAATCTAACTTTAAAATCATGACCTTCCTTGCTTTTAACATCTTCTATAGTATTTGAGAAGAACATTATAAATATTTCTACACCATTAGATTATATTGTTTATTCATATTGTTCACCTACACATGTATTTAGTTACATGGCATCTGCATTTTATATTCTCTCATAATAGATACAATTTTGTTAGGTATCAGTCATAGCTGCTATAGAGGTCTGATAGTATTTATATTTATTCACATATCCACATATTTATATATTATATATTTTATCTGTTTATATTTTACCTGTTTTTATTTTTTTATATATGTTTTTAAATATTCAAACATTTATTTTATATGATATCTATGTATGCATAATTTCCATAAATAGTTATTTATTTATAGGTAGTTATCTATTCCATCACATTTATATCCAATACACATTTTTATCAATTATTATATTTATTTTTATTCCCATTGGTACATTGAGTGTATAGAAACTGTATCCTTTTGGATGTTGCTTTAACATTGTTGCTGCTAGATGTGCTATTATATCGTGTTGCGTTAAATGCATATAGCACTTTAAGAGATTAGAAAAAGTTGGCGCCAAAAAGTTTTTAAATTGCCAAGTATATGTGTGTACAACTGGTTCTGAGGAAGTCTGCTTGTCGCAGATGAAAGCGCTAAACCAGTTTTGTTCTGTGGAGCTCTGTGTGTGTTTGGAAGAATAAATTAGTTTTAACACTTTATTCCTGTTCGAGCTGTGGTTCTCTTTGGCAAGTACATCGGAACCTTGTTCTTTAGTTTGCTACATTTGGAGTATTTCATGTCTTACACCGATGGCTGAGCCTTCAGATTTGCAACCGGCTTTATTGGACAGGGAAGAGCTTTGCACTTTACGTGCAGAGGTATCATCGCTACAAGCGGATGTCAGTAAACTACTCGTTTTAGTGAACAGTTTAACTGAAACTGTGAAGCACTCAGCTGTTACGGAGTGCTAGTCAGCAAATGTACGTGCTAATACAGTTAACGCTTCTGCTAACGCTGTTGTGGAAACTAGTATAACGGTGGATATACCAAATGGACAGCAAGTTGCTGAGGTGACCAATCCCTTGGCTTTATCACGCAAAAGGCAAACTTCTAGGGAAATCAATATTAATTTGTCTCCGGAAACTGAATTCACATTTGACTTCAGTTTGTTTCATTCAGAGGAGGAAAATCGGAGAATGGGAGCCAAGCCCAAGAATCGGGACACTATGAAAACGTATTCGTCTATGGCTAAAAAGGCTGAGGCTTATAAAGATACTGTTATTTGTGACAATTCCAGTCCTTGTGACAAACTGAGTGGTACTAATTGCAAGGGACGTCGCAATATGGACAATAAGAAAGGCCAAAAGTTTGATATTATTGATTTGTCCCTACATGATGATTTTGTCTAAGAATTATGAGACAAACAGTGTACGGTATAGAAAACTTGAAAGTTTATCAGGGGATTCTATTAAATCTAAAATACATGTTTTGGGTAAGAAATTAATCAACATTAAAAGTATTAAATTAGATAATGCATACTTAGAACAATGTATAAGTTTACAGGTTGTACCAAAGGGATTAAGATTTTTTTAAATTACCCTTAGGGTTACAATATAATAGTACAATTATTCAAGATTTTAATAATTTGTTTGATGAATTTGGATAGATGTATATTAAGAAGTTAATGAAATATAATGTGGAAAAAATTAAAACATTAACTAAAGAAATAGAAGTATTAAATGAAGAAATAATACATGACATGAGTTTTGAAGAATGGAATGACTTGTATCACAGTTTGCTACAGCGGAAAGTAAGGTTGCAGCTATATATAATCGGAAATATAGAAAAAGAGAGAGAGATTTAGAGTTTTACAAGAATGGTAGAGCATATGCATGGCCTAACCATAGAAGTAAACATGATTTTGACTACGAACATCATGATAGTGATAGTACAGGAAGATTGGAGAAGGGTACAAATTTTCAAGGGGGCAGATTTTTTCCAGCCCCCAAGCAATACAGAAGGAGGTATTAAACTCTGGAAAAAGTAGAGATAGACCAGAGGGTAATTTTAAAGTTAGTAATGTGTCCAATACATCTAATACTTCCATTGGAGTTGTTACAGTAGGTTTACAGGTAGACAATACTGAAGAGATCCCACATATGAACAGAAAGGTTCCTAAAGTACAAACATACAAAGGTTTTAATGTGTATAATTATACACAGTGTGAGATTGATCAGAATTTTTGCACCTTGTTTAGCAAAGGTATGAAGTTCATACCTATGGGGAGGTTCAATATAGTGGATACCATCAAGGAAATCAAATTGTTCAGTCGTCGAATGAATTTGGCCATTCAATTTAATGAAAATGGAGAAAATAGCTCGAAAGCAGTAAATAATAAAAAGCTCATTAAGAAAAGTGCATATGTACCAGCATATCATCCACTGGTTGGACAATATGAAAAAATAGTGTGTAAGGACCTGTATTACCTATATAATAATATTAAAAGTCATCAAGATTATGACAATTCCGCTAAGGACAATTTAACTGTAGGAGAACGAAGATGCTTGGATGAAATTCTGGTGAACAAGTCTATTAGAATCATGAAACCAGACAAAGGAGGAGGGTTAGTTATTTTTAATACCCACGATTACAATATAGAAATTTATAATATTTTACACCTGTCAGAGAATTATGAAGAAATTTCTTTGAACCAAGTGAACATAGGATACAAAAGGATTGATCTAGCTATGGAGGAATACCTACTAGACAATCGTATAACTAATGATATTTATCAATTTATTAGGGTTGAATTTCCTACAATGGCCAATATCATAGGCATACCCAAGATTCACAAGAATTTAGAGAAACCTCCTTTTAGACCAATTATTTCTGGTTCCAATTCTAAGACATTTAATATAGGTGTCACTATAGATTATTGGACTAAACATGTTTACCAGAAAATAACACACCTAACTAAGGATTCTTGGAATTTTCTTGGGAAACTAACCCCTGACTTATGGGATAGTGATTTAATCTTCCTCACGGTGGACGTGGTAGACCTCTTTTCTTGCATTCCCAAGGAAGCGGGTTTAGATTATTTTTGTAATAGTTTGCGTAAACATTCTGATCTTAGTTGGGACAGGATTTGTCTAATAGTTGATATGATGGGGTTAGTTTTAGACCATAACTACCTCCAATTCCAAGGAGAACTATTTAGATAGAGTAGATGGGTCGCGATGGGCGCTTCTTGTGCTCCTGTTTTCGCGAACCTCGTTATGCTTGAATGGGAGACAGAATATGTATTTACAAATGAATTTTATAAGTATATGGTGCTATATACAAGATACCTGGATGATTTATTTATATTATGGAAAGGACCAGTGGAAGAAATTGTTAATTTTATTGATTACATTAATAACACAACCAACTTCCTAAAATTTACTTATAGAGTTGAATATGAAGGTATTCCATACCTGGACACTTTTATAAGCAGTGATGGTCAAGGTTTCAATTCAAAAATTTATAGGAAGGAGACCTTTTCTAATGATTACCTGGATTATGGAAGTAATCACCCCCCGCACATTTTTAAAAATGTATTTAAAGGGCAGTGCATACGTGCTGCAAGAATGTCATCTAGGAGGGACACAATGGAAAGTGAACTTGACTCCATATATCACATGTTCCTTAATCGAGGATATCCAAAAGTTATGTTAGTTCAAACTTTAAACTTTGTTAAAAGAGAATGGGATAACAAATATCCACCCCTGTTAGGGAAGTATTTCATACCCCCTAATAAAAATGAGTCGCATAAGGGTACAAATGTTTGTGTTATTAGATTTAATCCGTATACAAATATAGTTAAAGAAATATTAAACACACATTGGGAAATTTTAACCATTTCTGATAACATCAGTGGTGTCATAGGAAAATACCCTAAATGTGTTTTTAAAACATCAGCTAACTTGAAAAATTTGTTAGAGCAGAATAAAGGGAAGAATAGGTCCTTAAACAACAACAAGGGCACCACGCGCTGTGGTTCCTGCACCCAATGTAAATACATCAATGAGAAGAAGATGATGAGGTTAAATAATAGGACCAGAACGTATGTACACAGTAAAAATGGTAATTGCAATACAATGAGAGTGGTATATTTAGCCACTTGTACTTCTTGTTCGGCATACTATATTGGAAAGACAGAGAGGAAGTTTAAAACCAGAATTTATGAGCATCTGTATAAGATCAGACAGAAGGACATAAAGAATGCCTTGAGCAAACACATTATGGAGAGAGGTCCTACACATTCATTTACATTTTTTATTATTGATCATACTGATGTGTCAGTGAAAGGTGGTAATTGGAAAATTTATTTAGCAATGTTGGAGAGTAAGTGGCAAATTTTATGTGATGCCACTACCAATCCAGGATTGAATGATCACATTAGTATAAAACCTTTTTTATTATTAGATTAGAACACATATATATATATATATATATATATATATGTTCCATTTATAAATATTTCTACACCATTAGATTATATTGTTTATTCATATTGTTCACCTACACATGTATTTAGTTACATGGCATCTGCATTTTATATTCTCTCATAATAGATACAATTTTGTTAGGTATCAGTCATAGCTGCTATAGAGGTCTGATAGTATTTATATTTATTCACATATCCACATATTTATATATTATGTATCATGTATTTTATCTGTTTTTATTTTTTATATATGTTTTTAAATATTCAAACATTTATTTTATATGATATCTATGTATGCACAATTTCCATAAGTAGTTATTTATTTATAGGTAGTTATCTATTCCATCACATTTATATCCAATACACATTTTTATCAATTATTAATTATATTTATTTTTATTCCCATTGGTACATTGAGTGTATAGAAACTGTATCCTTTTGGATGTTGCTTTAACATTGTTGCTGCTAGATGTGGTATTATATTGTGTTGCGTTAAATGCATATAGCACTTTAAGAGATTAGAAAAAGTTGGCGCCAAAAAGTTTTTAAATTGCCAAGTATATGTGTGTACAACTGGTTCTGAGGAAGTCTGCTTGTCGCAGATGAAAGCGCTAAACCAGTTTTGTTCTGTGGAGCTCTGTGTGTGTTTGGAAGAATAAATTAGTTTTAACACTATTCCTGTTCGAGCTGTGGTTCTCTTCTTTGGCAAGTACATCGGAACCTTGTTCTTTAGTTTGCTACATTTGGAGTATTTGAGAAGAGCGGTTTACATCTCCCATCCCTATTTTCAATGGTATATTTAGAGCTTTCATTTATGTCTTTCTTACTATAACCTCTGTTTAAGAAGTCTCTCTCTAATATAGTCATTGTCTTCACAAAGCCTTCATCTGCATTATGTAAGCGGCTTATTCACAAAACATTAAGTAATATGGATTATTACATAAAATGTGTCTGTTATATGTATATTTTATTTCATCGTATGCAGAATACAAGGCAAATTAATGTACTGATGTATGCAATTAACTGGTCTATGTCATAGTTCTATATGTGTTTTCATTGGTTGAACCATATTTTAAATACCAATGTTTTAACTGTTTTTATGAGTCTGAAGAAGCGATCAGCTGACTTAGATCGCGAAAGCGCTTACTCTTGTTTAATAAAGTGGTGTGAAACTGCAAGTGAACCGTTTCCTACCTTGACTACTACATCTCAGTTACAACTTTTGGTTTTATGAAGGGCACTACTGTGAAGCTGCAAATGATTTATTTCCTGACGTGGATTATTCCATTTCATCTTCAGCTGTGGTCTAACCATTGGTCTTTTCATTTTTTTTTCCTGCAGTGGCAAAGCCTGCCTTGGACTTGAGCAGAGAGGCAAATGGTAATGCTTTGTAAAGGTGTGAACAGAACTCCAAGTAGCAGCCTCTAGAATGTCTTTGGTTGGGTCTCCTCTGATAAAAGGAAAACACTCCTATGCTCTCCACCCTCATAAAGCCTTATAACAATCTGAGGAGCCTACGCTCATCCAACAAAATATTGATTCATACTTCTTTATCTAATAACTTAGCAGGTGACACCTTATTTTCCAACTCAGTGGGTAAAATATGGAACCTACTACCAAATGACCTTACTTCCCTTACATCTCTCCCACTATTCAAAACTAACCTAAAACTCTTCCTTTCCAACCACTGGCTATGCTCTTGCCATAACCCTAACCTTTTTTTCTTTTCCTTTCTTCCCATACTATCTTTTCTCTCTATACCCATTTCTTCTTACTCCCTCACTTTAGCAAATTAGACCTCCTCTCCTAGCTTGACTGCTCTTTTTCCATTCGCAAAAAGAACTTATTCTTCAACCTTCCTTATATTGCAACTGTGTATGTAACGTTAATCTCTGTCCATGCTAGAAATGTAGTTATATGCCATACATAATTGCAGTAGTTTCAACTTGTATGTTTATTCTATCATACCTTGGTAATTTTTATGTTTCATTTTACTTTAGTTTATTTCTGTATGTTTTGAAAATATTTTAGTTTTATCTTTATATGTTTATTTAGTACTGTAGCGGAGCTTTTCTCCTCGGGCCTCCACTGAAAATGGACATGTATCCAGCTGGACTAGCCCGGTTAACAAATGTAAAATAAAATAAATAAATAAATAAAATAAAAGGCTGCTGAAGTAGCTGCAGCTCTGGTGGAATGAGACCTAATGCCCTTGGGCACAGGTTTACCATGGTGTAAGTAGCAGAAACAGATGCAGTGGCTTATCCACTTTGAAACTGTCTGCTTTGAAATAGCCTTTCCTTCTGATCCTGCAGCATATGACACTAGTAATTGCTCAGTTTTTCTTAGAACTTTTGTCCTGCTCATGTAGAATCTTAGCTGTCTGTGTACGTCCAAGGAATGCAGAATTCTCTCCCCCTTATTCTGCGGATTTGGATAAAAAGTTGGCAGATGAATTGTTTGGTTAAGAGCCACACTGGAAATCACCTTAGGCAAAAAAGTAGGATTTGTCCTGAGTCACCCTGTCTGGGTAAAATATGATAAAAGGCTCTACAGCCATGAGGGCCTGTAGCTCTGAAACTCTTCTTGCTGAAATAATTGCTAGTAGCAGAGCTGTTTTCCATAAGAACTTTAGGTCAGCGGTAGCAGCTGGTTCAAATGGAGGCAGGGTGAGCTTTTCCAACACATAATTGAGGTCCCATGCAGGTAATGGTGATCTTCTATGAGGCCTTAAAATTTTTGGCTTCTCTGAGATACTGCTTTAGTAAAAGATGAGAAAAGATTGGTGGCTCTGTATTGTAATGAGCCAAAATGGCAGAGGTATGAATTTTGATTGATGAGAAAGATAAGCTTTTGTCAAGCATCTCATTCAAGTATTGTAATATCTTAGGAATATTTGGTTCTGCTGTATCAGTTCCTTGTGCTCGATTCCAAGCACAGAATCTCTTCCATTTGTCAGCATAAGATTTTATAGTATTAGGCCTTCTGGCTTCCAAAATGACATCCCTCACAGCTTTACTGAGAGATGTTTGTACGACTACATGATTAGCCATGCTGCCAGGTTCAGAGTCTGTAGTTGATTGTGCAGGATCAGATTGTTTTTCTGAGACAGTAGTTGTGGTCTTTGAGGCAAGGTCCAAGCTGGGTATTGATCCAAGTTCCTTAGGACTGGGTACCAGTATTGGCGTGGCCAGTCCGGGGCAATTAATATCATCTTTGGCTTCTCTTGAATGACTTTTGGGAGGACCTTGGGTAGAAGAGGCAGAGGAGGAAAGGCATAAACTGATAGGTTTTTCCAACTGAAGGATAGGGTGTCCACTTTCCATACTTGTCTGTGATAAGTCCTTGTGCAGAATCTTTTCAATTGACAATTCTGAGGAGAGGCAAATAGATGTAGGTCTGGGCTCCCCCATTTCTCTGTTATCATGCTGAAGACTTGTGGATTTAGTTTCCACTTGTGAGAATCCATAAGGTTTCTGCTTAAATCGTCTGCCAGAGTTTTGTTTTCCTGGCAGGAATTGAGCTTGAAGATGTATTTGGTAGGTCAAAGCTGTGTCCCACAGTGCCATGGCTAATCTGCAAAGGGGGTATGAGTGTGTGCCCCCTTGCTTGTTTATATACTACATGACTGTGGTGTTGTCCATCTTTATCAGTAGTTGTCCTGAAGTACAGTGCCATGGCTAATCTGCAAAGGGGGTATGAGTGTGTGCCCTCTTGCTTGTTTATATACTACATGACTGTGGTGTTGTCCATCTTTATCAGTAGTTGTCCTGAAGTAAGTCCTTGAAGGCTGTCAGGGCATTTTGAACAGCTAGCATCTCTTTCTGGTTGATATGTAGATACATTTGTTTTGGTGTCCATAAGCCCTGAATGCATCTTCCTGCCATGTGGGCCCCCCAGGCATAATCTCATGCGTCTGTTGCTAAGATTTGGCTGGCAGGGGGTAGAGTGAAGGGCAGTCCCATGTTTTGGTGACATGCCTTTGCCCACCACAGAAACACCTGTTGCAAGCAGGGAATGAGAGGAATCATTGTTTCCAGACTGTGTGAATGCTGACTCCATAAACTTTTTAGGTACCATTGAAGTTCCCTCATATGCAGTCTTGCATATGGTATTAGTAGGATGCAGGATATCATGAAGCCCAGAGCCTGCAGAATTTGCCTTGCATAAGACTGTTTTTGTTGCCATCAGTTAGAAGCAAGCAGTCAGTTGCCTTTGTCTGGTGTGAGGTAAGCCATCTGGGCACCCAGGAATGTTATCTTTTGAGAGGGTACCAGTTGTGATTTATTTTCATTTATTGTGCACCCTAGGCATGTTAGAAGCCTTTTCACAAACGCCAGGTGTCGAAGAAGAGTGTGTCCTTGTTCTCTGTTTGAATGAGACAGTCATCCAAGTAAGGATATATTTGTATACTTCTTTGTCTACAAAATGCAATTACTGGTGCCAGGCACTTTGTAAAGACCCTGGGCGCAGTAGATAAGCCAAAGGGCAGTGCAGAGAATTGGTAATGCATTAAAGCCAGCCTTGAATCTGAGGTATCTTCTGCACGATTGTCTTACTGGGACATGCAGGTATGCCTCTTTTAGGTCTAAAGTCAACAGCCAAGCATTCTTGCCCAACATGGGCAGAAGCTGCTGCAAGGTCAGCATTTTGAATTTTGGAATGTCCAGGTATGTTTTCAAAATGGATAAATCCAGTATTGGCCACCAGGCCTTGTCCTTTCTGGGTACCAAGAACAGTTGAGTAAAAACCTTGCCCTTTTTCCAGTTCTGGTACTGTCTGAATGGCCCCTATATCAATGAGGGACGTAACCTGTTTCTGTGCCTCTGCCCATTGATTTTTTGGCAGATCTGGCCAACCATTTGCCATTGACAGTGTTTAATACCCACTTGCTCTGGGCTATTAACTGCCAATTTTGAGCAAAAAGTGCTAATTTTCCCCCTATGGGTGAAGCCAAAAGATAAGTGCTTGGTGTAGGCAGAAGGAAGTCATTGGGATTGCTTTCTGTAGGTTTGCGCTTTATCTCCTCCAAATTTGGAGGTGGAAGCGCCCCATTGCTTTGACCTGTATGACTCTTGCACCTGGTATCTGGAACCCTTAGGGCGTCTGGATTTGCCGCTTTGAGCTCTGACACAGGAAAGGACCAATTTTTTGTAGGCCAGTATCTACTGAATCTTGGTGGTTGCACTTGTAAGAAGTCTTTAACAGTTTGCACAGACTTAGCTTTGTCTTCCACTTTCTTTAAAACCTCTTCTGCCTTAATACCAAACAGAGAATCATGCAGTAAAGGTGCATCTAGCAATTTAGCTTTAACATGATCAGGCAAATTTTGTTCCTTTAAGCAGGCATGCCTCCTAACCACAGATCCAGTAACTGCGGCCCTGCAGGGGGCCTCTAAGGAATCAAAACCACATTGCAAAGTATGCTTTCCAACTTGTTCAGCTGCATGCAATAATTCCTGCAATTCTTTATTTTCTGCACATTCTGAAATCAACATAATTTTCTGTTTCAGCAATCCCATAACACGTTGCTGGTACTTAAGCATATGGAATTGACAGTTTAAGGCCCTGATTGCCAAGGTTGCAGATATATAAACCTTTTTCCCCATCTGTCCAGTGCCCTTGAATCTCTGTCAGAGGGGGTCGGATTTTTTGCCGAGGCCTTAACTCACTTTGGACCCTGTGAAATAGTTTCAGGATCAGCAGCAGGGTTTCTAAATAAAACTTTATGCGAGTCAGGGACCCTATAATATCTGTCAGGCTTACTGGGAGCCGGAGGTAAGGAGTCAGGGGTCAAGCTTGACTCCAAAAACACATCATCCACAATGTCTAAAACAGGGGGAATGGCTAAAGGCTTATGCTGAGGAAGAAGGAAATCACTGAGCCTCTTTTTTGATTCTGAGAAGTCTTGACTATCTCAGTGAAAATGCTCCCTCAAAGTATGCAAGGTTTCTCCCAATGAATAATCCTCAGGAGGAGATGCAGATGGAACAGACTCCTCAGCATCAGAATCCTCATAGGGAGGAATAGAGAATTCCTGATCAGAAGAGGAATCAGAAGAAACAGAAACCTGATCTGAAGATTCATAATCGGTGTCTTGCCTAGGCCTCTTATCTGGAGGGGGATGGGTACCCCTGATCAAGTTAACAAGGTCTTCAGCCATTTTGATAATCTGTTTTTTAGGCATAGAGGCCTGTGCATGTGGCTCATACGTCGTTTTTTTAGTTTTAGAAGTTGCTTTTGTCTTCAGTTTTGCAGCTGTCGGTTTGAGATACAAATGTTGAGGTCTGAATACACCCCTCAGAAGACTGTGCCTGCTCAGCGGCTCCAGACCCATCCGAGGGAGATGCATCCGTTGGTCCAATACCTTGACTATCTTGCGGCATACTGGACTCCACATGGGTGTCGGTAGAGACCTGCGACTCTAAGGTAGCGGGTATCAGGGGCTGCGAAAGCGCCTCACTGAGTACCGGCGAACCGGTGACAGGCTTAGGAGAAGCTTAGTCTGTTTTGGATCTCGACTGCCGTAGTCAGATTGCTATCCGACATTTCTGGGTAGTTAAATCGGTTCCCAAAATACTTTGATGCAAAAATATACTGCCGCTTAATAGTGCGCTGGTTAAATCTAGCACAAAACCGACAGCCAGGCACGTTGTGATCAGGGCCTAGGCAAGGAATACAGTATAAATGGAAATCCTTATGAGGTATTTGCTTCCCACAAGTAATACAATTAACTTTTTCTGACATCGGTAAAAAGCAAGAAAAAAGTTTCCCCAACAGGGTACTTAGCTTTAGCGCAGACTTTGGTTCTGAAACTCAAACTTGAATATTTCAGTAGTCGGCCGACCGGCACTTGAGAAATGCTTCTGCTTCGGGCACTGCGCCGCAAGAAAGACTAAAGAAAATGGCGTTGGCTGCATGTTTTATACTCCGGACGACCTGACGTCATGGAAGAGAAGACAGCAACCGACGCAGGACCCAAGACTTTGGAATTCAGGCCGACTGAGGGCAACCTGCCAGCAATTACCCAAATGTAATGACTGCAACAGTGAAACACGAAGAACATCTTTATAGAACCTGTCTGGGCATTTAGAAGCTGGGGGTTGACAGTCAAGGGATTATGAAGCAGCCAAAAAGGCACCTTGAAAGGATGGAAGTAAAGGAGGAACTGCAGATGGCGACGGTTGATCCATCTGTAGTAATTCAAAATACCTTTTTGATTCTGAGACATCTGAAGTTTGCCATTTGAAGTGATCTCTCATGACAGGGATGGTATCCAAAAGGAAACTCTTCCCCTGCAGATTCAGGACTGATACAGGACTATAAGTCCTTGGGGGATTCAATTTGACAGCAGTAAGGGAGTCTTCAGAGGAGGAATATTCTTCCTCTGACTCTAAGGCCTGTACATGAGTAGGAGCAGGAGGAGGTACCTGTGATTGTAGGGCCTGGAATGCCCTGAAAAGATTTTAGGAGCAAGTTTCCCATCCAGGGGCAGATTGCTGTTCTCTAGGTTTTAATTTTTGTTTTCTCTTGAGAAGAGCCGAAGGATGGGTTAATTTAGAGGCTGATGTCTAGCAGGATTGCAGAGCAGGGGTAGGCCCCTCTAACACCACAAGCCATGGGTCCCCCTAGCATCAGGTTCTGATGGCTGATCAACCTCAGCGGAGGTACTCAGCGTTTCCGCCAGGCCAGCTTCCATTACGGTTCCGGTTCCAACTGAGAAACATGCATCCGATTGGAACCTGGGGTAACATCTGCCTCGAAAGTCTCACCAGACTCCTACGGTGCAGCATGGGCATCGGGCCTAACTTTTTTGACCTCCTTCCTAGGAGGGTCAGCAGAAGTACTTACCTCACCCTCCATACCCAACTACAGACGCCGGAGTCTCTGGTTCTCAAGATAGAGCTTGAGAGCAGCCAGACGGTTGTGAAGAGTTTTAGGCACAAACGAGTTACAAATGTCACAAGACGTATGGGTTGTGTGCCTCCCCTGGACAAAAACACTTGTGTCCTTGTGTGGAATTTATCTTCCACATGCACACTACCCCTTTCTAGTTGATATTACATCTGAAAAGCCAAGAAACAGATAAAAATCCCAAAGGGTACTTACCTGTAGTGGATGGGCATCAAACAAGCTTCTTGACTTTCAGAGGTCCGAATACCACTGCGGCAGAAAAGCTCTGAAGTGGGTACAGGCAGAAGTCACCTTTATAGCCAGCATCTGTTTATGGTTCTGACATTAAACGTTGCACGTAACCCTGCTCTTAAGACTTTGGTATACTGGCCTGATGTCCGGTGCTGCAGGCAGCAACCTCCCTACAGTAATGAATACTGCAACATGAGAAAAGGACATCAATAGATGTTCTACTAGACTACTGTTGCAGTAGCCTAAGCTATTTGGGTCCTACTTCTTACCACCAACCAGCTTTAAAAAATTTTGGGCATATTCCAAGTGCTCGGTCAGAATCTTGACAAGAGCTCAAAAAAAAAAAAACACACAGCACAAATCTCTTCAAAGCTTTTTTTTTTTTACCTAGAATAAAGGTAGGCAACAGTCCTGAATTAAAGATGCTAGGAAACAAAACCAACAATAAAATAAATATACAATGGTATATACTTTATCACCCTGACAAAATAAGAGGAAAACAAGTAGAATAAAGTGAACTGGAGACGGGAGAAGCTACTTGCAGCAGTGATCTACTATGACATATACAGTTATGGTAAGTTTATTTACACAGCTGCACCATGTTCAACAGAGATATCACTATCGCAGCAGCCCAAGTTATTTGGCTAGATTACCACAGTTTAGAAACTAAAGGAGGAAGCCTCTACAATTAAGACTACATAGTCCCTTTCTAAAGTCCACAACCTTTCCAGAAAGCTGCTGAAGTCAAAGCTCTTGTGGAATGGACATTAACCCTGCCTGGAAACAGCTAATTACAGTGATTATAACAAAATGCAACAACATGAGACAACTGTATGGAAACAGTCTAATTTGACTAGTGGTTGCCCTTTCCTCTTACCTTCATAGGAAGCAAACAGTTGATCAGCTTTCCTGAAGGATTGAGCTTTGTTTAGTTGGTATCAGAGTTCCCTGTTTAAATATGTAATATGAAGAATCTTCTCACTCTTATTCGTGGGTTTCAAGATTAACAGTCTGGCTTAAAGTAAACTCAGACCACTTTAGGCATAAAAAAGATTAGTTCTCAAAGAAACCCTGTCCTTGTGAAAAAAAAAAATGAGGTACACTTAACTCACCTTAAATGCTTGTACCTCAGACATTCTCCTAACACAAGTCAGAGCAATATGTAAAACATTCCATGTTAAGAACCTCAATTCAGGCTGATGAACTGGTTTATAGGGATATAGAGCCGGGTTTTCAAGCACAAAGTTAATATCCAAAGGAGTGGTCACCTTTTCCTAGGTGGAAACATATGTACCACCCCTTTCAAAAAAATTTTTAAATTGAGAATGTTTAAACAGAAGAGGAAGAGGAGGATCTAAGGGCATACAACCGGACATGGCCAACAGAAGAACCTTGACAGACTAACAAAGGCCAAAGAACAGAAACGCATACAACTGAGCATCAGAGGCAGCCAAGCGACAAGAGGGTCCCGGTCCTTGGACTGGCACCAACTTGAAATATTTTTCAGTTGCAGTATATAATTTTCTAGTAAGTAGTATCTGTTGCAAGTACTCAGAAGAAAAATACATTCAGATTCCCAGTAAGCATCATCTATGCAGAGTTATACTTTTCAAGCTGGGTTTCATCAAAGAACCCATAATGTGTGAGCAAGTCCGGTCTGTGGGGAAACATGGAAACTGCCCTTGGCCAGACTGAAAAGGGAGAAATATTGCTGCCTAGAAAAAAGCCAGTCATCATCACACTTGAAAAGTCTTTCCGGATCTCTTAAAGAGCCCTGGATATCAGTGTAAAGGACAGAAAGCATAAAGGAACATTTCCCATCCACTGGAATGAAGAGGCATCAAGTCTTCCAAGCCCTGACTGCAAGGAGTCCTGGAGCAGAATTTCTTTAGCTGTTCTGATGGCAGGCAAACAATTCAAGCAAAAGAGAAACTGTCTAGCTTTAAAATTACCCACAAGCAGCTATCATAGCACTTACCTATGAACAGATCTACTTGCAGTGTTCCCAACAGTGGGATCAACTCTTGGAAGACTGCAGGATGATTTCAACTTGTGAGGGCCTGCCCTGGTGACCCTGCCTCCAACCAAGTTTTGCTCTGACCAAGTGTATGAAGCTTGAGTCACGGAGAGCAGAGATACCTCTAAGGTTATTACAGGAAATCTAAAAAAAGGGTATGATCTGGTATTAACATTTATGGACCAGTACTGAGGTGGTGTCTGTGTAAACTTGCAGGGATCCTGGGGACCACAGATGATTTAAGGCTTTTACGGTATTTAGCACTGCCAAAATCTGACATTTATCTTTCCTGAGAGCTCCACAGACCTTGTGCTATCCACACTTTGGAAACTGAATGCCATGGCAGGTTGGAAGCATCTGTATAGATACTGAAGGGTTGGAAGAGAGACCTGGATTGCAAGACATCTGGTCTGCTCACTACAGTATCTCCCATTTTTCAAATCCTCAAAACTGGTATCTGAAATATACAGGGTGAAGATGTTCAGTCCAGACAGACTTGCAACACTGGAGATTACTCATGTGGAGTCTGGCCAAAGGAAGCATGATCCCGAGAAATTCTCTTTCAGATGTCTTGTTTTGACAGAAGGAACGGGCCAAACTGTTGCAACATCTATATTTTATCTGGAAGAAGAAACGCTCTTCCCAGGCAGCATTTATAAGATACCCCAGGAATACAATTATATGTGAAGAGATGAGAGACATGTTTTTGAAGTTAATTTGAAAACCCAGGCCAAATAAGATACTGTGAACAGTTGTTAAAGGCTCTTGGCAGCTGGATAGCATTTGCAAATAAAAGATAATTGACCAAATATGGAAAAATGTGAATGCCTTGAAGTTTGTAATTACTGGAGCTAGACACTGTGCAAATAACCCTTGGTGCTGAAGAAAATCTAAAGGGGAAAAGCAGAGAACTGAATTTAAGACAGAATCTGAAAATATGCAAAAGCAAGAAAAGCGAAAACTTCAAAAACGCACACAAATAAGACAGAAGGCGGCAGGCAGTCAAAAGGTAGATAAAAAAACACGCACAGTGGGTAGAGATGAATATATTTTAACGTATAACAAGTTTATTAGCACAAGACACGTTTTCGTCTCACCAAAATGGGAAACTTCTTCAGAAAGAATATAACAAAGTGTCACTGAAAACTTTAAAATATTTAAAAGTTCCACCCGGAGGCCAATTAAAACTGTTAACCAATCCGTAGCTCTCACAAAGTTAAAGGTAAAGGTACCAGTAATCTGCAAGCACCTAAACACATAAACCAATTGACTTGTGAAAGTCATTCTGTACAATCAAGTGTGTCAAATGCATAAACGTACAAATTTGTGAATCGTGCATTTAACAGTTCACGTACTAATCCCATAATAAAATTAGTAAAATGTCACAAAGACTGAAATTAAAAAAGCAAACAATGTTGTTGGTTGAATGTAATACAAAACTAAATGGTAAATCAAAAAAAGTTGTTGAAAATAGTTATCTTAAAACGCTCTTCAGTTTCAGCAAACAAGTAATGTTACAGTTGTTATTAAGACCCGGGACACAGAATACATTCAAAAGAAGTTGCCATTCCAGTTCCAGACATTCTAGTTGAATGGAGACTGGACTGCCTCTAATGTCCCATACTACCTGGTCTATAGCTAGAAACTGAAAGCTGTGATCAGGTTTTGCATTAATATGTTTAGCTAGCACGTTATCACTTTTGTTTTTAGAAATGGCATACATGTGCTCATAGACCCTATCTCGTAGTCTACGATCAGTTTTTCCTACATAGAAAACATTACAAGTTTTGCACTTAGCTAAATAAACTATGCTTTTAGAATTACAATCAAGTTTGTGCTTAATATAATATTTCTTATTGGCTATCTCGAAATAACTACTTCTTGTTACATGTTGACACATGTTACAAGCCCCACAAGGACAAAAACCACTAACTCTGTTACTGGAGCAATATAGCAAAAGGTAACACTTTTGTACCTAGTTTCAATATGAATCTAACTAAAACTCTGATAGATTTAAAGTGTTTTGTTAGGAAATTAAATCTCTCTTTTACTTGGTAACTTCGACACACCTCATTCCTTACTAAAACCTGTAAGTACATTCAACCCCCATTACACCCTTTATTGCATATTTTTGAGTGCGTTTGTGAGCTGGATATTAGAGGTATCACATATACACGTAAGATTAGTCGCAACTCTAAACTTAACACCAGTAGTGAACAACATCAAGAATTGAACTTGATTAGATCTAGTATGGTTCGGTGTATTAAACCAGATAAAGGGGGTGGACTGGTCATTCTTGACACAAACGACTATATCAATAGAATGGAGGTGGTCCTCAATAATCCAGCTTACTCCAAAGTATCTCTTAATGAATATAATACAGCTCGAAGAAGGGTAAAAGGTTATTTTAGGGACTAAATCGATTTGGACACTTATAACTACATTAATATTCCGTTTCCAAAGTTACCGATTATGTTTGGAATCCCAAAAATTCACAAGGATATTCTAAATCCACCGATGAGACCTCTCATCGATGGCAGAACTTCCTTAACATACCCTTGTGCAAAAGTGGTAGATTCCATTCTCCAGAGATACTTGAAAAGGATTCCACAAATCTGTAAAGATTCATGGTCGCTTTTAGAGAGCCTTAACTTAATAGACCATCATTCCAACTTTCGGACGATAGACATTGATTTATATACTTCCATTCCTCATATGGAAGCAACTGAATGGGTTACTTTAATTTTGAAGCACATGAATGCTCCTAACAACGACATCTACGTGGTGTCAAGAGTTACTGGAGATTATTCTTACTAACAATTTTTTCACCTTTAATAATCAACTTTTCTTACAGAAACAAGGGGTAGCAATGGGCTCCCCTTGTGGAGCAAGTTTGGCTAATTTGTTGTCTATTGGGAAAAACTTTTTATACTGAATAAACCTGAAACATCTAACCTCTTGGTGTTCTATACAAGATTTTTAGATGACATTTTTGTCATCTTTAGAGGTAACAGTGAAGAAGCTGATAGATTTACTGAATATCTTAACTCCACTACATCGTTCCTAAAATTTACATACCATTTTGGCACATCTTGTATTGATTACTTGGATGTCAAATTAATTAGAGGACCTAATAATAAGTTGAACTCTACCATTTACAGGAAACAAACGTACTGTAACTCTTTTCTACATTTTTCTAGTGCTCATCCTTTTCAACAAAAACGCTCTACAGTAAAAGGCCAACTAGTCAGAGAAGCGAGGATGTGCACCACAGATACTGACTTCCTTGGAGAATGTCATTTATTAGAGAACATGTTTGTGAGTAGGGGTTTCCCTTCACTACTTGTTCAAGAGTTCACATTGGAAGTTAGGAAGAAACGAGAGTTAGGTCTACTTAATCCTATTTTATCTTGTAATGATAGTTGTTACATAGGCTCAACCTCTATTGTCGAAGTTAATAGTGACTTACAATTTTCGAACAGTTCCAGTTACAGTTAATAGAGTTACTTTGGAGATGGCACCAAAACTTACTAACCATCCATATAGGTGCAGTTTCATTACCTTATTCAATAATGACAGCGAGCAGATCAAACTGTTGCTATATAAGAACTGGCAATTACTGTCTAAAGACAGCTTATTAAATCGAGAGAATTGGTCCCTTTCCATCTATTATCTATAGGAGAGGTCCCAACTTGAAAAGTCTTTTGGGACAAAAACAACTTAAGTCCAGTAACAGAGTTAGTGTTTTTTCTCCTTGTGGGGCTTGTAACATATGTCAACATGTAACGAGAAGTAGTTATTTCGAGATGGCCAATAAATAGAAGTTATGTTCTTACCATAACGTTCCATGTTAGTTGTCTTCTTCTCGCCTTCTTTCTTGCTGGATGGGTTCGGAGCCGACCTCGGCTCCGACTCGGCCACTCTAAAAGCTCGAGAGTTGGTTCCACCGGCTCGAGGCTCCCCTTATATCCCACAATGCTAGGCGGTATTACCTCAGATCTCGTTTGTAAGCTAGGCCCAGCCAATAATAAATCCAGAACTACTGGAAAAAGGAAAACCACCTCTATAAAAAAAGGGAAGAAGGTGACCTGAAACCTGATGAAGGAATATATGCAAAGTATAGCATATACATATATACAATAGAGGTGGAAGAAAGAGAGGTCACAATCAAACTCCTCTAGGTCAGTCCAGGCTAGGGGGAAGGAGGGTGGGACGCAAGAAAGAAGGAGAGAAGAAGACAACTAACATGGAACGTTATGGTAAGAACATAACTTCTATATGTTAAGTTGTCTATCTCGCCTTCATTCTTGCTGGATGGGACCGCGTCCCTAGCACCTTGTCCCAGGTGGCCTATCGGAACAGACTCTTGAGAACAGTGGAACCAAAATTAGCTCTATGTCTAGAAGCTAGATCCAACTTGTAATGAGAAATGAAAGTGTGAGGAGTAGCCCATGTAGCTGCTGCACAAATGGAATCAATAGGCAGCCTGTCTTGGAAAGCTAAAGAGGTAGCCAAAGCCCTAGTCGAATGAGCCTTAGGTTTGTTAGGCAACTTTTGGTGTCTAACTTCATACACCAAGGAAATCAGGGATGTTAGCCATCTGGAGAGTGATACCTTAGAAACTGCAAGGCACTCTCTACCTTCTGCATAAGAGACAAACAACTGGTCAGTTTTTCTGATCTGTTTGGTCCTGTCCAAATAATATCTCAATTGACGATGAACATCTAGCAAATGCAATTTTTGTTCAGACCTGTTAGAAAAGTTAGGAAAAAACACAGGGAGGTCTATGTCTTGATTTAGATTTGCCACAGAGGCTACTTTAGGTAAGAAGGATGGATTGGTCCGTAAGGATACCCTATCCTTATGAAACAACAGATAGGGTGGTCGACAGCTGAGTGCATGAAGTTCTGAGACCCTTCTAGCTGAAGTAATAGCTACCAGAAAGAGAGTCTTCCAGGATAGCAATTTCATTGAACAAGAAGCTGCAGGTTCAAAAGGGGAAAGAATCAAGGATGTGAGAACTAAATTAAGGTCCCAAGAAGGAGGAGTTGTTCTTATCGGAGGCTTAAGGAGAAAAACTCCCTTCAAGAACGCTTTGCAAAGCTTGTGGGACATGATGGCAGAATCTGAGATGCCCACATGAAAGTTAGATATAGCTGCCAATTGAACTTTAAGAGTAGAAGGAGATGAACCTGCATGAAAAAGTTCAGCTAGAAAATCCAGAACTGTTTGGATGGGAGCAGTGAAAGGATCCAAGTCCCTTCCTTGAGCCCAATAGGCGAAACGTTTCCATTTACTCAGATAAATCTTCCGAGTGGAAGATTTATGGGAAGCTATCAATATATCTCGAACAGAGTGAGATATTTGAGGAAGCCTGGCTAAGGTTGGAACTGGAGGAACCAAGCAGTCAGGTTCAGAGAGGGGAGGGAGCGATGTAACTGACCCGACTGATGGATCAAAAGATCTGGAACTAGGTCCAGATGCCACGGTTGCTCCAACAGAAACTGATGTAGAAAAAGGAACCAAACCTGTCGAGGCCAGTAAGGAGCAATGAGGATCAGTGAAGCCTTCTGAGCGATAGCTTTCTGTATCACTTGAGAGATTAGTGGGAAGGGAGGAAAAGCATACAGAAGTCCCCGGGGCCAAACTTGGACTAGAGCGTCTCTGCTGGGCTGGCCTGGTAACGGGAATAGGGTGAAATAATCTCTGCACTTGCTGTTTTGGGGAGTAGCAAAAAGGTCGCAGCAAGGCTGACCCCACTTGAGAAAAATTTTCTCCAAAATAGAATCTTTCAGAGACCACTCGTGAGGCATGAGGATAGCTCTGCTCAACTTGTCATGATAAGATTGGACTTCCCGGGGATGTGCATTGCAATCAGAAACCGCTGAGAAGAAATCGCCCATTGCCACAGTCTGAGTGCTTCTCGACATAGGGGATAGGACCTGGTTCCGCCTTGTTTGTTGATATACCACACTACAGACATGTTGTCCGTCTGGATTGCTATCGTTCCTAAGGGAAGAGAGTCTTGAAGGGCTTGCAACGCTAAAAGCACTGCTCTCATCTCTAGAACATTTATATGCAAGTGGCATTCGTCTGGTTGCCATATGCCCTGGACTGTTCTGCCCTGATAATGCCCCCCCCACCCGATCAGGGAGGCGTCCGTTGTCAGAGTAGCAACCGGAGGAGGAGGAACAAAGGGTCTTCCCAGGAAGAGCTGGGGGGAAGAAATCCACCAAAGAAGATGATTCTTGCATGCTTGCGTAATCATAATGGTGTGGGACATCGGAAGTTGTTGGTACGACCATTGTGTGAAGAGCATCCATTGAAGGATTCTCATGTGAAATCTGTCTAATAGAAATAGAGGGATAGCAGCCGCCATAATCCCTAGTACTTTCAGAACTAATCTGACTCTGGCTCTGTTGCTGTGGAAGAGAAGGGAGACCAGTTTGCGTATGTCTGCTATTCTTTGGTCTGTGAGTCTACTTGACATGTTGACTGTGTCTAGACTTGCGCCTATGAAGGTAATAGCACGACAAGGCGACAAAACAGACTTTTCGCAATTTATTGAGATACCTAACTTTTGACAAATGCGAAAGGTGTAGTCTCTGGCTATTAGAAGAAGATGCCTGGTAGGAGCTGTGAGGAGCCAGTCGTCTAAGTATGGAAACACCTGGAATCCTTGAAGTCTCAGGTGAGAAGCTACCACTGCCATGCATTTGGTAAACACCCGGGGCAGTGGTGAGTCCAAAGGGCAGGGCTCTGAATTGAAAATGACTGGTTCCCAGCCTGAAGCGGAGGAATCTCCTGGAGCGTCTGTTCATTTTTATATGATAGTACGCATCCTGGAGGTCTATAGAGCACATCCAGTTTTCCTTTCCCAATAGGGGTAGGATGGATTGTAGCGTGACCATCCGAAATCTTGTTTTCTTGACCGACTTGTTCAAGATACTGAGATCCAAAATGGGTCTCCAGTCCCCTGTTTTCTTTGGAACCAAAAGAACTTGGAGTAGATTCCGGATCCTTGCTGGTCTGCTGGCACTGGCTGAATGGCTCTTTTGCAAGCAACTTTGAAATTTCCAACGCTGCTTGATCCCTTTGGCGGGTGGAACATCTGGAAGGGATTTTTTTGATTGATTTGGAACACGAAAGAACGGAATGGAATAGCCTTCGGAAATGATGGACTGTACCCACTTGTCTTGAGTTAGGGATAGCCAGGCTTCTGGGTACAGTGATAATCTTCCCCCGACTGCCTCCGAAGGTGGACAGTCGGGCAACACCTCAGGGATGCTGGAAGGGCTTATCAGAAAAGGTTTCTCGATTGCCCTGGTTCTGCGGACCCCCCCCTGCCCCTAGGGCGATGTCTACCATTGTTGTTCCCTCCTCTGCCTCTGGAGGGGAACAGACTCTGTGCGTCAGGCAAAGTCCCTTGAGATTGTTTGCGGAACCACATTTTCCCACTTTTCTGGCCTTTGGGGTAAGGCCTAGGAGGAGTAGAAAAACAGACTCCGACGGCAGAAAGAGTTTTGCCATCCGTCTCGCACCTCGTCAAGGTTTCTTTCACTTGAGGACCAAAGAGGGATGATCCATCAAACGGGAATTAGTGAAAGACGTTTTAAAGGGGTCCGCAAAATTGCATAGCCGCATCCAGGCATGCCGGCGCAAGGCCACACCTGTCCCTGCGGCTCTGCTCGCTCCATCAGCCGCATATGAGAGGAGGCGCATGGAGGAGTTAGCTATAGAATTTAGGGTAGCCAGCTGAGCGTTCATCTTATCCTGAAAACCCGCAGCTGTAGGATCCTTTAACATCTCACTCGCTTCCTTGATCAAGTCTCTTTGAAGGTGAGTGAAATGACAGAGGTAGTTCAGCGAGCATAGCAAAGGTCTCTGGCGAAAACATCCGCTTCCCGTACCTGTCCATAGACCTAGATTCCTTGTTAGGAGGATGGACAGGCACCGAAGGATCAGCTAGCTCCTTCTTAGTGGCGGCAGCTACCACCATAGCATCCACAGAAACTCCCTTAGTCAGAAATTGCTTATCTGCTGGTGCTGTGATAAACTTTGAAGGTCTCCTGGAGGTGGGGTCCACAGAGTCAGGAGCCGTCCAAGCCTTTAGCTACCACCTGCATGAGGCGGTCAAGGGGCACCCAGGAGGTGGAAGGGCGAGAGCCAAATGCCTCAAGATACACAGATTCATCCTCCGAAGGGTTAAGGGCTGGCCAATTTCCCCTCTGTTTCAGGATCTCTAGAATGTCTGCAAAGGAGACATCTTCAGAAGGGGAACGGGGGGAACTCTCGGAATCCTCTAAATCCGTGTCAGAGGTGACAGACTCAGGTGTGTCTATGTGCTTCCTCTTGCACTTTCTCTTCCTAGGGGGCTCCCCTGCCAACTCAGGAGAGGCCTTGGAAGAGGATGAGATCCCCACAGGGGATTCTTGAGGAGCTGGCTCTCTACAGTCTGGGATGAGGGAGTGAGCAGACATAACCTGAGGCACCGAAGGAGGGACGGACGGAGCCGACTGTGGAGTTGAACTGGGTTCCAACACACTCCACATGACCTCGAAGGCACCCCTGTCAGGCAGAGCCAAAGGTCCCCGCTCCGAAAAGCTGAGAACCTCCCTCGGCACCGACAGCGATGGCTCCGAAGCCGATGTCGAGCCGAACTCACCAGCGCCCGAGCGCCGAGAGGAGGCGGGGTCTGACAAGGGTCCGATGCCACTCACCCCTCGGAGCAGGCGAGGGAGTCGGCGCCGAGATTCTTCCAAGCAAGAAATTGGAGCCGGCAGCGGAACGAAGACAATTGTATCGGTTCCGGCGCTACCACAGTCTCGGTTCGAAGCGCCCGGCTCCGAGCTCAAAGGAGTCTGAGGAGGAACATTTTGAGGGATAGGGTTAAGCATCGACTGATGAGTCAGGCTCCGAAGCATTTGGGCCAGTGCCTCGGACTTAAGAAGTCGACTCACTATCCTCTGAAGGTCATGATCCGAAAGCCTCGATGATCTAGAGGAGTGAGATCTATGGCTCCGTTCAGACAGCAAGGGAGATGCTGGAGCCGAATGAACGGAGCCAAGGGACGGTGACCTGGACCTCTTTCTAGATGTCGGTTCCGATAGTATGATCGGAGCCGACTCAGAAATTTCCAATGCCTCGGCTCCAGCCGGAGCAGAGGGAACCACAGAAGTAGCAGTTCGAGTCTCATCGGCTCCAGCCGGAGCCGATGTCGTAGTAGGCTTCGAAGCTTTAGGCGTCGACTCAGTAGCTGGAGCCGAGGACCTATGAGCCTTAGAGGGTTTACCCGAAGTAGCAGTAGGGGAACCCTCAGGCTTAAGCAAGCCCGTTAAGATGAGTTTGTTCTTTCTTTCCTGCAGGACTCTAGGGCTGAAGCCATGGCAAACAGCACAAGAGTCCTGCAGGTGTAAAGGTCCCAGGCAGTACACACAAGAAGTGTGACCGTCTGTCAGAGACATTTTCTGACAGCACGAGTCACACTTCTTGAAGCCTGAGACCTTCGAATCCTTGGACATGACAAGGAACAAGTGTAACCACACACAAACAAGAACACACCGATTACACTATGAAGTAAAAACAACTTAAAACTAAGTAATTAGCTGTTTACTGTTATAAGTCCCTACAGAAAACACACACACTCCAAGGGAATGGGAGGGCCCGAAGGCCTAAGGGAAGAACTATAAGTTCTTAAGGAAAAAAAATAAAGAAAACTAGATTAAAGGGATCTAAGACCTTTAAGGTAAGGGGAAACTGTATGGAAAACTAAAATAAAGGGTTTCTAAACAACTTTTTAAACTAGTTCCTACACTAAACTGAAGCCGGTGAAGCAAAATGTCTCGATAGCTGTAGCGGCAAACGAGATCTGAGGTAATACCGCCTAGCATTGTGGGATATAAGGGGAGCCTCGAGCCAGTGGAACCAACTCTCGAGCTTTTAGAGTGGCCGAGTCGGAGCCGAGGTCGGCTCCGAACCCATCCAGCAAGAATGAAGGCGAGATAGACAACAACATGAAATATTATATTAAGCACAAACTTGATTGTAATTCTAAAAGCATAGTTTATTTAGCCAAGTGCAAAACTTGTAATGTTTTCTATGTAGGAAAAACTGATCGTAGACTACGAGATAGGGTCTACGAGCACGAGCACATGTATGCCATTTCTAAAAACAAAAGTGATAACGCGCTAGCTAAACATATTAATGCAAAACCTGATCACCGCTTTCAGTTTCTAGCTATAGACAAGGTAGTGTGGGACATTAGAGGCGGTCCAGTCACCATTCAACTAGAATGTCTGGAACTGGAATGGCAACTTCTTTTGAACGCATTCTGTGTCCTGGGTCTTAATGGCAACTGTAACATTACTTGTTTGCTGAAACTGAACAGCGTTTTAAGATAACTATTTTCAACAACCTTTTTTGATTTACCATTTAGTTTTGTATTACATTCAACCAACATTGTTTGCTTCTTTGTGACATTTTACTAATTTTATTATGGATTAGTACGTGAACTGTTAAATGCACGATTCACAAATTTGTACGTTTATGCATTTGACACATTTGATTGCACAGAATGACTTTCACAAGTCAATTGGTTTATGTGTTTAGGTGCTTGCAGATTACTGGTACCTTTACCTTTTAACTTTGTGAGAGCTACAGATTGGTTAACAGTTTTAACTGGCCTCCGGGCGGAACTTTTAAATATTTTAAAGTTTTCAGTGACACTGTTATATTCTTTCTGAAGAAGTTTCCCATTTTGGTGAGACGAAAATGTGAATTGTGCTAATAAACTTGTTATACGTTAAAATATATCCATCTATACCCACTATGCGTGGTTTTTATCTACCCTTTGACTGCCTGCCTCCTTCCATCTATTTGTGTGCGTTTTAGAATCTGAAAATATGTCTGAACGGTTTGGCAAAGGGAATGTGATAAGAAACCTGAAAACTAGAAAGGGGTTCAGAAGTAAAGGGAATGAAGGGAAAGCATACAGAACTTTGGAATCTTGACAAAGATTTAGAAAGAAAAGGTCCATTATGGACTACTTTTGCACTAGAAAAATTACTGAATAAAAACATTTGCCAATCTGGGATATTCTACTACTGCTCCAGCAAGCATCTGATGCAAGTTAAGAGGAAACAAGGAGACCTGGTTCAGAAAGCAAGGAGTTGTCCCCTGGAACCAAGAGGTGTTCCCACTGCCAAGGTGTATTCTTGCTGAATTACATTTAAAACCCATTTTCCTGTCACAACTTGGTACCACAGGGGGAAATGAAGTATTGGGGGGGGGGCGCTGAGCAGGCAAATAGCCTTGCTGATTGGAAGGACTGTCCATTATTTCTACAGGTTTTTCCTTTCATTCTGGATCCTCTTGGACATTGCTTTCTAAGATCCTGTTTAATAGCACCTTCCCGCTTAAACTGCTTATTAGAAAGGGGGCTAAGAGGAGGATAAATTGCCTCTAAAAAGGAGAGTTGAAACTAATCCCTTGAAACAACTTTCCTTTCATTACACTTAAGCACCTCAACTGCAGACACTGCAAACAAAACTTTGATGGAGAGATTTAGTTTTGACATCTTAAGGCAGCTTGAGAACACAGCCAGGCCAGACCAATACTAATCCAGATGCAGCAAAGATCTGCATCATAAGCGCATGTTAAAATATGCTTAGCAACTTAAAAAGCAGATGAAACAGAAACAAAGATTTTTCTTTCTTCAAAGAGGAAGGAAAAGCAATGACTTCTGGACATTCTCACAACTTAAAAGTACTAGCCTAAGCTATATGGGTTATATTCTACGTAAGACAACAGCTCTATGGCTTCCAATGATTCAGAGTACCTTTCCACATGCCCAAATCATTAGTCAGCTCAAGCTGAGCCAACTAAAAAACTGGTTTGAACACCAAGCCCTTCAGAGCTTTCAGACATACAGAGAGGGAGGCTAAGCCCAGAGAGGACACTGCTAGGAAAAGCAAATACACATCCAAACCCTAGTATAACACAATGGCGGTGGAGACAGTAGCTACTGCAACAATGATCAGCTGAACATTTACTGTTATAGTAAGTGTACTTACACGACTGTATTATGTTCCTTATATTAATCAGTGCTGCAGTAGCCTAGGCTGTACAAGTGGATTACCACAGCCTACAACCACTGGTACATGGAAAGGGAAGGGTCCGATAGTCCCTGGACCTGGAAACGGAATCTCGTTTATAGTGCTTTGTAAAAAAAATATGAACAAAGGACCAAGTTGTTGCTTCTAGAATACTTCTGAGTCTAACCCATTCCAAAAAGCCATAAATGAAGCCAAAGCCCGTGGAACAGTTAAACGGTAATAGCCTGAGGCAACCATTTAGGAATAGTCTGCTTTGATAACAGCTGTCCCGTCTTACCTTCACAATAAATGAACTGATCAGAAGTTCTGAAAAAAATTATTCTGTCAAGATAGTACCAGAGCTGTCTATGGAAAACCATGGTCTCCTTTCTCCCTCATTCATGGGTTCAGGAAAGACGGGGAGATGGACAGTTTGGCTTGAAATAAACTGATACCACTTTACATGTAAAATAAGGACTAGATATCTCAAAGAAACGTCTCTGTGGAAAATACGGCAATGTCAACCCATAAGAGCTTGCAAAGAATAGTTGTGTAAAATCTTACCATAACCATAGATGTCCTCTTCCATGTTGCAGTATTCTTACTGTGGGATTCTCCATCTTAGGCGACCCAAATGTTGGTTGCTATACAAAAACTTAGGCCTGGTTGCTGCTGGTGCATGGGATGTCACAGGTAGGGCATAAACCAGGTGCCTTAAATGTGACATCTGCACACACAGGCCTCAGATCTGCCCAGACAGACAGTGGACTAGGTAGTGCCAAAAAATGTTCTCCAGACCAGTGAAATGCCATAAGACTGCCCAGTGTGACCATAGTCTAGGAAGTGCCTTAGGGTGCCCCACAGACAAGGGAAATGAATGCAGGGGATAGGGGGGAAGGGAAGGAATACTCAACATGAAAGAGAAGGACACAGAAGAGTTGTGTAAAATCTTACCAAAACCATAGATAAACTTCTCTTCTATGTTGCAGTATTCCTGGTGTGGGATTTCCTACCTCAGGCGGCCCTACGTAGGCTCCTACACAAAAGCTTCAGCTTGGCTGGTGTAGTTGCATGGGACGTCACACATAGGTTCATAAACCAGGAGCCCTAAATGTGACATCTCCATGCACAGTCCTCAGAACATGAAAGCTTAGCAAGACAGGTCGAAAGAGTAGCAAGTGATGTTAGCCATAGGATCAAAGAGCCATTTGGTGGATAAACTGGTTATAGAGTTGGGAAAAACCACTAGACCTAAGGCAGGTCAACAATATGAGAGAACACAGAAGGGGGTTAAGGTGGGTGGGAAGGAATACTGCAACATGGAAGAGAAGGACATCTATGGTTATGGTAAGATTTTGCACAACTATTCTATGTCCTTCTATTCCTTCTTTCAGCTGATCCCATTAGGGGTCACCACAGTGGATCATCGGTTTCCATTTATTCCTGTCCTCAGCATCTAGCTCTGTCACACCAACCACCTGCATGTCTTCTCTCACCACATCCATAAACCTTATCTCAGGCCTTCCTCTTTTCCTCCTACCTGGCAGCTCCATCCTTCGCACCCTTTTCCCAACATACCCAGCATCCCTCCTCAGCACATGTCCAAACCAACATAATCTCATCTCTCTGGCTTTCTCTCCAAACTGTCCAACCTGAGCTGATCCTCTAATATACAGATTCCTAATCCTGTCCATCCTAGTCACACCCTGTGCAAATCTTAACATCTTTAACTCTGCCACATCCAGCTCTGACTCCTGCCTTTTTGTCAATGCCACAGTCTCCAACCCATATAATGTAGCTGGTGTCTCACTACCCTTTTGTAGACCTTCCCCCTTCACTCTTACTGGTACCAGTCTGTCACAAATCACTCTTGACACTTCACCCATTCCACCCTGCCTGCACTTTCTTCACCTCTCTTCCACACTCACCATTATTCTGAACTGTTGACCCCAAGTACTTAAAACTCGCCCACCTCTGCCAACTCTACTCCCTGCATCCTCACCATTCCTCTATCATCCCTCTCATTCACACACATATATTCGGTCTTAGCTCTGCTGACCTTCATTCCTCTCAAGAGCACATCTCCAACTCTCCAGGGTCTTCTCAACCTGGTCCCTACTCACTACAGATCACAATGTCATCTGCAAACATAGTCCACGGGGCCTCCTGTCTGATCTCGTCTGTCAACCTGTCCGTCACCATTGCAAATAAAGGGATCAAGAGCTGATCCTTGAAGTAATCCCACCTCCACCTTAAATGCATCTGTCACTCCCACCGTAGACCTCACCACTGTCACACTATCCTCGTACATATCCTGTACCACTCTTGCATATCTCTCTGTCACTCCCGACTTCCTCCTACAATACCACAACTCCTCTCTAGGCACCCTGTCATATACGTTCTTGAAGTCCACAAAGACACAATGCCACTCCTTTTGACCTTCTCTATTTCTTCATCAATACTCTGAGCAAACATTGCATCTGTAGTGCGCTTTCCCGGCATGAAAGCATACTGCTGATCACTAATCAACACATCTCTTCTTAACCTAGCGTCCACTATTTCCCATAACTTCAAGCTGTGACTGATCAATTTTATCCCTCTGTAGTTACCACAGCTCTGCACATCACCCTTATTCTTAAGGAGATACCAAAACACTTTCTCCACTCGGGCATCCTGACTTCCCAAGATTTCATTAAACAATCTGGTTAAAAATTCCACTGCCATTTCTCCTAAGCACCTTCATGCTTCCACTGGTATGTCATCTGGACCAACAGCCTTTCAATTCTTCATCCTCTTTATAGCTGTCCTTACTTCCTCCTTGCTAATCTGTTTCACTTCCTGATTCATTATCCCCACATCATCCAACCTTCTCTCCCTCGTTCTCTTCATTCATCAGCCCCTCAAAGTACTCTTCTATCTGCTCAACACATTCTGCTCGCTTGCGAGTACGTTTCTCTCACTATCCATCACCCTTACCTGCTGCACATCTTTCCCAGCTCTGTCTAACCAATCAGTACAGGTCCTTTTCTCTCTAGTGTCCAACCTTACAAACAACTCTCCATATACCAGATCCTTAGCCTTTGCCACCTCTCTCTGCCATGCGCCTCATCTCCTTATATGCTAGTCTACTTTCTTCATCTCTGACAATTCCACTTCTTTGCCAGCCTCTTCCTCTGTATACTCTCCTGTACTTCCTCATTCCACCACCAGGTCTACTTTTCCTCCTCCTTCCTCTGTCCAGATGTCACACCAAGCAGCTTTCTAGCTGTCCCTCTATTCCTATGTTGCAGTATTCTTGATGTGGGAGAGTACCACAGCTAAGATGGAAGGAAGGTAGATAGAAGTAGCTGATTCCACAAAGCTCTGCAGAATTGCTCTGGCAAAACCTGCACGTGTTGTGGAGACATTATCTGGCTTGTAGTGCTTGGCGAAAGTGTGAATGGTGGACCATGTGGCTGCTTCCAGGATGGATGCAGTAGTTTTTCTGATTCAACATGTGATGGTTTGTTTGGAGACTGCCTTGCCCAGGGCCCTGGGGTGGAAGGAAACAAAGCTGATTGGATTTTCTTATGGATTTGGTTTTGTTTAGGTAAAACCTTAGCTGTCTGTGTACATCCAGGGAGTGAAGTATTCTCTTACCTCCACTAGTGGGAGAGGGAAAGAAGGTGGGTAGATGAACAGATTGGTTTAAGGACAGATTGATGACAACTTTAGGCATAAAGTAAGGGTTGGTTCGTAGGATTACCCTGTCCTTGTGGAAGGTAGTGTATGGAGGGCAGGCCATTAGGGCCTGTAATTCCAACAACCTCCTGGCTGAAGTTATAGCCACTAGAAGTACTGTCTTCCATGTGCACATTTGCAGAGTAACAGTACTAACAGGTTCAAATGTGGACTGTGCAAGTTTTTCAAGGATGAAGTTCAGGTCCCAGGGTGGTGGGATGGGTTTTCTTGGTGATCTGATGTGCAAGATCCCTTTTAAGAAAAGCTTAACATCAAGCTTGGCTAGTAGGGGGAGGGTATGTTAGAAGGCAGGCTGAAACTGCTGAAAGGTGAAGAGTATGAAAGTCTCCTCTAACTAGTTGACACACAGGCAAGAACTAGGCATGGATCTGCGATGTATGGATCCCTACCCATGCCCAGACACTATTTGGAAAATCTCTCCCATTTACCCAAGTAAGATTTCCTGGCCTCCCTCAGGACTGAAAGCACATTCTGAGTTGTGGTGCCTGAAGGGATTTAAAATGTATTGTTAGTGCCAACATCTGCAAGTGTGGGTGAATGATGGTTCCCTTTTGTTGCATCAGGTCCACCATGTGGGGTAACTTGTGGTGATTGCCCTTGGCTAGATTGAGAAGTAGGGGGAGCTAGTGCTGCCTTGGCCAGTAAAGGGTCACCAGCAAGATTTCTGGTTTCTCTCTCAATTTTCAGGATGACGTTTTGAATTAATGGGAAGGGTGGAAAGGCATATAGAAACCTCCCCCTTCCATGAAATGCTGAATGCGTCTATTCTCCATGTTAGTGGAGAGTGGGTCTTGGAGCAGAAAGTCTGCAGTTGTCTGTTCTGATGGGAGGCAAATAAATCTACTTGGGGTGCCCCACCGGTGCACAATGTACAGAAAGACATTTCTGTCCAGCATCCATTCGTGATGTGGACAGGATGTCAGGCAGAGAAGGTCTGCTTGTTTGTTGTCCTGCGAGGGAATGTAGGATGCCTGCAGGAACAGGTTGTGCTGTGAGGCTAGGTCCCAGATTAGTAAGGTTGGTCTGCAGAGGTGGTAGGCTTTTGTCCCTTCCCTGCTTGCTGAGGTATCACAACTGTGGTGTCTGTTATTAGAACACCTGGTTGAAAAGGGGAAGGACGGCTTTCAATGCCAGGACTGCTGTCAGTTCCCTCACGTTGATCTGTTTATAGAAGGGTGCCACTTTGCTTGTACCCTGTAATTTGACATTGTAGCTCCCCATCCTAGGTCTGATGCATCTGTACACATGAACTGGTTTGGGGTGGGTAACTGCAGTGGAAGGCCCAGGTTTATTTGAATTTGCTGAATCCACCATTTTAGTTATGACTGTAGGCAGAGCAAGAGGGTAATTTCGTGATCTAAATGATGCTGGTGTTGTGACTAAACATTTTGTTTAGATACCACTTTAGCTTTCACATATGCATTCTGGCTAGTGGTAGCATGGGAACGGTGGCTGCCATTAGGTTCAAGATAGAGAGAAATTTCCTTGCAGTTATCTGCTGGGTCTGCATAAGGGTTCTGAAGTGGGATGACAAGGAGTTTACTTTGTCCTGGGGAAGAATGGCTTTCATTACGTCTGTCCTGATCCTGCAATCCAGAAATGTTTTGTCTTGTTCTGGGGTCAAGGAAAATTGAGAAATTGAGCGTGAACCCCAGTCTTTGAAGCAGGCAAATGGTGAACTTTAAATGGATTTGCAGGGTTTCCTTGCATTCTGCTAGAATAAGGATGTCATCCAGGTAAGGGTAAATCTGAATCCCGTGTGTTCTGCAATAGGCTATGGCAGGTGCCAGGCATTTTGTGAACACTCTGGGAGCAGTGGACAAACCAAAGGGCAATGCTGTAAATTGAATGAATGCCAGGGCTGGTATACGAGGGAGTAACGTTTGTAGGGACAACATTCTGAAGGTAGAAACCTTTTAAGAACAGGTTTAGAAAGGAAAGGTCTAAAATTGGCCTCCATGGTCCATCTTTTTGGGGGACCAGAAACAGTCTTGAGTAAAAGCCTTTTACTTCCTGCCCTGGTGGGACTGGTTCTACTGTTCCCAGGTTCAGAAGGTTTTGTAAAACCTGTGGGACAAAGTGTCTCTGATTTCTTGGGGGAAAGGGTCCCACCCCTTAAGGCGGGCCTCTCTCTCCAAGAAAGGAAGTATCTTTTTGAACTATAGCCAGAACCCACTTGTCTGTAGTGATGGCTTTCCAAAAGGGGAGGCAGTGGGAGAAGTGGGCAGAAAGGGGAAGGTGGGCAAGGCAGTCACTCATTATTGGGTCCTCCTCGGTCTTCAAAGGGCTGTCTAGTGGGGGGCTGAGAGAGCTAGCTTGGGAGAGGTTTGTCTTCTGGCCCCTCTATGTCCGGAAGAGGGAGGTTCAGCAGGGGATGGGTTTCTTCTGACAAATGTAGTTTTTGCAGGATAATTTCTGTAATATTTAGGAATGAGACACAAGATGCTTCATGTCTTGCAATTCCTTACTCTTTCCTTGTAGATTTGTAAAAAAAAAAGGTCTGTCAACTGTTTACCAAATAAGTTAGGGTCTAGAGCAGCATCTAATATTTTAGACTTGAAGTCCTTTGGTAAGTGTTCTAGACGTAGCCATGAATATCTTCGAAGTACAGAGGCTGCAGACCATGCAGAGGCCTCTGCAGCATCATAACTACATTTAATGGAATTCTGGCTATTTGGGCAGCCAGAGACAGTTTAGATGCTATGTCAGATTTAGTGGGCCAGTCTGGAGTAGCAGCCAGCAGAGAGGAGGCTTGAGACAAATTCCACAGCATATTTGGTCTAATGGGTTTGATAATTGATGGCTCTGAAGGCCAACGTGGAAGAGGTGTAAATATTCTTTCCAATTCTATCCATAGTTTTACTGTCCTTGTCTGTAGGTAGGAGAGAGGCAGACTGTCTGGATTATTTATCTGGTGATACTGCAATCACACTTCAGGGTATGCCAGGGGTAGTTTTGACTACCGATTTCTGGTTATCAGGCAATTTGTAGAAGCAATCTGGCCTCTTAGGGTCAGGGAGCTGAGAGTCTGAGGTTTTAGATGCTGAGGAAAAGGCATCTAAATACGCAGGGATGACAGGAGGAATGGCAGAAGGGGAGGGTGATTCCACTTGTAGCAATTCAAAATACCTTTTCTGAGTATCAGACATTTATGAGGTGTCCCATTTGAAGTATTCCTTCATTTTGGTTATGGTCTCTCCAGAGGTGATATCCTCTGCTTCAATGGATTTTTCATCTGGGGAGTAATATTCTTGTGCAGAGTTTATTTGGGAGGCATACGCGATTGCAAGCAGCGGTGGTACAGCAGTAGCGTTGTTGCCTCACAGCAAGAGGTTCTGCTGTTCGATTCTCGGCTTTAGTGCCTTCTGTGTGGTCTGTATGTCCTCCCCGCGGTCAAGTGGCCTCCAAGAGACATGCGTGAATGGGTGTGCCTTCGCTGAAGGTTGGGCGTCGGGATGCAACTCAGCACCATAAAACTCTACTGCCAATCATTAGCGGACCGGAGTTCCGCCGTGGCGACCCCTAACCAGGAAAAGCCGAAAAGACAGACTAGATTGATTCATCTGAAGACGAATAAGCAGCCTCTTGCTCTTATTCCCTGTCTTGTGAAGTGGGCTGTGGAAGAGAGACGGCGGAAGCAGGCCTAGGGCTGAGGAGATAAAGGGTAGATAAAGAGGCTGTGGGCATAAGGGCCATGAAGGCCTGCATCAAAGATGAGGTGAAGGACTGCCAATCAGGTAGGCTTTCAGCGGGTGTAGCCAGATGTTTCAGTTTCTTTTTTAATGGAGTAGTCTTGGGTGAAGGCCTGCAATTGGGTGGATGGCTAAGGGTAGCAGTGTCAGGAGGGAGGATCCCAGTCGGAGGTCCGGCTGTGTCTGGTTCCCCCTTGACCTCTGCTGTAGCCAATGTCTGAGTAAGCTCCGTGGATGTGCTAGTCGTCAACTGAGAAGCGGTTTCCTCAAAGGTCGCCAAGCAGACAGATCTGACGGATGTCCCTCAACTCCTAAACGGGCAGCTGGAAAGGCATCTGAAAGCAGAGAAAGTGGAAGTGGGCCTAGAAATCTTGGCCTTCTTCCGCAGAGGTTAAATTAGAGCTTCTGAAACGGGACATCCTTAGCGCTAAGTTAAGTCGCTGATTTTCTAGATACAGATTGAGAGCAGCCAGACGGCTGCGTAGGGTCTTAGGAATGAAGGACTGGCAGACTGAGCAAGCAGAATGGTCATGCTCTCAGCCTAGGCAAAAAACTCAGTGGTCGTGCGCATCTTTATGAGGTATCTGACACCCGCATTGGCATTTATCCTTTTTAGCTGATATCAGCTAAAGGTTACTACAACAAACCAAGCTTTGGCTAGAAGTGAAAGAAAACTTCCCAACAGGGCACTCCGCTTTTAAACGGCTTGTGGTGAAGGTGCGAAGCACATCATGTGATGGTCACCTGCGGCTGAAAAGTTCTGAGGTCTGTGCGTGCAGACGTCACATTTAAGGTCCCTGGTTTACGGCCCTACGTGTATGACGTCCCACGCAACTACAGCAGCCAAGCTGAAGCTTTTGTATAGGAGCAGACATATGGGTCACCTGAGGTGGGAAATCCCACACCAAGAATACTGCAACATAGGAATAGAAGGACATCTATGGTTATGGTAAGATTTTACACAACTATTCTACGTCCTATTCCCATGTTGGAGTATTCTTACTGTGGGAGAGGACCACAGCTTAGGAAGGGTGGAGGTAGAGGTAGCCGATACCAGAAATTCCTGCAGGATTGCCCTAGCAAAACCTGCACTGGGGATGTGCTCCAATTTGTAGTTATCTGTTCTGGGGAGAGGCAAATAAGTCTATTTGAGGTGTACCCCACTGCTGGACAATGTCTAGAAAAAATACTCTGTGCAATAGCCACTCGTGATGGAGAGAAAGATCTGCTGAGAGCATCCGTTTGGTGGTTGTCCTGGGATGGGATGTAGAATGCCTGCAGAGAAGTTTTGAGAGGCTAGGTCCCAAATCTGCATTGCTAGTTGCAGAGGAGTAAGACTTGGTCCCCCCGTTTGTTGAAGTATCACATGACTGTGGTGTTGCTTGTGAAGATTTGAAGGGGACCTTGCTGTAGAAGGGGGAGAAAGGCTTTTAGGGCTAGACGAACTGAGGTCATCTCTCTTACATTGATGTGTTTTTTCTTGAAGCGTGCCTACCAGCATTCTTGCACCTTGAAGCCTTTCATGGTAGTCCCCGAGCACAGATCTGGGGGATCAGTGTTCATATGTTGAATTTGTGTATGTGGTAGGAGAGGAATGCCTGGGTTCATTTGCATCTGCTGAATCCACCACTGTAGTTCTGACTTCAGGCAGGGTAGGAAGGGCATCTGGAAGTCTAAAGGGCGGCTGCGTTGGGACAATGCATTCTTTAGATACCACTGTAGCATCCTCATGTGCATCCTGGCTAGTAGAAGCATGGGAACAATGGCTGCCAAAGTCACACGAATTGTCTTGTTGAGAGTTGGTGGGTCTAGATAAGATCCCGGAAGTGGTTTGTTAGAGAAAGCACCTTGTCTGGAGGGAGGAATACCTTCATAGTGTCTGTTTGAATCCTGCATCCCAGGAAGGTTTGGTCCTGCTCTGGTGCAAGGGAAAATTTGGGGAGGTTGTATTTGAACCCCAACCCTTGTAGCAGACACATGGACAACTGCAGATGGTTCAGGGTGATTTCTTTCTCTAAGAATGAGTATGTCATTTAGGTAGGGATAGATTTAAGTGCCCTTTGTCTTGCAGTAGGCTATGGTGGGAGCTAGGCATTTGAAGACCCTGGGGCTGCAGTGGACAAACCAAAGGGCAAGGCAGTAAAAGTGAGAACAGGGCCCAGCAAAACGCAAGTACTTTGCGAGTGGGCTGTATAAGTAGATGGAGGTAGGCTTCCTTTAGGTCTAGAGTGGCCATGAACACTTGGGGTAGCCATAATAGGAGGGCCTGAAAGGACAGCATTCTGAAGGAAGGGATTTTTAGGAAGAGGTTTAGAAAGATGTCCAGGATTGGCCACCATGGTCCACTCTATCGGTACCAGGAATAGTCTCGAGTGGAAACCTTTACCTTCTTGTCCTGGGGGGACAGGTTCTAATGTTTCATGGGCCAGTAGATCCTGTATAATGTGAGGGATAAGGTGCAACTGCTTTTAGGGGGGAAATGGGATGCCCTGTGGTGTAGGTTTTTCTTTCCAAGATAGAAAATATCCCTTTTCTACTATTGCCAGGACCCAGTGGTCTGAGGTGATAGCTCTCCAGAGGGGCAGGCAGTGGGGGAGATGGGGCAAAGTAGTTGCACATTGTGGTACCATTTCTGTTCTGAAAGTGCTGCCTGTGGCTAGACTGAGAAGGCGCGGGCCTGAAAGAGGTCTGCCTCCTGTTACCTTTCCTATGCCTGGAAGGAGTAGCAGCAGCGGAAAGGGGTCTACAGACGGAAAGTTTTAGCTAGATAATTTCTGTAGTATTTTGGTATAGGCGATACCTGAAGGTACTTAATATCTTGCAACTCCCTGCTCTTCTCATGAAGGTTCTTAAAAAGTTCAGCAGACTGTTTGACAAACAGAAGGTTGTGATCTAATGGAGCATCTAGAATTTTAGATTTAAAATCTTCAGGAAATGGTTGCAGCCAAAGCCGTGAATATCTGTGAAGCACAAATGCAGCAGATCTTGTAGCGGCCTCTGTTGCATCACAACTGCATCTAATGGGAGTCTCTGGCTACTTGGGATGCCAGTGTCAGCTCTGATGCTACTTCTGTCTTGTTGGAAGAGTCAGGCAGGGAGGAAAGAAATTTAGATGCTTGGGATAGCAAGTCCAAAGTATACTTAATCATACGGATTTGGTAATTAATGGCTCTGAAGGCTAGGGTGGAACAGGTTAAAACTTTCTTGCCCAGCCTGAGCATGTTCTTGTCACTAGGCAGAATAGACTAGGTTGGAATCAGTCTTGACTGCTTGCCAGGGGCCACAGCTATTAATGCAGGGTCTGCCAAGGGGGGTTTCACAAGAAATTTGTAGTCATCAGGCACCTTATAGAAACGATCAGGTCTCTTAGGAGCAGATGGTGGTGTGTCTGGATTTTTAGATGTTGAAGCAAATGCATCTAGATATGCAGGAATGAATGGGGGGATAGGCAGGTTGTGAGGGAGCTTCAACTTGCAGCAGCTCAAAGCATCTTTTCTGAGTTTGCCATTTAGTAATGGCCTCTCCAAAAGTGATATATTCTGGAGGAGAGTCTCCTTCCATGGATTCATCTGTGGAAAAGTATTCCAGAGGAGAAGCTATTTGAGACAAGTAATGGACTCATCTGATGATGAAAACCTTCCTCTTCCTGACGAGTGGGAGGGAGAAAGTACAGCTGTGTACACTTACCATAAATGTAGATGTTAGAGTGTATTCACTGTTGCAGTCATCGCACTTGTGTTATCTGCCTGCAGGTAGCCCTCAGTCGGCCCGAATACCAGAGTCTTGGGATTTCTGCGTCAGATGCAGTCACCTCTTCCATGACGTCAGGGGTAAAAAACATGCAGCTAATGCCATTACATCAGTTTTTCTTGCCTCAGATGTCAGGAGCCCCCAAAATAGGAGGCAATTACATGGTGTGGAACACCTCCAGTAAAAAGTAAATACCACAGCCATAAGATATGGCCAAAAGGAGGATAGGGAGAAAGCACAGAAGAGTCAGGGGGCTGGAGGGAGGGTAACCAGGACTGCAACAGTGAATACACTCTAACATCTACATTTATGGTACGTGTACACAACTGTACTATGTTCATGTTTCACTGTTGCAGTCATCACACTTAGGTCGATTCCCAAAGCTGAGGAAGGGTGGAGGCAGTCAAGAAATAGTAGGGCTGGCTAGCAGGACTTGTAAGACTGCTGTGGCAAATCCAGCTCTGGATTTAGAAGAGACAGGTAAGTGGTAATGCTTGGTGAAGGTGCATACAGAACTCCAGGTTGCAGCTTCCAGGATGTCCCTGGCAGGGACTCCCAAGAGAAATGCTGTAAAGGCTGAGGTAGAGCTAGTGGAATGAGTTCTGATCCTCTGTGGGGTATGTTTTCCATGGTGCTTGTAGCAGAAACGGATGCAGTGTGCTATTTGGAAATGCTCGGCTTTAAAATGGCCTTGCCCTCTTGGCCCCTGTAGCAAAACTGACTAGCAGCTGGTCAGATGTTCTGAAAGGCTTAGTCCTGTCAAGGTAGAACCGTTGTTGTCTGTGCACGTCCAAGGAGTGCAGGATTCTTTCTCCTTTATTCTGAGGATTAGGGAAAAAGGTTGGTAAATGGATGGATTGGTTTAGAGCCACACTGGATATCACCTTGGGCATAAAAGATGTGCTAGTCCCAAGGGAAACCCTGTCGGCATGGAAAATAATAAAGGGTTCCATAGCCATTAGTGCCTGTAACTCTGACACACTTCTTGCTGAAGTGATGACTAGAAGTAAGACTGTTTTCCAAGAGAGGAATTTTAACTGTGCTGTAGCAGCAGGCTCAAAAGGGGGAAGAGTGAGCTTCTCTAGTACAAAGTTAAGGTTCCCAGGCCCGGGTGGGTGCTCTCCTCGGGTGTCTTAAATTGTTAGCTCCTCTCAGGAACTGCTTGACCAGAGGGTGAGAAGAGAGGTGGCTCAGTATTATAATGAGCTGAGATGGCCAAGGCATGAATCTTAATAGAAGAAAACGACAGGCCTTTGTGGAGCAGCTCTGCTAGGTAATCTAGGATTTGAGGTAAGGTGGACATGGCCGTGTCCTTTCCTTGAGACTGGGTCAAAGAAAAGTATCTTTTCCATTTTTCTGAATAGGATTTCTTAGTACTAGGCTGTCTACCCTCAAGGATGATGTCCAGCACCTGCTTGCTGAGGGTTGCTAGTGGAGTATTTAGGGAATAAGCCAGGCTGCAAGGTTCAGGGTTTGCAGCTGAGGATGCAAAATCTGTCCCTCCTGCTGGGACAGCAGGGAGGGGGGTCTGATATAGGTGCCAAGGTGGCACTGCTGCCAGACTGTGTAGAAGTGGGTACCAGTGCTGGCGGGGCAATAAGATTGTCCTTGGTTTGTCCTGTTTGGTCTTTAGTAGCATTTTTGAGAGGAGGGGGAAAGGCATAAATTGAGAGGTTTTCCCATGTAAAGGATAAGGGTATCCACTTTCCATGCTTGACTGTGGAGGAATTCTGGTGCAATATTTGCTCAACTGATGGTTTTGGGGGTACGCAGAGAGATCCACACCTCTGGTGTCCCATACCTGTGAGTTAGAAGTTTGAATGTGTTGGATTCCATTTTCCACTCATGTGGGTCCAGTAGATTTCTGCACAAGTCTGCCAGTGAATTTTGTTTGCTTGGCGGGAATTGAGCTTGCAAGTGCACTTGGTTGCTCAAGGCTATGTTCCACAGGGCCATGGCTAACCTGCAGAGTGGGTATGTTTATGTACCACAACTGTGGTGTTGTCCGTCTTTATCAAGAGTTGTCCTGGAAGGATAAGGTTTTAGAAGGCGGTCAGAGCATTCTGTACAGCGAACATTTCTTTTTGATTTTTAAGTAGGTGAATTTGTCCTGAGCTCCATTTGCCCTGAATGCATTTGCCAGCCATGTGAGCCCCCCCCCCCCCCCATGCATAGTCTGATGTGTCTATTGTCAGGGTTTGGGCATAGAGGGGTTGAGTGAAAGGGAGTCCCTTGTTGTGGTTGTAAGCCTCTGCCCTTAGACCAGGAATGATTGGAATAATTGTTACCAGGTGCTGAGAATGTTGCCACCAGAGACTTAAGTACCACTGAAGTTTCCTCATATGCAGTCTTGCATATGGAATTAGTAGAATATATGAGGTCATGAACCCTAGGGCTTGCAGTATTTTTCTTGCAGACAGCTGCATTCTGGTGGCCATTAGTTTGAAGTAGTTTGTCAAATAAACCTGCTTTTCTGGAGTAAGGAATGGCATCTGGGAAGTTGTGTTCAAGCTTGCTCCCAGGAATACAATCTTTCAGCTCGGCACCAGATGTGATTTCTTTTCATTGATGGTATACCCCAGAGAAGTTAGAAGTCTCTTTACAAATGCCATGTGCTGAAGTAGCAATTCCTGACTGTCCGCCTGAATCAAGTAATCATCCAAGTATGGATAAATTTGAGTATTTCGCTGCCTGCAGTATGCAATGGCTGGAGCCAGGCCCTTTGTGAATACCCTGGGCGCAGTAGATAAGCCAAAGGGAAGTGCAGAGAACTGATAGTGCATACAGCCTGCCCTGAAACGTAGATATTTCCTGCAAGATTCCCTTATGGGGATGTGCAGATAAGCTTCTTTTAGGTCTAGGATGCCTAGCCAGGAGTCCTTGGCTAGCATAGGAAGCTTATTATAGTGTAAGCATTTTAAATTTTGGGACAACCAGGAAGGTGTTGAGAATGGACAGGTCCAGGATAGGGTGCCAAGAGCCCTCTTTTCTGGGCACCAGGAACAGTCTGGAATAGAAACTATGACCTCTTTGCTCTACTGGAACAGGCTGAATAGCCCTTATACTGAGAAGAGAAAGTACTTGCTTTTAAGCCTCTGCCCACTGGTTTGGAGGAAGGTCTGGCAACCCACTTGGGGTTGGCAGTGAGTGGAATTAGAATCTGTATCCCTGGGATACAATGTTTAGGACCCATCAGTCCTGGGTAATGGACATCCAGTCTTTTGCATGCAGGGTGAGTTTTCCTCCTAGGGGTGCAAGTACTTGGGCATGGCTGGGAAGGATGATAGACAAGTCATTGTGATTTTTTTTCCATAAGGGGGTGGCTTACCACTCCCTGCTTTTGAGGGGGGAGCACTCCATTGTTTTGATCTCTGCGTACCCTGAGATTGTATCCTTGGTGGTCTGTTGTCCCTGAGTTTGGGCTGAGAAGACCTGGTAGGGACTGGAAAGGACCAATTTTTAGAAGGCCAATGCAAACAAATGTAAAATAAATAAAATAAATAAATAAATAAATACTGAACCTAGGTGGCCGTACCTGTAAGAAATCTTTAACCGTTTGCATAGATTTAGCTTTTTCCTCCATCTTTTTAAGAACCTCTTCTGCTTTTGTGCCAAACATCCCTGGTTTAATGGAGCATCTAGTAATTTTGCTTTGACATGGTCTGGCAAGATTTGTTCCTTCAGCCAAACATGTCTTCTCAGTACAGACCCAGTGACAGCAGCCCTGCAAGATGCTTCTAAGGCATCAAAACCACACTGCAAAGTATGTCTACTGACTTGGTTTGCAGAATGCAGTAACTCTTGTAAAGCTTTATTTTTTGCAAAATCTGGAAGCAACATTTTTTGTTTAATTAGTTCCATAATATGCTGCTGGTACTTCAACATGTGAAACTGGCAATTTAAAGCCCTGATGGCAAGAGCTGCAGAGGTATATACCTTCTTGCCCCATCTGTCTAGAGCTCTCGAATCCCTGTCCAAAGGGGTAGGATTTTTGGCTGTAGTAGCCTTAATACCTTTAAGTCCATGGGAAATGGCCTCTGGATCTGGAGTGGGATTCTTAGAGAAATTTGAGAGAGTCAGGTACCCTATAGTACCCGTCAGGCTTTCTAGGAGCTGGAGGTAAAGTATCAGGAGTAAGACTGGATTCCATGAAAACATCTACAATATCCAGTAAAGGGGGTATAGCTAGAGGCCTGTGCTGAGGCAAGTCTAAAAATTCCAAGTCTCTTCTTGGACTGTGGGTAGTCCTGGCATACCCAGCGGAAGTGCTTTCTTAAGGTATGCAAGGTTTCACCAAAAGAAAAATCCTCTGGAGAGGAGGCAGAGGGAATGGAATCCTCTGCATCTGAATCCTCACAGGTAGAGAAGGGCATGTCCTGGTAATCAGAAGGATCAGAGTCATCGGACTCGTGGTCTGTTTAATCAGAAGGATCAGAGTCATCGGACTCGTGGTCTGTTGAATCAGAAGGGAAATCACAATCGTCTTTTAGAGGGGGAAGGCTGGCTTCCCCTGATTAGAGTTATAAGGTCTTCAGCCATTCTAAGCATTTGTTTCTGTGGCATGGGAGCTTGGGCATGCGCTTTGGTTGTCTATTTTCTAGACGTAGTGCGAACTCTGGGCCTGAGAAACTCTCATTTTAGTCTGAAATTAAGTAGGTTTAATACAAACATCGGAAGGTCAAAATACACCCTCAGAAGCCGGTGCCTGCCCAGTGGCACCGGACCCATCCAAGGAAGAGACATCTGCAAATTCCATAATTGAAGCATCGCGGCATACTGGACTCCGAATGAGTCAGCAGAGGCCTGCAAATCTATAGAATCAGGTATAAGGGGATGCGAAGCATCGTCGGCAGTTTTGGACCTATGCGTCTTCTCTGTCTTTATCCTTGTGTTTTTTTCAGAAGACCGGTAGTTGGACGGCTTACCGAAGCCATTTCGGAATACGGAGAATGAGAGCAAAAGAATTTAGTAACAAAGATAGCCAGACGACGAATAGTTCAGGTGTTAAGGCACAAAACCGACAGGGAGGAACACCGTGGTCTGGGCCTAAACAGGTGACGCAGTAAGAATGAAAATATCCGAGGTATTTGCTTTCCACAGGCAAAACAATTGTTAACTTTTTCTGACATCTGTTACAGCAAGAAAAACAGAATCCCCAATGGGGTACTTAGCTTTAGAAAACTTCAGGTTTGAAACGCGAAAAATGAAATTTTCAGGTAGCGGCATCTGCTGCATGTTTTATACACCTGATGTCATGGAAGAGGCGACAGCATCCGAAGCAGAAATCCCAACACTCTGGTAATCAGGCCGACTGAGGGCTACCTGCAGGCAGATAACCCAAGTGTGATGACTGCAACTGTGAAACACGAAGAACATCAGAAGTAGCTGAAACAGGTCTAGGGCTAAGCACTGGGATACTGGAAGGTGAGGAGGCTGAGGGCCTATGGGCCATGAAGGCCTGCAAAGACTGTGTAAATGATTGCCAGTCAGGAATTCCTTCCTAAGAGGAAGAAAGATGTTTGTTTTTTGGCTTTCTTTTCAAATGGGTAGCTTTGGGAGAAGGCCTAGCTTCAGGGGCCTGAGCTAATGGAGGCGCTTCAGATTCCTGCATCCTGGATGGGTGTACAGTGGAGCCTGGCACCCCCTCAAATTCAGTAGAAACAGACCTCGATGGACATGCCGGTCAGTACTTCAGAAGCAGCTTCCTCAAGGGGAGCCAAAGTAAACTGTAGCAGGCGTCCCTCAACCCCTAAAAATCGACAGCTGGTGCGGCGTCCAATGACAGAAAGGAAGTGGTAGTAGGCTGTGAAAGTTTGGCCTTTTTACACAGTGGTTCCACCTGGGCAGCTGACCCAGGATCCAGCCTAAGCGCTAGGTACAGATTATGGGTGGCCAGACGGCTAAGCGTTTTTGGGACAAAAGATTGGCAAATGGCACAGGATGTATGGTTGTGTTCCCAGCCTAAACAGAATACACAATGGTCATGGGCATCCTTACGTGGAATTTGACGTCCGCATCGCTATTTACTCTTCTTAGCAGACACTGGCTAAGAACAAAACAGCAAACCAAGCTCGAGCAATAATAAATTTTAATTCCCCAATGGGGTACTTAGCTTTAGACTTCTTGATAGTAGAGGAGCAATGCGATCGATCCAACTTTCGACTGCGGTGAAGGTGAGGTCTGTGAGTGCAGACGTCACATTTAGGGCACCTGGTTTATGGCCCTGCACGTGACGTCCCACGCACCAACAGCAAACAGGCTTAAGCTTTTGTATAGGAGCTGACGTTCGGGTCACTTGAGGACAATCCCACAGTAAGAATACTGCAACATGGGAATGGGACATCTCAAGATACCCATTTTGCAGATGTCAAAACAATCAGCACAAGTGTTTTTCATTTTTAGAAACCCAAGTAAGCCAGATGAGAGCTGATTCAAATGTATCAAGTGTTAGCTTCTCACTCACAAATTAAGATCCCAAGGAAAAGCCACTGGCTTTCTTTGGGGCTTCCTATGCTGCAGCCCTTTCAAAAACACTCACAGGATAACACATTTAGGGAAGGGGATCCATAGGCAGAAATGCTGAAACAACCAAACAAACCTTGAGAGGGTCACATGAATAATGTAAAATCAGAGATACTATCCCTGAATGGGTGCTGACTGTTTTGTTGGCACCAAAACCTCTTCTATTTGCATATACATCATTTTAAAGTAGCAGTCTTTCATGCCTCCATCAATACCTGCTGCACATTCAGTAAACAGGTGCCTAAAACATGAGGTCCTGATAATCCAGGCAGTCACAGTTGATGTTGTTAGGGGGTCAGGATGTGTAAAACACCCACGTTACTGTGAGTAAATCCAGTCTGTGAGGAAGCTTGTGGTAATTGCCCCTTGCAATTTCTAAAAGGGACAGCCACTCTTGCCTGGGCCAGAAGGGAATCACTACACTGACCTTGGGGTATTCCTTCTGAATATTCAGAAATACCTTGTTTATCAGTGGAAAGGGTGGAGAAGCATACAGAAAAATTCCTGTCCAAGGAAAAGACAAGGGATCTGTCATCCAAGCCTTCCTGCAAAGAGTATCCTGGAATATGATATTGCCAGTTTATTTTAGAGGAGGAGGTAAAAGGACTACCTGAAGAATTCCTCAAAGAAGGCTCAAATCTTTGAAGACCTCTGATCAAGTTTCCATTCATGAGGGTCTTGCCTTTGTCCTGCTTAGCTTACCTGCATTTTGCTCTGCTAGAATGCAAGACGCCTGTAGAGTGACTGTGCTGTAAAGCTATATCCCATGCTAACATGGCTAGTCTGCACAGGGAGTAAGAACTGGTTCTCTCTTGCTTATTGATGTACCACATCACTGAGACATTGTCTCCCACTACTTGAAGAGGCCCCGGGGACAACAGATGATTCAGAGAGATGAGGGCCTTTACAAGGGCTAGCACTGATGTGCATTGGTCAGTTCTCTGATACCGTGAACTTGTATCCCCCCTCAATATTGCTCCCCAAGCAAAGTCTGATAGGTCTGTTTTGACTGCTTTGGAGCAGAATTGGTGACTTGGATTCAAGGATACCTGATGCCTCAACCACTTGATTATTCTTTTCACAAATTCTAGAACTGGAATTTGAAGATAATGGGTACTGGTGCTGGCACCAAACACTCCAGATACCACTGTGCTCCTGTGGAGTCTTGCAACTGGTATGAGAAGTGTGGATGCCATGAAACCCAGAATCCTATGGTATTTCCCCACAATGAAAAATCTGAGTAGAAAATCCTGGAAAAGAACTCAATAAAGATCTATTTTTCCAGTGGAAGAAAAGCTCTTTGTACTGAGCTATCTAGCAGCCACCCCACAAACACAATATTGTGCGAAGGACTGAAAAATTATTTTTGAATGTTTTCTTGGAATACCAGCATGTGTAGGAGAGGTAACCCAACTGACAGATTCCTGACACTTGGTCAACTTGCTTATCTTTGCAGAATCTTTTTCAAGTATGGAAAAATGTGGATACCATGTGGCCTGCAATGGGATTTGACAAGAGCTAGACACTGGCAACACTATCAGCAGTAGAAAGCCAAAAGGATAAGGCAGAGAAAACAGTTGTGTAAAATCTTACCATAATCCCCTCTATGTTGCAGTACTCTTTACATATGGGAGAGCCTCTGCCCAAGCAACCCAACATCTGGCCAGTATACAATGGCTTTTAGCTACTGCAGGTATGTGGAACTTTGCATGTATGGCCTGGCAAACGTCAGCCATAAAAGGACATCCAAACGTACAATCCTCAGAACTGAAAATGCCCCAGGAGAACACCAATGCACGGAAAAAAAATCTGCCATCCAGGGAAAAAACAAGATATAGGGAGGAAGGAGGGAGGGCTATAATACTGCAACATAGAAGAGGACATCTATGGTTATGGTAAAATTTTATACAACTATTCTCTTTCTTTCTATTCAATATTGCAGTACTTTCTTTTTACATACGGGAGACTACTCAAGCTAAGAACCCTCAGAGGAGTCATGAAGAATGGCTCTAGCTAACCCACCCTGGATCTAAAAATACTACCCAGATAGTAATGTTTGGTGAAAGTATAAAAAGATGACCAGTTGGCAGCCTCTAAAATGGTGTTGGTATCCAAGCCTTTAAATAACACACCAGGGGAAGTCACACACCAAGTAGATTGAGTCTTAATAGGAAGACTCTTACCATGAAACACAAAATTGCCTTGGAAATCCAAGAGGAAACTGTTTGGAAGCAGGCAAACCCAAAGCCCTGGGATGAAAAAGCTGATCAGACTTTGATAGCCTTAGTTTCATCCAACAACTCGAGTTGTCTATGCACATCCAAGGTATGCAAAATCCTCTCACTGGAGGACTGAGAAGGGAAGAAAGAACAGTTGTGTACACTTACCATAAATGCAGATTTTCGAGTGTATTCACTGTTACAGTTATTACATTTGGGTAATCAGCTGGTAGGTTGCCCTCAGTCGGGCTGATTAACAAAGTCTTGGGTCCTGTGTCAGTTGCTGTCCCTTCTTCCATGATGTCAGGGGTATAAAACATGCAGCCGATGCCATTACATCAGTCTTTCTTGCCGCACGCAGCCTGAAGTAGAAGCAGTTCGCAAGTGCCGGTCGGTCGACTCCTGAAATGTTCATTTTCGATTTTCAGAACCGAAGTCTTCAACTACAAAGCTAAGTACCCCATTGGGGAAATTTTTTCTTGCTCCGTACCGATGTCAGTAAAAGTTAATTGTATTACTTGTGGGAAGCAAATACCTCATAAAAATTTTCAATTGTACTGTATTCCTTGTCTAGGCCCTGACCACGACGTACCTTGCTGTCAGTTCTGTACTAATCAGCGCACTGTCGGTACATTTTTGCTTCTAAATATTTTGGATCACGGTTTAATTATCTAGAAATGACGTCAGTTAGCAATCAGACTACCGGAAAACTTAAAAACGCAAAGAAAAAGACACAGGCCGTTGAGGTCCAAAACTGCCGACAACGCTACTCCTAAGCCAGTCGCCAGTTTGCCGGTACTCTGAGGCGCTTTCGCAGCCCCTGATACCCGCTACTTCTGATGCGCAGGCCTCTACTGAGACCCATTCAGAGTCCAGTATGCTGCGAGATGCCTCAATTATGGAACCCGCAGATGTCTGTACCTTGGATGGGTCCAGAGCCGCTGTGCAGGCACCAGTTTCTGAGGGTGTATTCAAGCCTACAGATTTGTATATCAAATCAACGCCATCTTCAATATTAAGGCCAAAATCTCGATCCATGTCAAAACCACATTGCAAAGTGTTTTCCAACTTGTTCAGCTGAAATAAATCCTGTAAATCTTTATTTTCCACACAGTCAGAAATAAACATTTTCTGTTTAAGCAGTCCCATGATATGCTGCTGACATTTTAGCATATGGAATTGACAGTTTAAAGCCCTGATTGCCAAGGTTGCAGAAGTATAAACCTTCTTACCCCATCTATCCAGCACCCTGGAATCTCTATCAGAAGGGGATGGAATTTTAGCAGTAGAAGCCTTAATGCCCTTGGGGCCTTGAGAAATGGTTTCAGGATCCGCAACAGTACTTTTGAAAAGGAATTTGTGGGAGTCAGGAACCCTGTAGTATCTGGCTGGCTTACAAGGAGCTGGAGGCAAAGAATCAGGAGCCATACTAGATTCTGAAAACACATCAACAATGTCTAGTACAGGAGGTATAGTCAAAGGCCTATGCTAAGGAAGAAGAAAATCCCTAAGCCTCTTTTTTGGATTCAGCGAAATCTGACTTTCCCAGTGGAAATGTCCACTTAAGGTATGTAAAGTTTCCCCGAAAAAAAAAATCCTCAGGGGGAGAAACAGAAGGAATGGAATCCGCTGCATCTGAGCCCTCGTAAGTAGTATAGACAAATCCTGTTCATTAGAAAAGTCAGAAGAAATAGAATCCTGTTCAGAAGATTCATAGTCAGGTTCAGCCCTAGGCCTCTTTGAAGGTGGGGGTTGGCTACCCCTGATTAGAGTAATTAAATCTTCAGCCATTTTGATCATTTGTTTTTTTAGGCATAGGGGCCTGCACATGTGGCCTAGGCATCGGTTCTTTTGAAATAGATCGCGATTTTGGCCTTAATACTGAAGATGGCGTCAGTTTAATATACAAATCTGTAGGCCTGAATACACCCTCAGAAGCAGACATCCACGGGTTCCATAATTGAAGAATCTCGCAGCATACCGGACTCCGAATGGGTCTCAGTAGAAGCCTGCAAATCAGAAGAAGCGAGTATCAGGGGCTGCAAAAGTGCCTCACTGAGTACCGGCGAACTGGCGACTGGCTTAGAAGCGTCGTCGGCAGTTTTGGACCCGTCTCTGTCCTTTTCTTTGCATTTTTTAGGTATTCCGGTAGTCGGATTGCTAACAGACATCATTTTTGGATAATAAAACCGTGAACCAAAATATTTAGAAGCAAAAAAGTAGACGGATAGTGCGCGGATTAAATAAAACACAGAACCGACAGCAAAGTACGCCGTGGTCAGGGCCTAAGCAAGGAATACAGTACAAGTGAAAATCCTTATGAGGCATTTGCTTCCCACAAGTAATACAATTATTAACTTTTATTGATATCGGTAAGGAAAAAGAAAAAGTTTCCCCAATGGGGTACTTGGCTTTTTAGTTGAAGACTGCTTCTGCTTCGGGCACCGTGCAGCAAGAAAGACTGATGTAATGGCATTGGCTGCATGTTTTATACCCCTGACGACCTGACGTCATGGAAGAAGGGACAGCATCCGACGCAGGACCCAAGACTTTGTTAATCAGGCCGACTGAGGGCAACATGCCAGCAGATTACAGTTGTGTACACTTACCATAAATGTAGATGTTAAAGAGTGTATTCACTGTTGCAGTCATTAAATTTGGGTTATCTGCTTGCAGGTAGCCCTCAGTCAGCCTGATTAACAAACTCTTGGGTCCTGCGTCGGTTGCTGTCCCTTCCAGGACGTCAGGGGTATAAAACATGCAGTAGATGCCATTACATCAGTTTTTCTTGCCCCAGATGTCAAGTGCCCCCTAATGGGAAGCAATTAAATATAAAAGCACAAAAGATATACCTCCAATAAAAAGCAAATACACCAAAAAGGCTTTTAAGCATAGTAAAAGAAAGTACAGGTATAGTCAAAAGAAGTTAGGGGGCTGGAGGGAGGGTAACCAAGACTGCAACAGTGAATACACTCGAACATCTACATTTATGGTAAGTGTACACAACTGTACTACGTTCTTCATGCTTCACTGTTGCAGTCATTAAATTTGGGTAAATTCCCAAAGCTATGGCTGGGAGGAGGAATTTAGATAGCATTAGGACCGGCTATAAGGCCCTGCAAGACTGCAGTGGCAAAGTCAGCTCTGGAATTAGAGAAAATTGGCAAATGACAATGCTTGGTGAAAGAATGTACAGAACTCCAGGTAGCAGCTTCTAGGATGTCCCTGGTAGGGACGCCTCTGAGAAAGGCTGTAGAGGTAGATGCAGCCCTGGTGGAGTGAGACCTGATCCCGTGGGGGATAGGTTTTCCATGGTGCTTATAGCAGAAATGAATGCAATGGCTTATCCATTTAGAAATGGTTTGCTTTGAAATAGCCTTCCCCTCTGCAGCAAATGCCACCAGCAGTTGCTCAGATTTCCTTTGAGGTTTAGTCCTGTCCAAGTAGGATCTAGGCTGTCTGTGCACATCTAAGGAATGCAGTATCCATTCCCCTTTATTCTGTGGATTGGGAAAGAAAGTTGGCAAATAAATGGACTGATTAAGAGCCACACTGGATACTGCCTTGGGCATGAAGGATGGACTGGTTCTGAGGGACACCCTGTCCGCATGAAATATGATGAAAGGCTCCACTGCCATAAGGGCCTGTAATTCAGATACCCTTTCTAGCTAAAGTGATTGCTAAAAGGAAAGCTGTTTTCCAAGAAAAAAAAATGTTAAGTCTGCAGTAGCAGCTAGCTCGAAAGGAGGTAGAGTGAGTTTCTCCAAGACAAAGTTAAGGTCCCAGGCTGGGGTTGGAGCTCTCCTGAGTGGTCTCAAATTTTTGGCCCCTCTGAGGAACTGCTTGAGCAGTGGATGAGAGAAGACAGGTGGTTCTGTGTTATAATGAGCTGAAATGTCTGAGGTGCGGATTTTAATGGAGGAAAAAGACAGGCCCTTGTGAAGTATCTCAGTTAAGTACTGTAAAATCGGAGGTAAATTGGGTGCTGATGTGCTCATCCCTTGAGGTTGGTTCCAGGCACAGAATATTTTCCATTTTTCAGCTTAAGATTTTCTAGTACTAGGCCTCCTTGCCTCTAAAATGATAACCATCACAGGTTTGTTGAGGAATGGTAAAGGAGAGATTAAGTAATTAGCCAGGCTGCAAGGTTCAGTGTTAGAAGCGGAGGGTGCAGAATCTGGTTCTCCTGCTGAGACAGCAGGGAAGGAGTCTAAGGCAGGTGCCATGGATATAAGTGACACACTGCGCAGGACGGGGCACCAGTGTTGGCGCGGCCAGTCTGGAGCCATCAAAATCATCCTTGGTTTGTCCTGTTTGATTTCTAGTAGTACTTTGGAGAGCAGAGGCAGAGGGGGAAGGCATAGACGGATGGGTTTTTCCAGCTGAAGGACAGAGCATCCACTTTCCAGGCTTGTTTGTGGGGAGTCCTTGTGCAAAATTTGCCCAATTGGTAGTTCTGGGGAGAGGCAAACAGGTCTATATCTGGGCTCCCCCATTTGCTTGTTAACATGTTGAAAATCCTTGGTTCCAGTTTCCACTTGTGTGGGTCGAAGAGGTTTCTGCTTAGTCCGTCTGCCGGTGTATTTAATTTTCCTGGCAGGAATTGAGCTTGGAGGTGCACTTTGTAGCTCAATGCTGTGTTTCACAATGCCATGGCTAGCCTGCAGAGGGGGTAAGAATGTGTACCCTCCTGCTTGTTTATGTACCACAAAACAGTGGTGCTGTCCGTCTTTACCATTAGTTGTCCTGGAAGAATGTGGTCCTTGAAGGCTGTCGGAGCATTCTGTACAGCTAACATTTCTTTTTGATCGATATGCAAGTGCATTTGACTTGAGTTCCATTTTCCCTGAATGCACTTCCCAGCGAGGTGAGCCCAACATGCATAGTCTGCTGCATCTGTTAGGGTTTGGGCGGAAGGGGGTCCCTTGTTTTGGTGGCAGGAGGCCTCTGCCCACCAAAGGAACTCTAGGCTTAGGCAAGGTATGATGGGAATCATTGTTTCCAGGTCTTGAGAATGTTGACACCATAGGCTTTTTAGATACCACTGTAGTTTCCTCATATGCTGTCTTGCATATGGAATTAGAAGAATGCAGGAGGCCATGAACCCCAAGGCTTGCAGTATTTGTCTTGCAGATAGCAGGGTTTTTGTGGCCACTTGTTTGAAGTAGTTTGTCAAATGAATTTGTTTCTCTGGCGTGAGGTAAGCCATCTGGGAAGTTGCATTCAAGCTTGCTCCCAGGAACACAGAATTTGTTGACAGGGTACCAGGTGTTAATTTTCATTTATGGTGTACCCCAGACAAGTTAGACCCCTTTGTACATAGGCCAGATGATTCAAAAGTATGTCCTGGCTTTCTCCCTGAATTAGACAATTGTCCAAGTATGAGTATATTTGACTATTTCTTTGCCTACAAAAACGCAATAACTGGAACTAGGCACTTTGTGAATACCCTGGGCGCAGTAGATAAGCCAAAGGTCAGTGCAGAGAACTGATAGTGTGTGTACCCTGCTTTGAAGCGTAGTTATCTTCTGCAAGATTCCCTGATTGGGATGTGCAGGTATGCCTCTTTTAAATCTAGAGTTGCCAATCAGGCATCTTTGCCTAGCATAGGAAGTAATTGAAGAGTCAGCATCTTCAATTTTGGAATCTCCAAATAGGTGTTTAGAGTAGACAGGTCCAGGATAGGACGCCATGAATTGTCTTTTCTGGGTACCAGGAAAAGTCTCTAGTAGAAACTTTGTCCCTTTTCCTCTTCTGGTACCAGTTGAATAGCCCCCATGCTTGAGAGAAAGAACTTGTTTTTGGGCCTCTGCCCACTGATTTGGGGTAGGTCCGGCCACCAGCTTGGTGTTGGCAACGTGTGGAAGTGAAATCTGTATCCCTGGGACACTATTTAAAACCCATTTGTCCTGGGTAATGGAGCTCCCAGTTCTTTGCATGAAGAGCAATCTTTCCCCCCAAAGGGGCAGTCAGTTGATAAGTGCTTGGAAATTTTAAAAGGAAGTCATTGAGCAGTTTACCATAGGGGGGAGTCTTATTCCCAGATTTAGAAGTGGAGGCCCCCCACTGCTTGGGGGAGTCTTACCCCTAGATTTGTAAGTGAAGGCCCCCCGCTGCTTATGGTGTCTCCCCTCGAAGACATAAACCTGGGGTTTTTGCTGTGTCTGGGTTTGGCTTGAGAAGACCTGGAAGGGGCTGGAAAGGACCAATTCTTAGAGGGCCAGTGCCTACTAAATGTAGGAGGCTGAACTTGTAAAAAATCTTTAACAGTTTGCATAGATTTAACTTTAACTTCCATCTTTTTAAGAACTTCCTCAGCCTTGTTGTCAAACAGGTGCTCCTGATTTAAAGGAGCATCCAACAATTTAGCTTTAACATTATCAGGCAAAGATTGCTCCTTGAGCCAAGCATGACTTCTGAGCAGAGACCCAGTAACAGCAGCCCTGCAAGAGGCCTCTAATGAATCAAAACCACATTGCAAAGTTTTCCAACTTGTTCAGCAGAATGCAGTAAATCCTGTAATTCTTTATTTTCCACAGTCAGGAATCAGCATAATTTTCTGTTTAAGCAGTCCAATAACATGTTGCTGATACTTTAACATATGAAACTGGCAGTTTAGAGTCCTAATGGCCAAGGTTGCAGAAGTGTAAACCTTCTTACCCCATCTATCCAGCGCCCTGGAGTCTCTATCAGAAGGGGTAGAACTTTTAGAAGTAGAAGCCTTGTGCCCCTGGGAAATGGTCTCTGGATCTGCAATAGGATTTTTAAAAAGGAACTTATGGGACTCAGGGACACTGCAGTATCTGTCAAGTTTTCTGGGAGCAGGAGGCAGGGAATCAGGAGCTGAACTAGATTCCGAAAAAGCATCAACAATGTCTACTACAGGAGAAATAACTAAAGGCCTATGCTGAGGTAGAAGGAAACCCCCAAGCCTCTTTTTGAATCAGAAAATCCTGGCTTTCCCAGTGGAAATGGTCCCTTAGAGTATATGCAAGGTTTCCCTAAAAGAAAAATCCTCAGGAGGGGAATCAGAGGGAATGGAGTCCTCTGCATCAGAATCTTCATAAGTAGAGAAGGGCAAATCCAGATCATCAGAAGAATCACAAAAAAACAGAATCCTGATCAGAAGATCCATAATCAACTTCAGTCCTAGGCCTTTTAGAAGGGGGGGGGGGGGTTTACCCCTGATTAGAGTTATTAAATCTTCAGCCATTCTTATTTGTTTTTCAAACATAGAGGCCTGAGCATGTGGCGTGGGCGTCGGGTTTTTAGGCATAGATCGAGATTTAGGCCCAAGTAAAAAAGGGGGCATCAGTTTAATATGCAAGTCCGTAAACAGTACAGTTTTGTACCTACCATAAATGTAGATGTCCGAACTGGATAGCATCTGCAGTCATAACAAGTGGGTTGTCCTGTCGTCAGGCAGCCCTGCAGTCGGCCGGATTCCAAAGTCCGGGTCCGGCTTATGTCGCACTCCACCCGCGTCATCTCTGTTGGTCTTCGGGTATAAAAGCATCAGCCGACGCCATTTTCCTCAGTGTTTCTTGCCCCAGATGCCAGTAGCCCTCTTGCAGGCTAAAATTTGGATAGATGCCAATGTTTCCAAATAGATAGAGGTAAACACAACAATAAGCATGTATGTACATATATACAAACAAATACACCATAAAAGACTCCCCCCCAACAGCTAGCTATTAGGAGGGTAAACACCCTAGGAGTACCACAGAGGGGAAGGAGGGAGGTAATCCTGACTGCAGATGCTATCCAGTTCGGACATCTACATTTATGGTAGGTACAAAACTGTACTATGTCCTTCATGGATGCATCTGCAGTCATAACAAGTGGGTAGAATACCATAGCCAACTAGGGAGGAGGATAAAAGTAGATTATGGTGTGTTTAGGATCCCTTGCAGTACAGCAGTGGCAAACCCTGCTCGGGATCTGGAATATAGAGGCAAATTATAATGCTTGGCAAATGTATGCACGGAGGTCCAAGTAGCCGCCTCAATAATGTCTTTGGTTGCCACTCGTAAGAAGGCTGTGGTAGTGGCTGTTGCCCTTGTAGAATGAGGTCTTATGTTCTGTGGAATTGGTTTTCCATGGAAGGAGTAACAGTATCGTATGCAATTTCCTATCCATTTGGAGATTGTCTGTTTGGAAATAGCTTTTCCTTCCCTTCCTGTTGCATAGGCTACAAAAAGTTGGTCAGTCTTTCTGCTATTTTTGTTCTGTCCAAGTAGTAGCGTAGCTGTCTATGTACATCCAAGGTATGCAGTATTCTTTCCCCTCTGTTTTGTGGGTTGGGAAAGAAGGTAGGTAGGTGGATTGCCTGGTTTAAAGACACTCTGGATACCACCTTGGGCATAAATGTAGGATTAGTCCTCATGGACACTCTATCTTGGTGGAAGATTAGGAAGGGTTGCACTGCCATTAAGGCCTGTAGTTCTGAAACCCTCCTTGCTGAAGTAATTGCCAGTAGGAAAGCAGTTTTCCATGACAGGTGTTGTAGGTCTGCTGTTGCTGCTGGTTCAAAGGGTGACAGTGTCATCTTTTCTAGCACAAAGTTTAAATCCCAAGCCGGTAATGGTGGTTTCCTTGGAGGTTTTACATTCTTGATTCCTCTGAGGAACTGCCTGAGCAAAGGGTGCGAAAAAACAGGTGGATCAAAGCTGTATTCTGCTGAAATAGCTGATGCATGTATCTTGATGGAGGAGTAGGACAGGCCTGAATGAAGAAGTTCGGCCAGATACTCCAGAATGTTAGGAATATCTATGTTTGACATCTTTTCCTCTTTCCGTACTCCAAATGACAAACCTTTTCCATTTTCCAGCATAGTTCCTTCTTGTTGAAGGTCTGCGTGCTTCAAGAATAATGTCTTTAACTCTTTGGGAAAGTTCTGGATTAGCTGCTGCTATGTGATGTTCCATGCAGTCAGTTGCAGCGTTTTTAGGTTTGGATGTATGATGCTGTAGTTGTTCTGAGTTAACATCAAAGGCATCAGGGGTATTGGCCACATATTGTTCCGAGACATGCTCTTCAGTAGTGGGTACCAGTGTTGTCTTGGCCAGTTTGGAGCTATCAGGATTATCCTTGGACGTTCTTCCTTGATTTTTAGTAGTACCTTGTGTATCAAAGGAAGAGGTGGGAATGCATATGCTGTTAGGCCTTTCCAGTTGAAGGAGAGTGAGTCCACTTTCCATGTTAGTGGGTGGAATGTCCTTGTGCAGAATTTTTGAGCTGGTGATTGAGAGGTGATGCGAATAGGTCTATCTGTGGCATTCCCCATTTCTTTGAGATGGTCTTGAAGATGTCCGGGTGCAGCTTCCATTCGTGGGCATCCGAAGTGGTTCTGCTTAATATGTCTGCTAGAGTATTGTCTTTCCCCGGTACAAATATTGCCTGTAACTGAATGTTGTAGCTGAGTGCCAGGGTCCACAGCTCCAAGGTCATTCTGCATAGGGGGTATGAATGAGTGCCTCCCTGTTTGTTGATGTACCACATGACTGTGGTGTTGTCTGTCCTTATCATCAACTGGCCCTCTGAGAAATGGTTTGAACTTTTGGATTGCCAGTTTTACTGCCAGCATTTCCTTTAGATTGATGTGCAGGTGAAGTTGATCCTGTGTCCACAATCCTTGCACGCATTTGTCCAGCATGTGGGCCCCCCATCCTAGGTCTGAAGCGTCTGTTGTGATGGTCTGGCTTGGTTGACATCTGCGAAAGGGTAGGCCTGGGTTTGACTGGCATGCCTGAGCCCACCATAGGAACTCCTGTTTTAGGCATGGAATTAGTGGGATTTCTGTTTCTAGACTGTGTCTGTGTTGGGACCATAAATTCTTTAGGTACCACTGTAGTTTCCTCATATGTAGTCTGGCAAATGGGACCAAGATTATGCATGATGCCATGAAGCCCAAGGCCTGCAGAACTTTTCTTGCTGTTAACTTGTTCAGTTTTGTTAGTGCCAAGAAGTAAAGGGGAAGTTCTTTTTGTTTTTCTGTAGTCAGGAATGCCATCTGTTGTACTGTGTCCAATTCTGCGCCCAAGAATGTCCTTGTTTGGGATGGTATCAGCCTTGACTTTTGTAAATTGACTGTGTATCCCAGTCCTTGTAGCAAGTAAATGACCCTTTGTAAATCTGTTGTCAGCTTGCTTTTGTTGTCCCCTTGTAGCAGGCAGTCGTCCAGGTATGGGTAAATTTGAATTCCCTGTAGTCTGCAATGGGCGATTACTGATGCCAGGCATTTTGTGAATACTCTGGGCGCAGTAGATAAGCCAAAGGGCAATGCTGAGAATTGATAGTGCTCTGATCCTGCAAGAAATCTGAGGTATCTTCTGCAGATTGGTCGAATGGGGACGTGCAGGTATGCCTCCTTGAGATCTAGAGTTACCAGCCAAGACTCCTTGCCCAGCATGGGAAGAAGTTGCTGTAGGGTCAGCATTTTGAATTTTGGGACAATGATATATGTATTTAAGGTGGACAGGTCGAGAATTGGTCTCCAACTTTTTTCCTTTCTTGGAACTAGGAATAGTCTGGAATAGAACCCCTTTCCTTGTTTTGCTGTTGGCACTCTTTCCACAGCTTTCATGTTTGCTAACTCCATTATCTGTAGAGCCTCTGTTTTTGATTTGGAGGTAGATTTGGCATTCCTCTTTTGACTGGTAAAGTGTGGAAGTGAAACCGTAACCTTGATCTATGGTTTGTAAAATCCACTTGTCTTTTGTTATGTAGTGCCAGTTCTTTGAAAATAAGGTTAACTTTCCGCCTAGAGGAGCTGCTATTTGTTCCCTGGTAGGCGGATTTAGGATTAAGTCACTGTGGTTGTGCTGATGTAGTGGCAGTGGCTGTGTCTGTGCCTCTGTTGTTACCTTGCCACTGTCGTCCTCTGTAGGCACCTCCTCTGGATTGGTTTCTGCCTCTGGAACGTCTATTCCTGCCCCTTTGAAATTTTGTGGAGTCAGGAAAGGACCAATTTTTGGCAGGCCAGTTCCTGCTAAACCTTGGGGGTTGAACTTGCAAGAAATCTTTAACAGTTTGAACAGATTTTGCCTTTTCTTCCATTTTCTTCATAACCTGCTGGGCAGGTGTACCAAACAAACTTGTCTTGTCCATAGGAGCATCTAGCAACTTAGCTTTAACATGATCCGGTAAGGCTTGTTCCTTTAGCCATGCATGCCTTCTTATCACTGTGCCTGTCATGGCTGATCTAAATGAAGCCTCCAGTGCATCATAGCCACATTTTAAGGAATGGTTGCTAACCTGTTGTATGTTATTTACCATCTCTAATACATGTTTCTTATCAAGAGATTCATCAGTGGTTAGTTTTTTAGTTAACTGATCAAGCATAAACTCTTGGTATTGTATCATGTGAAACTGACAGTTTAAAGCTCTAGCTGAGAGAGTAGCTGAAGTGTAGACCTTTTACCCCATCTGTCTAATGACCTTGCTTCCCTTTCAGAAGGAATAGGGTTTTAGCTGTGGTCGGCTACTGCCTTGGGACCCTGGGATAGAGTTTCTGGGTCTGCAAGTGGGGCTATGTAAAGGTGGTGATGAGCATCTGGCACTCTGTGAAATCTGTCTGGTTTGGCAGGGGCTGGGGTGAAGAATCTGGAGCGGAGCAAACATCATTGAAAGCATCATCCACCACAGAGAGAACAGGAGGTATAGCTAAGGGCCTGTGCTGTGGGAGGTGCAGAAAGGTCCTAAGTCTTTTTCTGGAGTCTGAGAAATCCTGTTGCTGCCATTGGAACTGTTCTCGCATGGCGTGCAAGGTTTCCCCAAAGGAGAATTCTTCTGGTGGGGAAGCAGCTGGAATGGATTCTTCAGCATCAGAATCTTCAAAATTGGAGAAGGGAGCCTCTGGCTGGTCAGTTATGTCTGATTCATCAGCAGAATCATCAGAAGACACTGGCTCAGGGGCTCTGCCCTAGGTCTCTTCTCTGGGGGCTGAGAGGCCCTGTCTGGGTGAGATTGAGATCCTCTAATTAAAGAAATTAAATCTTCTGCCAAGGAAAGCATTTGAGAACTAGAAGAGGGCCTGGAAGTGGGGGGTTTAACAGGCACTGTTTTAGAAGTCTTGGCTGCTTTAGCCCTGGCGAAGGCCTTAATGGACATGGCTGCTGGAGGCCTAGCAGCACCACGTGCTGGGGTAGAGACATCCAAGGGGATGGTGTCTGATAAGTCAACCACCGTAGTGGGTAAAATTTCTGAGGTCGATTCAAGAGTTGTAGCAGGGGCCTCAGTTGTAAGAATAGGTTCAGCTGTACTTTGATCAGTTTTCTGGGTTTCGCCGAAACCGAGACACTCGCGGTTTGCTTTACCGTGGTTTCGGCCGAAACCGCGGACCGCGAGTGTCGGTCTTTATCTTTGCGTTTTTTGGTAGCTTGGGTAGTCGGAGGATCCGACGGCATAATGTACGCAAAATCAGAACCGAAAAACTGTTCTGCAAACTCTGACCGACGCCTAAGCGTTCGTCGGTTGAAAGAGGCACAGGCCGAACAGGCTGCTACATAGTGGGCTGGGCCTAAACAAGGCAGACAGTAAGAGTGGAAATCTTTATGAGGTATTTGTTTCCCACAGGTTAAACAATTGTTAACTTTTTCTGACATCGGCTGAGGCAAGAAAGAGTCCCAACGGGTACTTAGCTTTAGAAGTCTTCGAAGTAGTATTCGGTAGAAGTAATCTCTGGATCCGACCGACCGGCACTTGCGAACAGCTTCTGCTTGGCCACGCGGCAAGAAAGACTGGGGAAAATGGCGTCGGCTGATGCTTTTATACCCGAAGACCAACAGAGATGACGTCGGGTGGAGTGCGACATCAGCCGAAGCCGGACTTTGGAATCCGGCCGACTGCAGGGCTGCCTGACGACAGGACAACCCACTTGTTATGACTGCAGATGCATCCATGAAGGACATCTGAATACACCCTCAGAACCCGGTGCCTGCACAGCGACTCCGGACCCATCCAAGGTAGAGACATCTGCGGGTTCCATAGTTGAAGCATCTCGTGGCACACCAGACTCCGAATGGGTCTTAGAGGCCTACGAATCAGAAGTAGCGGGCATCAGGGTCTGCGAAAGCACCTCACAGAGTACCGGCAAACTGGCGACTGGCTTAGGAGCGGTGGCATCGGCAGTTTTGGACCTCAGCGGCCTGTCTATCGTTACGTTTTTTCGGAATCCCGGTAGTCGGATGGCTAACAGATGACATTTCTGGATAATTAAACAGAGAACTGAAATATTTAGAGACGAAAATAAACAAACGACTGATGGTGCGCTGATTAACTGACAGCAAGATACGTCGTGGTCAGGGCTTAGGCAAGGAATACAGTACGAATGAAAATCTTTATGAGGTATTTGCTTTCCACAAGTAATGCAGTTATTAACTTTTACTGACATTGATAAGGAGCAAGAAACAGTTTCCCCAATGGGTTACGTGGCTTTAGTTGAAGACTTCGGTTCTGAAACTCAAAAATTTAAATTTCAGGAGTCGGCCGACCGGTACTTGCGAAGTGCTTCTGCTTCGGGCACCGCATGGCAAGAAAGACTGGTGTAATGGCGTCGGCTGCATGTTTTATACCCCTGACGACCTGACGTCATGGAAGGGACAGCAACCGACGCAGGACCCAAGACTTTGTTAATCAGGCCAACTGAGGGCTACCTGCAAGCAGATAACCCAAATGTAATGACTGCAACAGTGAAACATGAAGAACATGTGGACAAACTGAACAGATTAATAGAACTCATTCTCCACCTTGGGCATAAAGGAAAGATTAGTATGCAGAGAACCGGCTGTTATGAAAAACAAAGGCAGATGGAGAAGCCATCAAGGCTTAAATCTCAAACCCCCTCCTAGCAGAGGTTAAAGCTAGCAGAACTATTTTCTAGGTACAAAACTTTAAGGAAGCGGACACTGCAGGTTTAAACGGGGCTACAGTTAGCTTCTCTAGGACATAATTCAAATCCCAAGGAAGTGGAACTGGTTTTCTGGGAGGTTTAATGTGAAGGTCGCCTATGAAAAAAAATTTTACGTCCAATCTAGTAGCCAAAGGTTAAGTCAATAGCGGGCAGGCAGAAATGGCTAACAAGCCAGATCACTCAAGTAACTCACAAGTAGGAAAGAATGACTGGGACAACCACTGAAGATGGCGCCAGATTACACGAGACACGAAGTAGAAAATTTCTTCCATTTGGATAACAGATTTTCTAGTACTGGTTTTCTGGCCTTCTGCAAAACCCAAAGCAAGCCCTCAGAAAAAGGGGTCACCCACAATGTCAGTTATAAAGTTGAAAGATGGGGATTAAGTAGAGACCCCCTGTCCTGTGTGCGAAGTCCCACTCAACGAGGTAACTTGTGATGACTGCCCCTGGCTAAATGCAGAAGAGGGAACCAGTGCTGTCTTGGTTAGAAGGGAGTCACCAGTAAGATTTTTGGTCTGTCCAGCTGAATTCTGAGCAGAACTTTCTGAATGAGAGAAAAGGGGGGAATGCATTGAGAAATATCCCCTTTCGTAAGTCAGACGGGTTTCACCTTTCAAACCAGAGGATCTGGGACTCTGGCACAAAAAAAAGAAAGTGGTCTGTTCAGAGGGGAGGCAAAGAGATCCACTACAGAAGCACCCCACTGAATGACCAAGTCCAGAAACATATCCATGTGAAGCACCCATTCATGGGACTGAGTTATGGACTTGCTTAGAGCATCTGCCACAAGATTTTGGGTGAATGAGATGTAAATCACTTGACGAGTCACTTTGTACTGAACATCCAAAACTCTTGCCATGAGAGCTAAAGTACAGTTTTGTACCTACCATAAATGTAGATGTTGGGAGTGTATACACTGCTGCAGTCATTACACTTGGGTTATCCTGCCGTCAGGCAGTCCTGCAGTCGGCCTGAGTTCCAAAGTCTTGGTCTGGCGTCAGTTGCTGTCTCTTCTTCCCTGACGTCAGTGCGACAGGGGTATACAAGATGCAGCCAATGCCATTTTCTTCAGTTTTTCTTGCCCCAGATGTCAGGTGCCCCCAAAAAGGTAGGCAATGCAAATTGCTAATAAAACATACATATGAAAAGCAATCAAAAACTTTGTTACCAGCAAATACTCCCCATAGGTAGTAAAGGGTAGAAGACTTAGGTACGTATCAGCAAGTAAGAGGGGAAGGAGGGAGGGTAACCTGGACTGCAGCTGTGTATACACTTGAACATCTACATTTATGGTAGGTACAAAACTGTACTATGTTCATCGTGTACCACTGCTGCTGTCATTACACTTGGATAGAATCCCAAAGCTGAGGTAGGGTGGCTGGTTCTATAAGGCATTAGGGGTAGCTATAAGGCCCTGCAGCACTGCAGTGGCAAAGCCAGCTCTGGATTTAGAGTAAAGAGGCAGATGGTAATGCTTGGTAAAGGTATGTACAGAACTTCAAGTTGCTGCTTCCAAAATGTCTTTGGTAGGTACTCCTCTGAGGTAGGCAGTTGAAGTGGCTGTTGCCCTGGTGGAATGAGACCTAATGCTGTTAGGTACAGTTTTCCCATGGTGTGTATAGCAGAAACGTATACAGTGTCCTATCCATTTTGAAATGGTCTGTTTTGAAATGGCTTTTCCCTGTGCTCCTGCAGCATATGCTACAAACAATTGCTCTGTTTTCCTGAAAGCTTTGGTTTTGTCCAAGTAGAAGCATAACTGCCTGTGTATGTCCAAAGAATGCAGAAGTTTCTCCCCTTTATTCTGTGGGTTTGGATAAAAAGTTGGCAAGTGAATAGTTTGGTTTAGAGCCACACGATACCACCTTTGGCATAAAAGTAGGGTTTGTTCTTAAAGACACCCTGTCTTGGTGGAAAATTATGAAAGGTTCCACTGCCATCAGTGCCTGTAATTCTGAAACTCTTCATGCTAAGGTTATTGCCAGGAGCAGAGCAGTTTTCCAAGAGACATTTTAAGTCTGCTGAGTTAGCTGGCTCAAAAGGAGGTAAAGTTAAATTTTCCAACACGAAGTTGAGGGCCCAAGTTTGGGTTGGTGCTCTATGGGGCGGCCTTATGTTTTTAGCCCCTCTGAGGCAGTGTTTTAGCAAAGGATTAGAAAAAATAGGTGGGTCCGTGTTGTAATGAGCAGAGATGGCCGAGGCGTGGATCTTGATGGATGAAAAGGAGAGGCCTTTGTCCAGCATCTCAGTTAAATATTGTAGTATCTGAGGAACATTTGGGACAAGAGGGTCAAGGCTGTGAGCCTGGTTCCAGGCACAGAATCTCTTCCATTTATCCGAATAAGCTTTCCTGGTGCTAGGCCTTCTGGCCTCCAGAATGACATCCATAACAGCTTTGGAGAGAGGCATTGCTTGCTTGACTAAGGAATCTGCCATGCAGCCAGGTTTAAAGTCTTTAACTGGCTGTGAAGTATCTGATTGTTGTGCTGAGTCAGAAGATGTGGGATTTGTGGTAAAATCCAGGGTGGACCTTGTGCTAAGTTCTTTAAGACTGGGTACCAGTGCTGGCGTGGCCAGTCTGGGGCAATCAGGATCATCCTTGGCTTTTCTTGCCTGGCTTTTATGAGTACCTCTGGAAGGAGAGGTAGTGGTGGGAAAGCATATACTTGTAGGTTTTTCCAGCTGAAAGAGAGGGCCATCCACTTTCCATGCTTGTGGGTGGTAAGTCCTTGTGCAGAATTTCTGTAGCTGGCAGTTCATTGGGGATGCAAACAGATCTATGTCCGGGCTCCACCATTTTTGTTTTATCATTCTGAATATTTGTGGATGTAATTTCCACTCGTGTGGATCCATGATGTTTCTGCTTAAGTCGTCTGCCAGTGTTTTTCTCTCCTGGCAGGAATTGTGCTTGCAGATTAACTTGATAGGTTAGAGCTGTATTCCACAAGGTCATGGCTCGTCTGCAGAGGGAATAAGAATGAGTGCCCCCTTGCTTGTTTATGTACCACATATAACTGTGGTGTTGCCTGTCTTTAGTAGTAGCTATCCTGGATGCAGAAGGTTCTTGAAGGCTATAAGGGCATTTTGTACAGCTAGCATCTCTTTTTGATTGATGTGAAGATGCCGTTGTTCTGCGGGCCACTTGCCCTGAATACATTTTCCTGCCATGTGTGCTCCCCAGGCGTAATCCGATGCATCTGTTGTCAGTGTTTGCCTCGCTGTGGGTTGAGTGAAAGGCTGTCCCTTGTTGAGGTGACATGCTTGAGCCCACCTTCAAAACTCTTGTTGAAGGCAAGGAATTAGTGGTATTACTGTTTCCAACCTTTGACAGTGTTGAGACCAGACACTCTTTAGGTACCATTGTAGTTCCCTCATATGCAATCTGGCATATGTAATTAGTAGTATGCAAGATGCCATGTAACCCAAGGCCTGCAGAATTTTTCTTGCAGGGAGTTGGGTTTTGTTGCCATCAATTGAAAATATTGGGTCAGTTGTCCTTGCTTGTCTGGCATGAGATAAGCCATGTATTCAAGCTGGCACCCAGGAATATTATCTCTTGTGAGGGCACTAGGTTTTGACTTTTCGTTTACTGTGTACCCTAGGCAACTTAACTGTTTTACAAACGCCAGATGCTTTAGAAGAATGTCCTTGCTCTCTGCTTGAATCAGGCAGTTGTCCAGGTACGGATTCTGTCTGCAAAATGCAATTACTGGTGCCAGGCACTTTGTGAAGACCCTGGGCGCAGTAGATAAGCCAAAGGGCAGTGCAGAGAATTGGTAGTGCATTGAACCAGCTATGAATCTGAGGAATCTTCTGCAGTTTTGTCTGATAGGGACATGCAGGTATGCCTCCTTGAGGTACAAAGTTACGAGCTAAGCTTTCTTGCCCAGCATGGGAAGAAGCTGCTGTAGTGTCAACATTTTGAATTTTAGAACATCCAGTTAAGTGTTTAGAGAAGAAAGATCCAGAATGGGCCTCAAGGCTTTGTCCTTTCTGGGAACCAGAAAGAGTCTTGAGTAAAATCCTTGTCCTTGCTCCTGTGTTGGTACCTTTTAAATAGCTCTCATGTCCATGAGTGCTGTAATTTGTCTTTGAGCCTCTGCCCAATGATTTGGTGGCAGATTTGGTATCCCTTTTAACCTTGGCAGAGTGTGAAAGTGGAACCTGTAACCTTGAGATACAATGTTGAGAACCCATTTGTCTTTGGTGATCATATGCCAATTGTGACAGAAAAGTGCCAGTTTTCCTCCCAGGGGGGCTGCCAAGAGAGAACTGTTTGGCAGCTGTAGTGGTAAGTCATGGGGCTGTTTTTTGTAAGGTTGAGGCCTGTCTTCCCCTTCTTTCTGGGTTGATGCACCCTATTGTCGAGGCCTGCAAGGACCTTGTGGTTGACCTCTACCTCTTGGACGTCTGTATCTGCCCCTTTGAGGTCTAACTGGAAAGGACCAATTTTTGTTGGCCAATTTCTGCTAAATCGAGGAGGCTGAACCTGTAAGAAATCCTTCACCGTTTGCATAGATTTTGCCTTATCCTCCATTTTCTTTAATACCTCTTCTGCCTTAACTCCAAATAAAACATCCTGCTGCAAAGGTGCATCCAATAATTTTGCTTTAACATGATCTGGTAATGTATGTTTTTTTAACCAAGCATGTCTTCTAATGACAGATCCTGTAACTGCTGCTCTACAGGAGGCCTCTAATGAATCAAAACCACATTGCAAAGTATGTTTTCCCACTTGTTCAGCTGCATGCAATAAATCCTGCATTTCTTTACAATTAGGAGGATCTGAGTTTGGAAGCATTTTTTGTTTCAACTGAGACATCAAATATTGTTGATATTTTAGCATGTGAAACTGGCAATTTAAGGCCCTCATTGCTAAAGTTGCAGATGTATATACTTTCTTCCCCCATCTGTCTAATGCTCAGGAATCCTCTGTCAGAGGGGACTGGATTCTTTGCTGAGGAAGCCTTTACCCCTTTGGGGCACTGAGAAATAGTTTCAGGGTCAGCAGCAGGGCTTTTATAAAGAAATTTGTGAGCGTCAGGGACTCTGTAGCATCTGTCAGGCTTAACTGGAGCAGGAGGTAAAGAATCAGGATTTAAACTGGATTCAATATACGCATCATCCACAATGTCTAACACTGGCAGAATAGCAAGGGGTCTGTGTTGAGGTAATAAAAGGAAATCTCCGAGCCTTTTCTTGGATTCTGAATAATCCTGGCCCTCCCAATGGAAATGCTCCCTCATGGTATGCAAGGTTTCCCCAAAGGAGTAGTCCTCTGGCAGAGAGGCTGAAGGAATTGATTCCTCAGCATCAGAATCCTCATAAGGGGGTAAAGAGTATCCTAGGTATGAGGATGAATCTGAAGAGCTGGATACCTGGTCGGATGTGTCATAGTCTGCATCCTCTCTAGGCCTTTTATCAGGAGGGGGATGGGACCCCCTGATCAGAGTGATTAAGTCTTAAGCCATTTTGAGCATTTGTTTCTTAGGCATGGAGGCCTCTCCTGGTGAATGAATTTGTTTCTTTGTTTTTAAAGGAGTTTTAGACTTGGCAGAAGATTTAATGGTTAACTGAGTAGGTCTGAAAACACCCTCCGAAGCTACGGGTTGTTCAGCTACTCCAGATGCCTCTGAAGGGTTAGTCACGGTAGGTTGTAAATCTGGTGCGTCCGAAGGCCCAGCCATCTCCACGGGGGAGTCAGAGGCAGCTTGAGGGTCTAAAGATGCGGTAGTCAGGGGCTGCGATGGCACCTCGCTGAAAACCGGAGAACCGGCGACTGGCCTAGAAAAGGCTTAGTCCGTTTTGGGCCTCGGATGCCTGTCCTTGTCTTTGCACTTTTTGTGTATTCCGGTCGTCGGTAGTTCCGACGGCATGGTATAACTGAATTTTCTGCCAAAATAATGTCGGGCAAAATCAAACCGACATTTAATAGTGCGCTTATTAAACATAGCACAAAACAGACAACCTGTGACGTCGTGGTCTGGGCCTAGGCATGGGATACAATAGGAATGGAAATCCTTATGAGGTATTTGCTTCCCACAAGAAATGCAGTTATTAACTTTTACTGACATCGGTCTGAGGCAAGAAAAAGTTTCCCCAACGGGGTACTTAGCTTTGTAGAAGACTTCGGTTCTGGATTTGAAATGAAAATCTCAGGAGTCGGCCGACCGGCACTTGGGAACTGCTGTTGCTTCGGGCACCACGCGGCAAGAAAGACTGAAGAAAATGGCGTCAGCTGCATCTTATATACCCCTGTCGCACTGACGTCAGGGAAGAAGCGACAGCAACTGACGCCGGACCAAGACTTTGGAACTCAGGCCGACTGCGGGACCGCCTGACGGCAGGATAACCCAAGTGTAATGACTGCAGCAGTGTAACACGATGAACATCCTGCAAAGAAGGTATGACCTTGCCCCCCCCCCCCCCCCCCCCGCTTGATCACATACCAAAGACCGTGATGTTGTCCATAAATACTTTCAGAAGGCCTGGATAAAAAAGGGAATGGAAAGCCTGAAGAGCTAAAATGAAAGCCCTCATTTTCTTGATGCTGATATACTCCCTTTGTGAGAGAGACGAAAGACTCGGCACCTTCTTTGATGCAAAAGTTGCCCCCAAACTCATGCCTGAGGCATCTGTGAATAACTCAAGTTGGCTGGGGCAGATGAAGGCCTGGATTCAGAGATAATTGCCGAATCCACCAAAGGAGCTTGGATTTTAGGCAAGGGAGAAAAATGAGCACAAACTCCAAAGCGTGAACATGCTGCATCCAGATTTTAGGTACCACAGAAATTTCCTCATGTGGAGTTTTGCAAGGGGCAGCATAGGTATGGCGGATGCTGTAAACCCCAGAAGTCTCAGAAACTCCCTGGCAGCAAAAGAGGGAAAATGCAGTACAGTGCAGAAGGAAGTGAGAATTTTTTCTGGTGGAAGAGCAGCCATCATGAGATCTGTTCTTAGCCTGGACCCTACAAAAAAGAACCCCTGATTTTTTTGAATTTATTGTAAAGTCCAATCTTTGCATGAGAGAAATAGCAAACTGCAGATTTTGAACTAACTGTTCTGAGAGAGGAGACAAAGATGACTGTCCAGGTATGGATACAGGTGAACTCCTCTATCCCTGAAAAAAAGCAATCACAGCAGCCAAGCAATTTGTGAATACCCTTGGGGCAGTGGAAAGACCAAAGGTCAACGCAGAGAACTGAAAGTGCAAAGAAGCCACAGAGAAATGTAAAATTTCCTGTAAAGAGGACAGACAGGGATATGAAGGTAGGTATCCTTGATGTCCAGAGAAACCACGTAAGCCTGAGGAGGAATCAAAAGAAAGTCTGCAAAAACCGCATGCGGAAAGTTGGTACTTTTAGAAAGATGTTTAAATGGGATAGGTCCAGTATTGGTCTCAAAGGACCATCTTTTCTGGGGAAAAGAAACCTTGAGTAAAAAACCCTTCCTCTTTGGTCCTGAGGCATTAGCTGAATTAATTGTACCTTGACAAAGTAATTCCTTTAGAACCTGTGGAAACAAATCCAATGGATTTGGAGGGGGTTGAGGAGCACTCATGAAAGGAGGAAGGTTTTTCCAAGACATGAAATATCCATGATGGATAAAGTACAGTTTTGTACCTACCATAAATGTAGATGTCCGAGAGGAATGCATCTGCAGTCCTTACAAATGGGTTGTCCTGTCATCAGGCAGCCCTTCGGTCGGCCGGATTCCAAAGTCTGGGTCCGGCTTCGGTTGGTGTCGCACTTCACCCGACGTCACAGCTGCAGTTACTCGGGTATAAAGGCATCAGCCGACGCCATCTTCCTCAGTGTTTCTTGCCCCAGATGCCAGGTGCTCTTTTGGAAGGCTAAATTTGGATAAATGCCAATGATTCCAAATAGAAGAGAGCAAACACATAAAATAAGCATGTATGTACATATATACAAACAAATACACCACAATAGATCCCCCCCAAGCTAGCTGAAGGCTGGCAAATACCCTAGGAGTACCTCAGAGGGGAAGGAGGGTGGGTAATCCTGACTGCAGATGCATTCCTCTCGGACATCTACATTTATGGTAGGTACAAAACTGTACTATGTCCTTCAAGGATGCATCTGCAGTCCTTACAAATGGGTAGAATACCATAGCTAAACAAGGGGAGGAGGAAGAGTAGTGATTATGGTGTAGCTAGGATCCCTTGCAAAACAGCAGTGGCAAAACCTGCTCGGGATCTAGAGTATAAATGTAAATTGTAATGCTTGGCAAATGTATGCACGGAGGTCCAAGTAGCAGCCTCTATAATGTCCTTGGTAGCCACTCCTCGTAAGAAAGCTGTGGTAGTGGCTGTAGCCCTTGTGGAGTGAGGCCTGATGTTCTCTGGAGTTTTCTTTCCATGGTAGGAGTAACAAAATCTAATGCAATTTCCTATCCATTTGGAGATTGTCTGTTTAGAAATTGGTTTTCCTTCCTTTCCTGTGGCATATGCTACCAGAAGCTGGTCAGTTTTTCTATTCGACTTAGTCCTGTCCAGGTAGTAGCGTAACTGTCTGTGTACATCCAAGGTATGCAAAAGTCTTTCTCCCCTGTTCTGTGGGTTTGGAAAGAATGTAGGTAGGTGAATAGCCTGGTTTAATGACACTCTGGATACCACCTTAGGCATAAATGTAGGATTTGTTCTCATAGACACTATCTTGATGGAAGATCAGGAAGGGTTGTACTGCCATTAGTGCCTGTAGTTCAGAGACCCTTCTTGCTGAGGTTATTGCCAGCAGGAAAGCAGTCTTCCAGGATAAGTATTGTAATTCTGCTGTTGCTGCTGGTTCGAAAGGAGGAAGTGTCAATTTCTCTAGCACAAAGTTCAAGTCCCATGCTGGCAATGGTGGTTTCCTGGGAGGTTTCACATTTTTAATTCCTCTCAGAAATTGTCTGAGCAGGGGATGAGAGAAGACGAGGATCCAAGCTATACTGTGCTGAAATAGCTAATGCATGAATCTTGATGGAAGAGTAGGACAGGCCTGTGTGGAAGAGCTCTGCCAAGTACTCCAGGATGTTGGCCATGTTTACCAGAGTCACATCTTCTCCCTTTGCAGTACTCCAAATGAAATATCTTTTCCATTTTGCAGCATAATTCTTTCTTGTTGAAGGTCTGCGTTCCTCCAGGATTATGTCCTTAACCCTTTGGGATAAGTTTGGGTTAATTGCTGTTATGTAATGTTCCAGGCAGTTAGCTGCAGAGTTTTCAGGTTTGGATGCAGGATGTTGTAATTGTTCTGTGTTAACAATAATGGGGTCAGGGGTAGTGTCCATATTTGTTCCCGAGACATGCTCCTCAGCAATGGGTACCAATGTTGTCTTGGCCAGTCTGGAGCTATCAGAATGATCCTGGGACGGTCCTCTTTGATCTTCAGAAGCACCTTGTGCATCAAAGGAAGTGGTGGAAATGCGTATGCTGTCAGGTTTTTCCAACTGAAAGAGAGGGAGTCCACCTTCTAAGCAAGTGGGTGGTACGTCCTCGTGCAGAATTTCTTTAGCTGGTGGTTGACTGGAGATGCAAACAAGTCTATTTGTGGTAATCCCCATTTCCTTGTGATGGCTTTGAAGATGTCCGGATGAATCATCCATTCGTGGGCGTCTGTGGTTGTTCTGCTTAATATGTCTGCTAGAATATTTTCTTTTCCTGGTACAAAGATTGCTTGTAACTGAATGTTGTAGCTCAGGGCCACATCCCATAGGTCCAGTGCCAGCCGGCATAGAGGATATGAATGGGTGCCCCCCTGTTTGTTGATGTACCACATAACTGTGGTGTTGTCTGTCCTTATCAACTGACCTTCTTGGAGGAATGGTCTGAATGACAGGATTGCCAATTTTACTGCCAGCATTTCCTTTAGATTTATGTGTAGGCGCAGCTGTTCTTGAGTCCATAAGCCTTGTATGCACTTGCCCTGCCTGTGTGCTCCCCAACCGAGGTCTGAGGCATCTGTCGTGATGGTTTGGCTTGGTTGGCTGTTGCAGAAGGGTAATCCTGTGTTTGATTGACAGGCCTGAGCCCACCATAGGAACTCTTGTTTCAGGCATGGGATTATTGGAATTTTGGTTTCTAGGCTGTGCTTGTGTTGGGACCACAAATTCCTTAGGTACCACTGTAGCTTTCTCACATGCAGTCTGGCATGAGGGATCAGAATTATGCAGGATGCCATGAAGCCTAGAGCTTGCAGTACTTTTCTTGCAGTTAGGTGGTTCTGCTTTGTTAATGCCAAGAAGTAGAGAGGTGGTAGTTCTTTCTTTTCTGCAGTTAGGAATGCCATTTGTTTTGATGTGTCCAGCTCTGCACCCAGAAAGGTTATTCTTTGGGATGGAAACAGCCTTGACTTTTTTATATTCACTGTATATCCCAAGGCTTGCAGCAGGAAAATGACTCTTTGTAAGTCTTCTGCTAGTTTGCTTTTGTTGTCCGCTTGTATCAGGCAGTCGTCCAGGTAAGGATAAATTTGGATTCCCTGAAGCCTGCAATGAGCAATTACTGATGCCAGGCATTTCGTGAACACTCTGGGAGCAGTAGATAAGCCAAAGGGCAATGCTGAAAATTGATAATGCTCTGATCCTGCAAGAAATCTGAGGTATCTTCTGCAAATTGGTCTTATGGGGACGTGCAGGTATGCCTCCTTGAGATCTAGAGTTACCAGCCAAGACTCCTTGCCCAGCATGGGAAGAAGCTGCTGTAGGGTCAGCATTTTGAATTTTGGAACAATAAGGAATGTGTTTAAAGCGGACAGGTCTAGAATGGGTCTCCATTTGTTTTCTTTTCTTGGTACCAGGAAGAGTCTGGAGTAAAATCCCTTCCCTTGCTCCATAGGTGGTACCCTTTCCACAGCTCTCATTCTTAATAGCTGAGATATTTGTTTTAGAGCTTCTGTCCTTTGAGTAGGTGGTAGGTTTGGCATTCCTCTCTTCCCTGGTAGAGTATGGAAATGGAACCTGTAACCTTGGTCTATAGTTTGCAAAATCCATTTTTCCCTTGTGATGCAGTGCCAGTTTTTTGAGAATAATGTTAGTTTTCCGCCTAAGGGTGCTTCTAGTTGTTCCCTGGTAGGCGGTGCCACTGTCAAGTCACTGTGATTGAGTTGTTGTAGTGGTGTTGGCTGCGTCTGTGCCTCGCTGGTTGTTACCTTGCCATTGGCGTCCCCTGTAGGCACCCCTGGATTGGTTTCTGCCTCTTGAACGCCTGTTCCTGCCTCTCTGAGGCTTAGAGGAGTCTGGAAAGGACCAATTTTTGGAGGGCCAGTTCCTGCTAAACCTTGGAGGTTGAACCTGTAAAAAATCTTTCACCGTTTGCACAGATTTCGCCTTCTCTTCCATCTTTTTTAGCACCTGCTGAGCAGGGGAACCAAATAAATTGACCTTGTCCATGGGTGCATCCAAAAGCTTTGATTTGACATGGTCTGGTAATGCCTGTCCTTTCAACCATGCATGTCTCCTGATAACTGTGCCAGTCATGGCTGATCTAAAGGAAGCCTCCAGTGCATCATAGCCACATTTTAAAGAATGGTTACTAACCTGCTGCATGTTATGTACCATTTCCTGAACATATTTTTTATCTAAAGATTCTTCAGAGGAAAGCTTTTTAGTTAACTGGTCAAGCATAAACTCTTGATATTGAATCATATGAAATTGGCAGTTCAAAGCCCTAGCTGACAAGGTAGCAGAAGTGTAAACTTTTTTACCCCATCTCTCTAAGGACCTAGATTCCCTTTCAGATGGGAGGGGGTTTTTAGTAGAGGTAGCAGCTACAGCTTTAGGGCCCTGGGCGATGGTCTCTGGATCTGCAAAGGGAGCCTTGTATAAATGATGGTGAGTGTCCGGGACCCTGTAGAACCTATCGGGCTTAGCAGGAGCCGGAGGTAATGAATCAGGGGCAGTGCAAGCATCATTAAATGCATCATCTACAACAGAAAGGACTGGAGGTATAGCCAAAGGCCTATGTTGTGGCAAATGTAGAAAGGTTCTAAGCCTTTTTCTGGAGTCTGAAAAATCTTGGCCCTGCCACTGAAATTGTTCCCTCATAGCATGCAAGGTTTCCCCAAAGGAAAATTCCTCAGGTGGAGAGGCTGAAGGAATGGACTCTTCAGCATCAGAGTCTTCGTAAGGAGAATAAGAAGCCTCAGGAAGGTCTGTATGTTCTGATTCATCAGAGGAGCCATCAGTGGATACTGGTTCAGGGGGCTCTGCTCTAGGTCTCTTTTCTGGAGGAGGGAGAGAGGACCTGTCTGGATGGGGCTGGGATCCACGAATTAAAGAAATTAAATCCTCAGCCAAAGATAGCATATGAGAACTAGTGCTGGGCCTGTGTGGGGGGGGGGGTTTGGCAGGCACAGATTTTGAAGCTTTGGCTGCTTTAGCCCTGGCAAAGGCCTTAATAGACATGGCTGCAGGAGGCCTAGCAGCTCCACGTGCAGGGGTTGAAATATCCAGGGGGATTGTCTCTGATAAATCCTGGGAAACCGCAACAGAAGGCTGAGTTTCAGAAGCAGATTCTACCAGGTTAGAAGAGGCCTCGGTAGAAGGCATGGTTTCAGCTGGAGAAAGAACCGCTTGCTCGGTTTCGGCCGAAACAGAGACACTCGCGGTTTGCTTAGACGCGGTTTCGGCCGAGACCGCGAGTGTCGGTCCTTTTCTTTTCGTTTTTTGGAAATTTACGTTGTCGGAGGATCCGACGGCATAATGTAGGCAAAATCAGAGCCGAAAATTTGTTCAGCAAACTCCGACCGACATCTGAGCGTCCGTCGGTTAAAAGAAGAGCAAGCTAGACAAGCTGCTACGTCGTGGTCTGGGCCTAAGCAATGTATACAGTAGCAGTGGAAATCTTTATGAGGTATTTGTTTCCCACAAGATAAACAGTTATTCACTTTCTCTGACATCGGCTGAGGCAAGAAAGAGTCCCCAACGGGGTACTTAGCTTTTAGAAGTCTTCGAATTAGTATTTGGTAGTAGTAATCTCTGCATCTGACCGACCGGCACTTGCGAACAGCTTCTGCTTCGGGCGCCACGCGGCAAGAAAGACAGGGGAAGATGGCGTCGGCTGACGCCTTTATACCAGAGTAACTGCAGCTGTGACGCCGGGTAAAATGCGACACCAGCCGAAGCCGGACCCAGACTTTGGAATCCGGCCGACCGAAGGGCTGCCTGACGACAGGACAACCCATTTGTAAGGACTGCAGATGCATCCTTGAAGGACATCAGAAAGATCCCAAGAATCCAGAGTTATGTTTGTCCCAGCTGGGAGAGAGATTAAGAGAAAGAGGAGTAAGACTTGGAAGCAGTTAGCAGTCCCACTACCTGGCTTGTCTGGAAAGGGCTGCCGAGATAAGACACCTGAAAGACTGTGGAGGTCTTCTGGTGGTCATATCTAGAAGATGGACGCATCCATGTCCTAACAAAAGAAGTCTTCGAAAGAAAATATCTGTTGAATTTTGTGACAGGAGAGACAAAAGTGCTTCAAGTCTTGAAGTTTCTTTCTTTTTTCTTTTAAGGACTTAAATATATCTGCAGCTGCAGTACCAAACACTGCAGTATTATCCAGAGATGCATCAACTTTGCCTTGATGTCCTATGACAATGGCTGAAGCTGCAACCAGGAGTACCTTTTAAGGATGGAGCCAAAAGCAGCTGGTTTAAAAGATGCAGTAACTACATCATAACTGCATTTAATGGAATGTCACTTGAGAAGCTGCTACAAGGGACACAACCTGATTTTTTAGGACAGAGTCTGGAAGCTGTGAAAGAACGAGACTTAAGAATGAAGTGCCAGGGAACGAGACTTAAGAATGAAGTGCCAGGGAACACCTTGACGTGTGTTTGACTGTTCATAGCTCAGAAAGCCAAAAAGTACAGTTTTGTACCTACCATAAATGTAGATGTTAGAGTGCTAATACAGCTGCAGTCATAACAGATGGGTTCTCCTGCCATTAGGCGGGTCCTCAGTCAGCCGAATTCCAAAGTCTAGGTCCGGTTGGCCGCTTCTTCCTGACGTCAGTGCGAGGGTATAACCAGCCGCCATTTTCTTCAGTTTTTCTTGCCCCAGACGTCAGCTGCCCCCAGAAGGAAGGCAATACATAAACTTGTGTAATAAAGCAATGCCATATAATCAAAAAACAGTAATGCAAACAAATACATCATGAATGAAAACCCCAATCAAGTTGCATGAGGATATGTTAGCCAATAGGCCTGTCCCAAGAGGGGAAGGTGGGAGGGAAACTTGGACTGCAGCTGTATTAGCACTCGAACATCTACATTTATGGTAGGTACAAAACTGTACTATGTTCATCGTGCATACAGCTGCAGTCATAACAGATGGGTAGAATCCCAAAGCTAAGAAAAGGGTGGTAGGCACTAGGTGGAACTAGGAGGAGCAAGAATGCCCTGCAAGACTGCAGTGGCAAAGCCCACTCTAGATTTGGAGTATAGTGGAAGGTGGTAGTGCTTGGAGAAGGTATGCACATAACTCCAAGTGGCTGCTTCTAAAATATCTTTGGTAGGAACTCCTCTGAGAAAGGCTGCAGAGGTAGCCGTGGCCCTTGTGGAGTGAGATCTGATGCCTGTAGGTACAGTTTTGCCATGAAAAGAATAGCAAAAGTGTATGCAGTGGGCTATCCATTTTGAGATTGTCTGTTTGGAGATTGGCTTTCCTTGAGCTCTTATAGCATAGGACACAAAGAGCTGTTCTGATTTTCTGAAAGGCTTTGTTCTGTCCAAATAATAACGTAGTTGTCTGTGGATGTCCAAGGAATGTAGTAATCTCTCCCCTTTGTTTTGAGGATTAGGATAAAAGGTAGGTAAGTGTATGGCCTGATTCAAAGCTACCCTGGATACCACTTTTGGTATAAAGGACGGGTTGGTTCGTAAGGAAACTCTGTCCTGATGGAAGATGATAAAAGGCTGCACAGCCATGAGAGCTTGTAGTTCCGAAACCCTACGAGCTGAGGTAATAGCCAGAAGGAAAGCTGTTTTCCAGAACAAATATTGCAAATCTGATGAGGCAGCTGGCTCAAAAGGAGGCAAGGTCAGTTTTTCCAGAATTAAACTGAGATTCCAAGCAGGTATTGGTTGTTTCCTTGGGGGTTTTAGATTCTTGGCCCCTCTGAGGAACTGTCTTAAGAGGGGGTGAGAGAATAAGGGTGGATCAGTGTTGTATTCTGCAGAAATGGCTGAGGCATGGATTTTGATGGAGGAGAATGAAAGTCCACTGCTTAGCAGCTCAGCTAGATACTGTAATATTTGAGGCAAGTTCAGTTTTCCAGACTCCTGGCCCTTTTTCTCATTCCAGACACAAAACTGTTTCCATTTTGCGGAGTAAGCTTTTCTAGTAGACGGCCTTCTGGCCTCCAAAATGACATCCTGCACCTCCTTGGAGAGTAGGGACTGTTGTGATGGTAAGGAATCTTCCATGCAGCTAGATTGAGTGTTTTTAGCTGACTGAAGAGTTTTGAAGCTGTGCTGAGTCAGCAGAAGAGGCATTAGAGGCAGGGTCCATGGTGTGGAATGCGTCAGGCTCCTCAGGAGTGGGTACCAGTGTTGTCTTGGCCAGTCTGGAGCAATGAGAATCATCTTTGGTCTGTCTGCTCTGGTTTTCAATAGAACTTTGGGCAGCAGAGGAAGAGGTGGGAAGGCGTAAACTGTCATTGATGTCCAACTGAAAGACAGCGCGTCCACTCTCCGGGCCATTGGATGAAAAATCCTTGAGCAGAATTTTGTCAATTGGTGATTTTTGTGGGAGGCAAAGAGATCTATGTCTGGCCTTCCCCATGCTTGGATTATCTCTGTAAAAACTTGAGGAGGCAACTTCCATTCGTGTGGATCTGTCATATTTCTGCTTAGGTTGTCTGCCAGCGTGTTTTCCTTGCCTGGCAAGTACTGTGCTTGTAGTTCGATTTGTAAGTCCATGGCCATGTCTCAAAGTGTCATGGCCAGTCTGCATAGGGGGTATGAATGTGTACCTCCCTGTTTATGTACCACATTACTGTGGTGTTGTCCGTTCTTATCAATAGTTGACCTGGTTGCAGAAGGTCTTTGAAAGCTATAATAGCATTTATTACTGCTAGCATTTCCTTTTGATTGATGTGAAGGTGCTTTTCTTTTTGGGACCATTTGCCCTGAATGCAGCGATCTGTCATGTGTGCCCCCCAGGCGTAGTCCGAGGCGTCTGTTGTGATGACTTGATTTGCTTGAGGCTTGCTGAATGGGAGACCTGTGTTTGTTTGGCATGCTTGAGCCCACCACAGAAATTCCTTTTGAAGACATGGAATTCGTGGTATTATTGTTTCCAAACTGTGGCTGTGTTGAGACCATAGGTTTTTCAGGTACCACTGAAGTTTCCTCATATGCAGCTTTGCACATGGGATTAGTAAGATGCAAGATGCCATGAATCCCAGAGCCTGCAGGATTTTCCTTGCAGTCAGCCTGGTGCAATTTGCTAGTGTTCTGAAGTATTGAGTTAGCTGCCCCTGTTTCTCTGGCGTGAGGTAGGCCATCTGGGTGTTTGTGTCCAAGTTGGCACCCAGGAAAATTATTTTCCGAGAGGGTATTAGCCTTGATTTCTTTTTGTTGACTGTGTATCCCAGAGAATTCAACAACATTATTACATAAGCCAGATGTTTCAGAGGAATGTGCTTGCTGTCCGCTTGGATCAGGCAGTCGTCCAAATAGGGGTATATTTGTATCCCTTGAAGTCTGCAGTAGGCAATTACTGATGCCAGGCATTTCATGAATACTCTGGGCGCAGTAGATAAGCCAAAGGGCAATGCAGAGAATTGATAATGGGTTGAACCTGCAAGAAATCTGAGGTATCTTCTGCAATTGTGTCTGACTGGGACATGCAGGTATGCCTCCTTGAGGTCCAATGTTACCAGCCAAGACTCCTTGCCCAGCATGGGAAGAAGCTGCTGAACAGTGAGCATCTTGAATTTTGGTGCGAGTAGAAATGTGTTTAGGATGGATAGGTCTCCAATCTTTTCCCTTCCTTGGTACCAGGAATAGTCTGGAATAAAAACCTTGACCTTGTTCATGCATAGGTACCTTTTGAATAGCTTTCATGTCGATGAGATCTGAAATTTGTCTTTGTGCCTCTGCCCTTTGTGTGGCAGGTTTGGCATGCCTCTCATTTTTGGAAGGGTGTGAAAATGGAATCTGTAGCCTCTGTTTATAATGTCCAGGATCCATTTGTCTTTTGTGACAATATGCCAATTTTTTTTAAATAATGCCAGTTTTCCGCCTAAGGGTGCTGCCATTTGAGTCTTGCTTGGCATGCAAAGGGGAAAGTCATTGGGCTTGCTTTCTGAATGGTTGTGAGTTATCCTCACCACCTCTGTGTAGGAGCTTGCCATTGTCTGCCTCTAAACGATCCTTGGGATTGCCCTCTGCCCCTTGGGCGCCTGTATCTACCTCTTTGGGGTCTGTCCGTGGCTGGAAAGGACCAATTTTTGGAAGGCCAATTTCTACTGAAACGTGGGGGTTGTACCTGTAGAAAATCTTTCACAGTTTGCATTGCTTTAACCTTTTCCTCCATTTTCCTTAATACCTCCTCAGCATTAGCACCAAATAATACATCCCTTTGTAGAGGGGCATCTAGTAATTTAGCTTTGACATGATCTGGCAAGGTTTGTTCCTTGAGCCAGGCATGTCTACGTATGACTGATCCTGTAACAGCAGCTCTACATGAGGCCTCTAGAGCATGAAAACAACATTGTAAGGTATGTTTACCCACTTGTTCAGCACTATGCATCAAATCCTGTAACTCCTTCAAGTCTGGTTGTTCAGGTTGTGACATTTTACTTTTCAATTGTGATAACAAAAACTGTTGGTACTTTAGCATATGGAACTGACAGTTTAATGCCCTCATTGGTTAAGGTAGCCGAGGTATATACCTTTTTTCCCCATCTTTCTAAGGATCTGGAATCTCTCTCGGAAGGTAATGGGTTTTTAGCAGTGGAGGCCTTAATTCCCTTGGGGCCCTGTGAGATGGTTTCTGGGTCAGCAGCATGGATTTTGTATAGAAATTGGTGTGAGTCAGGAACCCTGTAGTACCTTGTCAGGCTTGACTGGGGCTGGAGGTAGAGAATCCGGGTTAAGGCAGGCCGAGAACACATCTAGTATGTCCAAGACAGGAGGTATAGCCAAAGGCCTGTGCTGAGGTAGCAAGAGAAATTCCCTAAGCCTTTTCTTGGAATCTGAATAATCTTGGCCTTCCCAGTGGAAGTGTTCCCTTAAGGTATGCAAAGTTTCCCCAAATGAGTAATCCTCTGGGGGGGATACAGAGGGAATGGACTCCTCTGCATCAGAGTCTTCAAAAGGGGAATAAGAATGTTCCTGTTCATCAGAGTGGTCTGAAATAATGGAGCCCTGATCAGAGGAGGGGGATTCTTCCTCCACTCTGGGCCTTTTGTCCGGGGGGGGGGGGGGTTGAGAACCCCTGATAAGAGTAATTAAATCCTCAGCCATTTTAAGCATCTGTTTTTTAGGCATGGCCTGGAGATGGGCCCTGTGTAGCTTGTCTCTTAGAATGCATGGCTGCTTTAGACTTAGTGAAAGCCTTGATGGAAAAAGAAGAGGAAGGTCTGAAGACACCTTGAGAGAAGGTAGACCTGTCCACATTTTGAGATTCACCGCCAAGAGTGGCTTCGGTATCTGTAGTCTGTGTGTGGGCCGAGGAGCCTGCGACCTTGGGCACAGGAAACACCGCCAATGAAGTGTCGTCGGTAGTCAGGGGCTGCGTAGGCGCCTCGCTGAGAACCGGACCACGTGTAGTCGGCTTTGGCGTTGTGTCGGTAGAGGCCGCGGACCTCATGTGTCGGTCCTTATCTTTGCGCTTTTTAGACAAAAGTGGAGTCGAAGTATCCGACGACATAATATAGTCAAATGTTTTGCCAAAATAATGCTGGGCGAACTCCGCCCAACGCTTAATGGTGCGTTTGTTGAATGTAGCACAAAAGCGACAGACCGAGACGTCGTGGTCTGGGCCTAAACAAGAATACAGAGGGAATGGAAATCCTTATGCGGTATTTGCTTCCCACATGAAATACAATTATTAACTTTGTCTGACATCGGTCAGAGGCAAGAAAAGTTTCCCCAACGGGGTACTTGGCTTTCAAGAAGACTTCGGTTGCAAAATTTTCGTAATTTCAGGAGCTGGCCGACCGGCACTTGCGAACTGCTTCTGCTTCGGGCACCACGCGGCAAGAAAGACTGAAGAAAATGGCGTCGGCTGGTTCTTTTATACCCCTATCGCACTGACGTCAGGGAAGGAGAGAGACAACCGACACCGGACCTAGACTTTGGAATTCGGCCGACCGAGGACCCACCTGACGGCAGGAGAACCCATCTGTTATGACTGCAGCTGTATGCACGATGAACATCTGCAGAAGTGTACAACTTCTTACATAGTCTTTCCATTACCTTGCTCTCCTTATCTGAAAGGAAGAAGCTTAGAAGATGGTAACCTAGAATATTTATCTGAAGCAATGGAAACCACAGCTGGATAAGCTGAAGGACATTTAAAAAGGGATCTGCAGTCAGGCACCTTGTAAAACCTGTCAGGCCTTTTACGAGAAGGAGCCTGTGAATCTGGGGTCTTAGAACCAGAGAAAGCATCCACGAATGTTAGAACAGGTAGCACACAGCAGAAGATTCCATTTGAAAAATTTCACAAAAAGAAGTTATGTCCTTACCATAACGTTCCATGTGGAGTGTTCATCTCGCCTTTGTTCTTACACACGGGTTCGGAGCCGATCCTCGGCTCCTAGTCGGCCGCATCGCAAAGCTCTGCATCTCAGAGAAGCTCGAGACCAGACTATATCCCACAATCCTCCCTGCCATTACTCAGATCTAGTTTGCTAACAAACCAGACTGATAAACCAATACCTCAGGTGCAAGAACTACACACACTGACATCCAGAGACACTCTCTCACCATAGCAAAACAGCTAAGGGTAGTAGCATATACCCCATGAGACAGAACAATATACCCCGGAAGGGGTTAAGACATTTCAACCAGAGTCTAGTCCTACCCATTCTTCCAAAACACGTGAGGGAGGGAAGGGAGGGAATTTAAGAACAAAGGCGAGATGAACACTCCACATGGAACGTTATGGTAAGGACACAACTTCTTTATGTGTGTTCAATCTCGCCGCTTGTTCTTACACACGGGTAGCGTCCTTAGCTCCGTCACACCGAGTGACTCATGGAAGAACGTTCCTAAGCACAGTGGAACCAAAAGATGTCCTGTCTTTGGAGGCTTTGTCAACTCTATAATGAGTGATTAAAGTATGTGGCTTAGACCACGTGGCTGCTGCACAAATCGTGTCCAAAGGCAAACGAGCTGCATGAGCCAAGTAAGTGGAAACGGATCTGGTAGAATGGGCCTTAGGTTTGGTAGGTAAGGACTGATTCGACAGAGTATACAAAGGCTATACAATCAGCAAGCCATTTAGATAATGTACGTTTTGTAATTGCCATGCCCTTTTTATTGTCTGCAAACATGACAAAGAGCTAATTTGTCTTCCTGTAACTTTTAGTCCTATCCAAATAAAATCTTAACTGCCTGTGAACATCCAACTTGTGCAGCATATACTCCAACTTGTTAGTATGGTTCTTGAAGAAGGTAGGGAGTTCTATGGATTGGTTAATATTCTATGACGGAACATACCTTTGGAAGGAAAGATGGATTTGTACGCAGACACACTATCTGGGTGGAAAATCAAGTAAGGTGGTCTGACCGATGATGCTTGCAGCTCTGATACTCTTCGAGCTGAAGTAACAGCTACGAGAAAAAGTGCTTCCACAATAAGAACTTTAGGAGGCAGGACGAAGCAGGTTCGAAGGGTGGCAACATGAGTTGTGACAGTAACAAATTTAAACTCCATGGAAAGAAAGGCTTCCTGACGGGCGGCCAAAGCTGGAAGGTTCCTTTCATAAAAGCCTTACAAAGTCTGCGAGACATAATGGGAGAACCGTCCTCACCAATATGGAAGTTCGATATGTCCGCCAACTGTACTCTTAGTGTGGAAGTAGAGGCTCCTTTGTGAAAGAGGATAGATAAAAATTCCAGTACTTTATGTAAAGGAGCTACCAGGGGGTCTATGTGTTGGCTAGACGCCCAGTATACAAAGCGTTTCCATTTACTCCTGTAGAGTTTTGTAGTGGAAGCTTTATGAGAGGCATGTGTTGAACTGCCGGAGAAAGTAGATCAGATCTGGCTAGGCAGGGAAGCGGAGCAGCCAAGCTGCTAGTTTGAGGGATTGAAGAGACGGGTGAGGAACTCCCGACGAATGGGTCAGTAGATCTGGTACTGGGTCCAGAATCCACGGTTCCTCTGTTTGATGGGCTCGAAGAAAGGGGAACCATATCTGCCGAGGCCAGAATGGGGCTATGAGTATTATTGTCCTTTCCAGGTTCCTGGCTTTCTGTAGAAATCTGGGAATCAAGGGGGTAGGTGGGAATGCATATAGGACACCCGGGGGCCAATCATGTATCAGTGCGTACCTGGGGACATCCCCCGGAGGGGGTAGAAGGGCAAAATAGCTTCTGCATTTTGCATTCAACGGAGAAGCAAATAGATCGCAGCAAGGCTGGCCCCATCTGCGGAAGATCTTTTCCGCCACCTGTGGATCAAGAGACAACTCGTGAGGTAACAGGATGGCTCTGCTCAACCTGTCCGCAATGACGGATGACCCCGGGATGTGCATTGTTATCAGAAAGCGACCCGTGGACTCTGCCCATTGCCAAATTCTCATGGCCTCTCTGCCTAACGGGTAAGACCTGGTTCCCCCTTGCTTGTTTATGTACCAGACCACAGACATGTTGTCCGTCTGAACTGCCACTGTTCCTAGAGGTAAGAGGGCTTGGAAGTGTTGCAACGCCAGGAACACCGCCCTCAGCTCCAGAACATTTATGTGCAGGCTGTACTCCATGTTGGACCATTCCCCCTTGGACTGTTCTTCCCTGAAATAGACCCCCACACCCTATCAGAGAAGTGTCCGTGGTTACTGTGGCCGTCGGATTGGATAGAACAAACAGACGACCCATAGTGAGATCCTGACTGTACAACCACCATGAGAGGTCTCGTTTGCAAGAGTCTGTTATCAGAATCTCGTGCGCTAGGGGGTAACTGCTAGAACGACCACTGCGTGAAAAGCAGCCATTGGAGGAGCCTCATGTGTAATCTTCCCATAGGAACTGCGATCAGGGACGCCGCCATTATTCCCAAAACCTTCAACACCAGTTTGGCCGGGCTTTCCTGCTCTGTAGTAGAAGAACCTGTTGTTTGAGGGATGACGCCCTTATTGGAGGGAGCTTTACCAGTGTTAAACGTGTATCTAGGTCTGCGCTGATGAATGAAATATGCTGTGAGGGCGATAAGGCAGATTTTTCGAAGTTTATCGAAATCCCTAGGTGGGAACAAAGGTAGACTGTGTAGTCTCTGACTTGTATGAGGCGACGCTCGGTGGCGGCGGCGAGGAGCCAGTCGTCCAGATAGGGAAACACCTGGAATCCTTGTCGTCTCAAGTGAGACGCAACCACTGCCATGCATTTGGTGAATACCCTGGGGGCTAAGGTGAGTCCAAAGGGCAGAGCTCGAAACTGAAAGTGACTGGCTCCCAGCCGGAAGCGCAGGTGATCTCTGGACGGTCTGGCCATTTTGATGTGGTAGTATGCGTCTTTGAGATCTATCGAGCACATCCAATCGTCCTTCTGTAAAAATGGAAGGATCGATTGAAGCGTGACCATCCGGAACTTTTCCTTCTTCACGAAGGTGTTGAGATTGCTGAGATCTAAAATCGGTCTCCAGTCCCCTGTCTTTTTTGGAACTAAAAGGAACCTTGAGTAAGTTCCGGATCCTCTTTGGTCCACCGGGACTGGTTGGATGACTTTTTTTTGAGCAGCTTTGAAATTTCTATTGCTGCTGGGCTTCGCAGATGGGGTGGCACATCTGGAAACCTTCTTTGTTGGGGGGGGGGGGGGGTTGATATGAAGGGGATTTTGTATCCTCTGGTTAACGATGCTTTTTACCCAGGAATCCGAGGTAATATTTAGCCAGGCCTGTGGGTATAAAGCCAAGCGACCCCCGACTGCTGGAAAGGCTTCCCAGGGACGGCATCCCTGTCGCCTTGGTTATGTGGACCCCCTCTGCCGCCGGGGTGGCGTCTTCCATTTCTACCCCCCCCCCCCCGCCTCTGGAGAGAGCATCACTCTGTGTGGCTTGGAAAGATCCCGGAGTCTTGCGGAACCACATTTTTCCACCTTGTTGCCCTTTGGGGTACGGTCTAGTTGGAGCGAAAAAACGGACCCAGACAGCATACAGGGTCTTTCCCACTTGCTCACACCAAGTCAGAGTCTCCTTCACCTTGGGCCCGAAGAGTGTGGCACCATCAAAGAGGGCACTGGCAAAGGAAGACTTGAAGGCTTCCGCAAAGGAGCACAGCCGCATCCAGGATTGCCTTCGTAGAGCAATCGCTGAAGCTGCAGCTCTACTCGATCCTTGACGCCGCTGAGATGAGCCTCATGGATGAGTTTACTATGGAGGTAAGGGTGTTAAGTTGTGCTGTTACCTTATCTGAAACAGCAGCATCTGTGTTACCCTGGAGGGTCTCTCTCAGCTCCTTGATGAGATCCCTCTACAGAAGTGTGAAATGTGTCAAATAGTTCAGCAAACGCATGGAAAAAGTCGCTGAACTAAAAACGCGCTTCCCGTATCTGTCCATAGTCCTAGAATCCTTATTAGGAGGATGAACAGATGAGGAAGACTCAGACATCTCCTTTTTCGTGGCTGCCGCCACCATCATAGCGTCGACCGAACTCCTTTGGTGAGAAGTCTTGTCCTGGGGGGCGGTGATAAATTTGATTGGTTTTCGAGGGACTGGTTCCACTGTGTCCGGTGTCTTGCACGCCCTTTGAGCAATCAATTCCATTAATTCAAAGGGCGGAGTCACCCAGGAGGTAGAAGGTTGAGCCCCAAAAGCCTTCAGCATCACCGACTCGTCCCCAGTGGGGGCTAGGGAATGCCAATCACCCCTCTGTTTTAAGATCTCCAGGATGTCCGCAAATGACATCCTCAGAGGGGGATTTTGGGGACCGCTCTGCCTCATCCAAGTCGGTGTCAGACGTTAGAGATTCCTGCGGGGAATCTATGTGCCTCCTCTTGCACAATCTTTTCCTCGGGACCTCATCAGAGGGGGCTTCCGGTGAGGAATCCAAGGAACAGGGGGAACCCTCTGGGGGTGGCTGAGGCAATGGGGCTCTACGCTTTGGATGGGTCGTGGGGGCAGAAAAAGAAAGCGGCCCTTTATGGGAAGGAGAAGACGCCTCTGATGAAGTGGTTGTCTGTGCAGACAATACCTTCCTCATAAGGTCAAAAGCCCCTGAACCCCGGGCCGAGGACTCGCCCAGTTCCGAAGAACACGGGAGCGTCCCGGACACGGGGGCCGTGGGCCCCGACCCCAAGGACGGAGCCGAGCCAATTTGTGCTGAGGCCCCGAGAGGGAGAGTCTGCACCAACAGGTCAGTACGACTCTGTCCCGGAACAGAGGAGAAACAGTCGGCTCCGCAATTCACCTACAGGTTCCGAAGGAGTCGAAGTCAATGGTGTCGATCGTGCAATGGACGGTTTTGGCACAGAGGGATCCACTATCATCAGCTCATCCTCTCCCGGCTCCGAAAACTGGATGGGTCTCGAAGGAGGACCTGTTGGAGACATGGGGAGGCCTTCTAGTCTCGACACCAATTGGGAGGAAACTGCAGTCAACTTGGAAAGGGCTGTGTTTTCCATGTGTTTCTGCAAGACACGATCCACATCTGTCTCAGATAACTGTCTGGAAGAACGGGTCGAAGGAGCCGAAGATGGCACCGACCGAAGAATGGATGGTGGCGGCAGCTTCGACACCGGTTCCAAGATCTGGGGCTCAGTGAAAGATAAACGTTTGACGCTCGGCCCCGAGGTCTGTGGAACCGGCGAACGAACCTTCGAAGATGAACTCGGAGCCGATGACATGGGCTCCGATATCTTTGACCCCTTCGAGGACTTAGAAGCCTGGTCCGATTTGTCTAAAGCCTCCTGAAAGGCAGGTTTAAGCAACCCTCTATCTATAAGCTTCCTGCATCTATCTGTCATAACCCTCCCGCTAAAGGAATGACATATAGGGCAATCCTCTTGCAGGTGGAGAGGGCCAAGACAGTACACGCAGGACGCGTGGTTGTCAGTGATAGACATTTTCTGCCCACACTGACATCTTTTAAAGCCGGATTTGGCTTTCTCCGACATGACTGGTAGAAGTAAATGACACTCTACTAGGTTTAATTTGACAAAAAAAAAACTACCAATGACTAAGGGGTAGGCCACAAAAGGAGCCTTTAAGAATAATATTGTACAATATTATATTAATAACACACACACACTTCCTATACTATAACTAACTTTAGAAACTTTTTTTTACAAGAAAGGAAAGTAGCTTATCTGAAATATAGCAAAAAATTAGCAAATTCTCCTCCGGTCCGAGCTCTCCTCGATCCAATCTGTTGCAGCGGCAAACTAGATCTAAGTAATGGCAGGGAGGATTGTGGGATATAGTCTGGTCTCGAGCTTCTCTGAGATGCAGAGCTTTGCGATGCGGCCGACTCTGAGCCGAGGTTCGGCCCCGAACCAGTGTGTAAGAACAAACGGCAAGATTGAACACTGACATTGACAGACCCGATTGAAACAGGTCGGCCAAACAGTCTAGTATTAATCGACATTGGTGCTAAAAAGGGGTCTACTTGTTTATGTTTCAGCCAACAGGTAAATCTTTTCCACTTGCTCAGATAAGTGATTCTAGTGGAAGACTTATGAGAAGCAATGAGAATATCACGTACTGGTAAAGAAAGATCATTCCGCCTGGCAATAAAGGGAATTGGAGTAGCCAAGCCATGAGCTTCAGGCTGTTCAAGTTGGGATGAATCAGGTTCTGTGGATGCGAGATCAACTCTGGGGTTGGATGGAGAATCCATGGTCAATCTAGTAGGTGAGGCCAAAGGAAGGGGAACCAAATCTGTAGAGGCTAATATGGTGCTATGAAGATCATCCTGCTCTTCAACCGACAGGCTTTCTTCAGAAACTGGGGAATAAGGGGAAAGGGTGGAAATGCATAAAGACGACCAGAGGGCCAATCATGGACTAGAGTGTCCTGGGTGACTGTCCCAGAGGGAGAATCAGAGCGAAGTAGCTGCTGCATTTGTAGTTGGTCGGGGATGCAGAGAGGTCGCAGCAAGGATGGCCCCAGCAGTGGAAGATCTCCGCTGCTATCAAGGGATACAGGGATCACTCATGAGGTTGAAGAATGCACCTGCTGAGTCTGCTATCATGTTGCAACTCCCGGGAATGTGCGTTGCTAGAAGAAAGCGGTTGGTAGCCATCATCCATTGCCATATACTCATGGCCTCTCGACAAAGGGGGTAAAGATTTGGTTCCACCTTGCTTGTTGATGTACCAGACCACCACCATGTTGTCTGAATCGCAATTGACCCAGATGGCAGCAGGGGATGGAATACTTGCAATGCCAGAAGCACCACCCTTAGCTCTAGAACGTTATATGCAGATGGGCCTCCAGTTCGGACCAAGTGCCTTGGACTGTCTGTCCCTGACATAGCCCCCCCCCACCCCATCAGGGAGGTGTCCGTGGTCACTGTGGCCTTGGGCTGCTGGGGGGAGAAGGGACGAGACCATTGTGAGAGATTGTGTCATCCACCAATTTAAATCCTGTCTGCACCTGTGAGTTACATGAATCATGGTTGAAAGGGGATGCTGAAAAGGATACCATTGGGTGAGCAGTAGCCATTGTAGGAGCCTCATGTGGAACCTGGTCAGGGGAACAATGGTGATGGAGGCTGCCATGGAACCCAACCGCTGTAGAACCGAGTGAGCCGTGGATTTTTCCTTTGAAAGGATTGGAAGTAGTTGTTGCTTTATCCATAGAATTCTGTGCTCTGGAATAGAAGCTCTGCAGTTTTTTTGTGTACAAGATAACCCCTATGAATTCTGTCAACTGAGAAGGGGCGAGACTGGATTTTTGCCAGTTTATGGTTATGCCTAGCCTTTGAGTAATGAGGAGAGAGTATGCCAGGGCTTTTTCCAGTAGATGTCTGGTGGGGGCGGAAATGAGCCAGTTGTCTAGGTATGGAAACACCTGGAATCCTTGAAGTCGCAAGTGAGCTGTGACAACTGCCATGCACTTTGTGAACACTCTGGGGGCTGTAGAGAGTCCGAATTGGTAGTGACTGGCTTCAGCACGGAAGCGCAGAAATCTTCTTGATGGCCTGTCCACTTACCTGGTAGCATGCATCTTGAAGATCTATAGAGCACATCCAATCGTCTTTATCCAACAGCGGGAGGATAGACTGTATTGTGACCATCCGGAATTTTTGTACTCTCACAAACTTGTTCAATACACTGAGATCCAAAATTGGTCTCCAGTCCCCGGTTTTCTTTGGCACCAAAAATAGTCTTGAGTAGAATCCGGCTCCTATCTGGTCTGGAGGGACTATTTGGATGACTTTTTCTTAGCAGCTTTTCTATCTCTAGTGCTGCTTCTTCCCTTTGACTGGGTGGAATGTCAGGAAGATTTTTTGAATGGATGGGACAGAGATCGAAAGGGATATGATAACCTCTGGTTATAATCCTTTGTACCCAAGAATCGGTGGCGATGATTAGCCAGGCAGAAAGGTACAAGAAGAAACGTCCCCCAACTACTTCCAGAGGAAAGGAGTTGGGCCGCTCTTCAGGAGTGCTGGTAGGATTGGCCAGGGAAAGAATCCCTGGAACCCTGGTTACGTGGAACCCCTCTGCCCCAAAAAGGGAGTCTTCCCTGTGAGTTTCCCCCTCTGCCTCTGGGGGAGAACTCGGCCTGTGTGTCACGGAAAGGACCCTGAGATTTCTTCCCATATCTTCCCACTCTCTTGGTTTCGGGAGAAAGCACGTTGAGGGGAATAATAATGAACACCTACGACAGAAAGGGTCTTACCGTCCTGTTCACATCTGGCCAGTGGGCTTTTAACTTTGGGGCCAAACAACCAGGAGTCCTCAATAGGGGTATTAAGAAAAGAAGACTTAAAGGGTTCCGCAAAGTTGCACAAGCGCATCTAGGCATGTCGTTTCAAGACCGCAGCTGAACCTGCTGCTCCTTCTGATGAGTGAGATATCAATCACATAGAGAAGTTAGATATAGATTCATGGTGGCCAACTGAGAGGTCACTTTGTCACTGACCTCATCAGACACGGCACCAGCCAAGGTTTCAGAGAGCTCAGAAACCAGACCCCTCTGAAGCCTGGTAAAATGTGCCATATAATTCAGGGACCTGATAGCAAAGGTTGCTGAAGCAAAGGTGCGCTTCCCTATCCTGTCCAGGGCCCGGGACACTGTTAGGCAGATGAGTCTGGCCTTCTGCCAGATCCTTTTTTGTTGCAGCCACCACCAAAGCATCCACAAGACCACCTTTGGACCAATGGGGATCCGAAGCAGGAGGGGACAAGATCTTATCTGGCCTCCAGGGAATAGCTTGGACGATATCAGTAGCCTTCCAAGTACGCTGCACGATGAGCCGGACAAGTTTATCGGCAGGTGGAGTAACCCAGGAGGTAGGGGGCCAGGCGCGAAAGGCCTGCAGGAACACAGATTCCTCAGAGGTCGGATTAGAGGACTGCTAGTCACCTCTCTGTTTCAGAATTTTGAGGATATCACCAAACGATACCTCAGAGGGTGACCCAGGGGATCCTTCCCCCTCATCGAAATCTGTCTCTTCGGTGAGGGACTCCTGTGGAGTCCATGTGCTTCCTCTTACACAAACTTTTCCAGTGGACCTCCTCAGCAGGAGAAGCTGGAGAAAACAGCGGAAAAGGGGATTCCTGAGGGAATATGTCCTGTGGCCCCTGCACCCGGTGTCCGCTAGGTGCGACTTGTGAAACCAATATACCAGAGGAGGGCAAAGGTATAGACAGTCCAGAATCACCGGCAGCAGCGAAAGCCTTCATCAGTTGGAAGGCTGGTCCACCCGAAGAGGTGTGTGTCTAGGACAGGGGGCACCTCTCCCCTAAGTGTCTCAGCCTGCCGACCTGGTGTCCCTGGATGGCTGTGGAGCAGCAAGCTATGCGTGTCACAGCTGACATCTGGTTTGTAGCAAAACTTTCCTGCCACGAAGGCAAATGCGGTTCCTTAGTGAGATCCATAAAGGGAACCGCAGAAGGGGAAGACTGCTATATCCATGGACTTCAAAGGCAATGAAGGAGGAGAATAAGTAGGGGTCTTTGGAGATGGGTGATCACTTCCCAAGGAAGGATAGTTCCTGAGGGGTGGAATACCTCTGGCCAAGAATGCCTGGTCCGCCAGACGCAATACATGTTCAGAAAGGCTTCTAGTGGACATCACGGAGACTGAGGGAGAAACAGGCCTGTCCACAAGAGAGGCAGACTTGGTGCCCATCTCATCTGACCGCACTGATGACAACGGTGCTGAGAAAGACTGGACTACTGTCTGCACCGTAGTCATCGGTGCGGAGGTCATTGTCTGCAATGAGACAGGGATCGGTGTCGAAATGGTTGTCAGTGCCGAAGCTGGAACCGACAAAATTGGGGTCAATAATAAAGGTGTCTGTTCCGAGGAATATCGGAGCTGACGTGGTCAAGGTTTGCGCCGAATGAATGGTCGGTGCCGATACAGCAGTAATGGTCTGAGTCGAGGAGCCCCTCGGTGCCGATATATAGAAGGCTGCAGGAGAAGACTGAGCCGAAACCACTAATGGAGCCGAAGGCCTCAGTGCCTAAGGTCTAGGCACCAAAAGCACTGGGGCTGACTGAGAAATCTCCAGAGCCGAAACTTTAGCCTTTTTAGGTTTTGGTTGGTGGGAGTCCCCAGCCGGGGACGAAGGCAAAGATTTAACCTTAGTAGAAACATCCAAGGTTTTCTTATGGGCTCTAGGAGGGGTTGAGGCCTCCAACCCAGAAACAGCCTCTGAAAAGGGAGATTTTAGAAGTCCCTTCAGTATCAGCTTGTTTTTTTCTTTCCAACAATGTTCGATTAGAAAAGTCGTCACAAACAGTACAGGGTGGATCAATAGACAAATGGGAAGCTCCCAAACAATAAACACACAAAGTGTTTATCAGAAGTAGGCAGTTTGTGTCCACAATCAGAACACCGCTTAAAACCCGGATTACCTTTATCTGTCATGACAGCAAAATAAACAGTAGAAAAAGTTACCAACAATGGTACAAGACAGTACCCGAAGGTATGAGAGAAAAGGGTGAAAGGATTACCCATCCATGGTAAGGAGAGCATACCTCACGGTAAAGTGGTAAAGAAAAGATAGAAAAACCTGAAGAAATTATAAGCGCTAGATGCGATAGGGTAAGACAATAAAATATGAACTTTTCTGACAGAAAAGTAGACTATAAAGCTATTAAACAATTGACTATACTTAGCTCAAGAGAAGTAGCTTCACACGACCAAATGGCAATGCGGCAAACAAAATCTGGGGTAACGGGGAGAGGGGGATTGTGGGTAAGAGCTTAGCTTGAGAGTTTGAAGCTGACGCGAGCTTGGAAAATGACCGGTTCAGTTCTGAGCTCGGAACAGATATTTGTGCCTAAGGAATGAACAAGGATTAACAATATCAGATGCAGTGGTTCCCCTTGTCCGTCCAAAAGGGACATCTGCACTGCCTCTGAGTATACGTCTCTGTCAGATTCTAACTGCTTTGGAAGTGGTATACACTGAAGAACCAGACCCAACCTCCGACCGTAAATAAGAAGTTATGTTCCTACCATAACGTTCCATGTTAGTTGTCTTCTCTCGCCTTCTTTCTTGCTTGATGGGTTCGGAGCCGATCCCTCGGCTCCGACTCGGCACTTGCTTTAGCTCGAGAACTCCTTTTACCAGCTCGAGGCAGCCCCATATCCCATGATGCAAGGCAGGAAGTACCCAGATCTCTTTTGTTGACAAAAGGGCAATCACACCAAGCATAAAAATACTTCCCAAAGGAAGAAGAAACTTACAGATGGAAAAAGGACCAGGTTAGAATGGTCTTTAGCATAATAGTTTCTTATACAAGGTCTGTCCAGGCCAGGGGAAGGAGGAGGGTCGAAGAAAGAAGGCGAGAAGACAACTAACATGGAGCGTTATGGTAGGAACATAACTTAATGTTAAGTTGTCAATCTCGCCTTCATTCTTGCTTGATGGGACCGCGTCCCTAGCACCTCTATCCTGGGTGGCTCAATGGAACAAACTCTTGAGGACTGTAGAGCCAAAACTGGCTCTGTCCCTGGAGGCCAAGTCCAATTTGTAATGGGAAACAAAAGTGTGAGGAGTGGCCCAAGTGGCGCTGCACAAATAGTGTCCAAAGGCAGTCTAGCTTGAAAAGCTGTAGAAGTAGCTAAACTCCTGGTTGAATGTGCCTTAGGTTTTGAGCACAGCTGTTTTCCCCTGATGATAAATTTCAGTGATGACCGAAGAAAGCCATCTGGACAAAGTCACTTTAGAAACAGGAAGGCCTTTTTATTATCCGCATAGGAAACAAAAGTTGATCAGATTTCCTAAATTTTTTGTTCTGTCCAAATAATATCTAAGCTGGGTGGACGTCAAGATAATGTAGCTTTGTTCAGCTCTATCTGAATAGTTAGGAAAAATACAGGAGATCAATGGATTGATTCAGATTGTTTTTGAAGCGACCTTAGGTAAAATGATGGATTAGTTCTCAAAGATACTCTGTCTTTGTGAAAAACCAAATAGGGGGGTCGAACCGAAAGAGCATGAAGTTCAGACACCCTCCTGGCAGATGTAATAGCCACTAGGAATAAAGTTTTCCAAGAAAGATATTTCAGGCAGCAAGAAACAGCTGGCTCGAAGGGGGAAGAATCAAGGATGGCAGCACTAAATTTAGATCCCACTGAGGAGGAGGATTCCTGATTGGAGGCTTTAGTAGGAAAATTCCTTTCAAGAAGGCCCTGCAGAGCCTATGGGACATGATATTATGATCTGCTATCCCAACATGAAAATTAGAAATAGCAGCCAACTGAACTCTGACTGTGGAAGAAGAAGAGCCTGCAAAAAATCTCTGCTAAGAAGTCCAGAACTGCCTGAACAGGGCAGTAAAAGGATCAATATTTTGGGCCTTAGCCCAATAAGAGAAACGTTTCCATTTGCTCGTAAATCCTCCTGGTAGAGGATTTTAGTGAAGCTACTATGATATCTCTAACAGGGTTAGAGATCAAAGGAAGCCTGGCTAGGAAGGAAGTGGAGCAACCATGCTGTGAGGTTGAGAGAAGGGATTGACCGGTGCAGCTGACGGATTGGTGAATCAGTAGATCTGGCACTGGGTCCAGATGCCACGGCTGCACCAAAAGGTGATGATGGAGGAACGGGAACCAAACTTGTCGAGGCCAGTAAGGGCAATGAGAATCAATTTGGCTCTCAAAGCGGTAGCTTTCTGGATGACCTGAGGGATCAGAGGAAATGGGGAAGGCATAAAGAAGTCCCTGGGGCCAATCCTGGGTCAGAGCGTCTCTGGGGATGGCCTGATAGAGGAAGAGGCTGAAGAAGTCTGGACATTTGCTGTTTTGGGGAGTAGCAAAAGATCGCAACATGGGCGACCCATTCCAGAAAAATCTCTTCCGCTATGGATTGCTTGAGAGACCACTCGTGAGGCATGAGAATAGCTCTGCTCAATCTGTCCGCTAGAATGTTGGTTTTCCCAGGGATATGCGTTGCTACCAGAAACCGATGAGAGGAGATCGCCCATTGCCATAGTCTGAGCTTCGACACAAGGGGTAGGGACTTGGTTCCGCCCTGTTTGTTGATATACCAAACTACAGACATGTTGTCTGTGTGGACTGCAATTGTCCCTACGGAAGAAAGTCGTTGAGGGCTTGCAACGTTAAAAGCACTGCTCTCATCTCCAGGACATTTATGTGCAGATGGTACTCGAGCGGTTGCCACGTCCATGAACCATCCTGCCCTGATAATGACCCCCACCCGATCAGGGAGGCATCCGTGGTGACAGTGGCTATCGGGGGGTACAAAGCACCTGCCTTGGTGAACCTGAGACGATGTGATCCACCAAGCAAGATGTTCTTTGCATGTCTGTGTCACCAGAATCTGGTGACGCATAGGGAGTTGCTGGTATGACCACTGTGTGAACAGCATCCACTGAAGGAGGCGCATGTAGAATCGAGCCAGGGGAAGAAGAGTAATGGCCGCAGCCATGAGACCTAATACCTTTAGAACCATCCTGGCCTGTACTTTCTTGCTGGCCAGAATGATCCTGACATGAGTCTGAATGTCTGAAACTTTTAGTTATGTACTCACCATAACTTCAGATGTTTGGGATCCATCTCGCCTACATTCTGAATGATGGGTTCGGAGCCGATCCCTCGGCTCCGACTCGGCACGCTTATGCCAAAGAGCGAAGTCTCTTATTGGCTGAGCTTACTATATCCCAGGATGCACCACTACCAGTCCCCCAGATCTAGTTTGTCCGCATACATGCACGCCCTGCTTATATAACATCGTCAGATGAAACAAGATAAAAACAGTAGAACTCAAAACCGTTCAATCTCTTCTGATCTCCAAGGCAGGGGAAGGAGGTGGGTATCAGGAATGAAGCGAGATGGATCCCAAACATCTGAAGTTATGGTGAGTACATAACTAAAAGATGTTATGTGATCCTATCCCGCCTACATTCTGAATGATGGGACAGCGTCCCTAGCACCTGAATCCTGGGTGGCTCACTGGAAAACACTCCTGAGTACCGTGGAACCAAATGATGCTCGTCCTTTAGATGCCACATCCAATTTGTAGTGGGAAATGAAAGTGTGCGGGTTGGACCAAGTAGCCGCAGCACAAATTTCGATATAGCGAGCTTGGAATGAAAGGCTATAGAAGTAGCCATAGCTCTGGTAGAATGAGCTTTGATAGATGTTGTAAGTTGCTTATTCGAAGAAGAATAGGCCTGAGCTATGCAATCTCTGATCCATTTTGAGATAGTGGCTTTTGTGATGGTTTGGCCCAATTTATTATCTGAGAAGGACACAAACAACTGGTCTGACTTACGAAGTTGCTGAGTCCTGTCTAAATAGAAGCGTAATTGCCTGTGAACATCCAATTTATGGAGAGTGTATTCTGCTTCAGTGGAGAATTTTGGAAAGAAAACTGGTAGCTCCAGAGATTGTTGAAGACAGAAACTAGAACAGACCTTTGGGACAAAGGATGGATTAGGCCTAAGTGATACTCTATCCTTGTGGAAAATCAAGTACGGTGGTTTAATAGACAGGGCTTGAAGCTCTGAAACTCTTCTTGCAGAAGTAATAGCCACTAAGAATGCCGTTTTCCAAGACAGATATCTTAACTCGCATGTAGCAGCCGGTTCGAAAGGGGGAGATGTTAATGAGCGAAGCACTAAATCAAGATCCCACGGAGGTGCAGGATGAAAAACTGGTGGTCTTAATAGACTCGCACCTTTAATGAACGTTTTGCATAGTCTGCTGCTCATCAAAGGAGGATCCATGGATTCGTGGAATTTAGAGATAGCCGCTAGTTGGACTTTAATGGTTGAGACAGAAGATCCCTGATTAAACAGGGATGTTAAGAATTTCAAAACCTCTGGGACAGGAGCAGTGATAGGGTCTAAGCCCTTGAGTTGAGCCCAGATAGCAAACCTCTTCCACTTACTGAGGTACAATTTGTTAGTGGTGGGTTTGTGGGCGAAGATAAAATGTGAACAACTTCCGGATCTAGTGTGTGCCTTCTAACTAAGGTCGGAAGTGGAGGAGCCAAGCTGTCAACTTCAAGGATTGAAGGGACTGATGCCAATGTCCCGACTGATGGATTAGCAAGTCCGGAATCAGGTCTAAGGTCCACGGATCGTCCACTGCATGCTTCTTCAGGTAAGGAAACCATATCTGACGAGGCCAGTATGGGGCAATCAGAATCATTAAAGACCCCAGTTGAGAAGCTTTTGAATAACTTTGGGAAGGAGTGGAATTGGAGGAAGGCATAAAGTAGCCCTGTTGGCCAAGGTTGTGCTAGAGCATCCATGGCTGGTACTTCCTGATGTGGAATCAAGGAGAAGAACCTTTGGCACTTGGCGTTTGTGGAGTTGCAAATAGGTGCAGCACGGCCCCCATCTCTTGAAAACCTGGGCTGCTACTGTGCGGTTTAGAGACCATTCGTGAGGAGAGAGAATTGTCCTGCTTAATTTGTCCCAATACATTTGACTTTCCGGATGTGGGTCGCTACCAAGAAGCGGTTGGTAGCTACAGCCCATTCCCACACTCTCATGGCCTCTCTGCAAAGGGGGTACGATCTGGTCCCTCCTTGTTTGTTCAGATACCAGACCACCGACATGCTGTCTGTGTGGATGGCGATGATGCCCTGAGGAAGAAACTTGTGTAAGGCCTGTAGGGATAGAAGTACAGCCCTCATCTCCAACACGTTGATGTGGAGAAGAGCTTGCCTGCAAGCCAGGAGCCCTGAACTAGCCTGCCCAGACAATGCCCCCCCCACCCTATCTGGGAGGCATCTGTCGTCAGGGTAACCAGTGGAGGGGGGAGGACAAAGGGTTTCCCTTGATCCAAGTTGGATGTCTGAAGCCACCAGCGCAGGTCCCTTTTGCATATTTCCGTAATCATGATGTGATGATTGAGGGGAAGATCCTGAAAAGACCATTGAGTTGACAAGAGCCACTGAAGAATCCTCATGTGTAATCTTGCTAGAGGAACTAAAAGAACCGTGGCAGACATTGAGCCTAAAACCTGTAGAACCATCCTGGCTGGGGCTTTGGATCTCGAGATCAGAGCTTGAACTTGGCCCTGTAAAGTTCGGATCCTTTCGGCAGGAAGAAAGACGCGCATCAATCTTGAGTCTATCTCTGCTCCTATAAACTTTATGCGTTGAGAGGGCAGCAAGACAGACTTTGACCAATTGAATGTAATCCTCAGGAAACACCCAGGGAGATGGTGGCTTTGAGGTTGTCCATTAGTAGATGCCTGGTGGTGGCAGTCAGGAGCCAGTCGTCGAGATTGGGAAACACTTGGAATCCAAGACTTCTCAGGTGAGCTGTCACTACTGCCAAACACTTGGTGAACACCCTGGGGGCTGTGGTGAGACCAAAGGGCAGAGCGCAAAATTGGTAATGACTGACTCCCAGGCTGAAGCGCAGATACCTTCCGGACGCCTGATGTATCGGTATGTGATAATAGGCGTCCTTGAGGTCTATGGAGCACATCCAAACATCCTTCTCCAATAATGGGAGAATGGATTGTAACGTGACCATTCGGAATTTGGATTTCGTGACGGATTGGTTCAGTGTGCTGAGATCCAATATTGGCCTCAGGTCCCCTGTCTTTTTTGGCACTAAAAAGAACCTGGAGTAATTTCCTGATCCGATCTGGTCTGTGGGGACGGTTGGATGACTCCTTTTTCTAGCAGCTTTAAAGCTTCTGCGGCTGCTATTTCCCTTTGACTGGGTGGTGGGTCCGGGATTCTCTTGGCCGGTGGGGGTGAGTATGTGAATGGGATGGTGTAACCTCCGGCACTGATCCGGGGCACCCATCTGTCCTGGGTGGTTGACTCCCAGGCTTTTAGGTGCTTGGCAAAGCGACACCCGACTGGCTCGAGCAGCACAGCCGGGCAATCCCTCATGACGTGTGGGAGGCTGAAGAGCCACGAAAGGACTCGCGGTCTCCAGAATTGCGGGGCCCTCTGCCGCCTCTGGGACGGCGTCTCCTGAAAAATTTCCCGTCCTCTGCCTCTGGAGGGGAATCTTCCTACTGTTGGGAGAAAACTTGCAGATTTGCGGAACCACATTTTCCCCTCCTTTAGCCTTGGGGTAAGGCCGAAGGGAGTGGAATAACGGGCACCTACGGCAGATAAAGTTTTCCCTCTTGTTCACAGCGGTAAGGGTGTCTTTCACCTTGGGTCCAAACAATGAGGACCCATCAAAGGGGCGTCGTGAAGGAAGATTTGAAGGCCTCCATGAAACTGACACAAGCGGAGCCAGGCTTGTCACGAGAGCCACGCCTGTGCCTGCGCTCTACCCGCCTCGGCCGCATAGGAAATGAGCCTCATGGACGAGTTAGAAATTGACGAAGGATAGCCAACTGAGAGCTAACCGACTGGGCTAGCTGCTCAGGTAGGTTACCGAGAGGGAATCTGACAACTCCTTGACCAGATCCCTCTGAAGCCTGGTAAAATGTGCCAAATATTTCAGAGACCTTAAGGTAAAGGCCGCTGAAGTCAGGGTGCTTCCCATACCTGTCCATACTCCTAGACTCCTTATTAGGAGGATGGACGGACGTTGAAGCCTCTGCCACGTCCTGTTGTGTAGCAGATGCCACCACCATGGCATCTACAGCCACGCCTTTAGTAAGGAACTCCTTCTCGGGGAGCAGACAAAAATTTATTTGGACGAGAAGGGACTGGTTCCACGGTATCTGGATGTTCCCCCCCGACAAACTAAATCCAGAAGCTCGTCGAAGGCGGAGACACCCAGGAGGCGGAGGGCTGAGCTCCAAAGGCCTTGAGGAGCACTGACTCGTCCGCAGAGGGGTTTGGATATCCAGCCTCGTTGTTTGAGGATCTCTAAGATGTCTGCGAATGAGACATCATCCGAGGACGACTGGGACCCTCTGCATCATCCATATCAGTGTCTGATGTAATAGACTCGGGGAGTCCACGTGCTTCCTCTTGCACGATCTCTTCCTTGGGGTTCCTCTGAAGACAACACGAAGAACCCTCAGGAGGAGGAACCCCACTGGGGTAACCTCAGGCCTAGGGGCTCCGCTGGCTACAGACAGGGGACTGCCAAAGACCCAGTCTCCACGCCCAGGAAGGTGCCGGTAAAGCCGAGAGATGGCGAAGAGGACTTGGCCAAGGCACTCCTCATGGCCCTGAAAGCCGGACCCCAGAATCCTGGGAGTGTCCGGTCTCGAGCCGTGATAGCGCGGAAGTCCCGCAGCTGAAGCACCGAGGGGGCTCGAACCGAAAGCATAGGTCCCGAAACATCACCCTCGGGTCCAGCCGAAGAAGTCCGCGTACCAAACTCGGACCCGAGGGCCGGGTTGGAGTAAGGGTCAGAGCCGACCCTGAGATCTCCACCGGCTCCAACAGCACCTGCTCCGGGAGCCGAAGCAGTCGGAGGAGGAATGGCAATGGGTGGGCCACGGTCATCGGCTCCGAAGCCAACTGGGTGAACCGAAACAAATTTTGGAAGACTGGGGACTGGAACAGTCTTTGGAGCACCCTGTCTATATCAGAATCCGACATTCTCGAGACCGAGAGGAAACAGAACGGGTTGAAGGCCTCTCCATCGGCCCCAAAGGGCTAGGGGACCCGGCTCGAGGCGACTCGATGAGTATCGGCCGGGAATACTCACCAGATTCCATCGGTGCGAGGCAGACCGGCGCCGAGGAAGTGTCTGAGCTGGCGACCTTGTCGGCTCCGAGCAGCGGAGCCGGAAGGTGACCCGCCTCGATGCCCCAGCCATCGGCTCCGAAGCCAGAGTCGATACTGGTGGCATCGAGGCAGACCGTTCCGACCTCGGCTCAAGTCTTTGGAGCCGAAGGAGGCCTGCCTAAGTCTCTTGGCAGTCGGATCCGACGGACTGGTGAACCGAAGCCCTTTCTTTTTGGCGGAGGGAGAGGATGCCAAGGCTTCTTCAAAGGAGGGTTTAATTAACCCTTAAGAATCAATTTATTTTTCCTCTCCTGGAGGACCCTTGAGGAAAAAGCGTGACATACGCATGACTCCTGCAAGTGCTTTGCCCCTAGACAATATACACAGAGCGAATGATAGTCAGTAATAGACATTTTAAAACCACATTTCGAACATTTTTTAAAGCCCGAAGGCCTAGGGGTTTGAGACATGATGTTAAACAATTCTAGTAACTTTGACAGGAAATTAAACTATAGATTTACTTATGATAAATCTAAGCTTACAGTTATAGTTTAACACAAACACTTCCTGTAAATGACAGGGAACTCTAAACAACTATAGACTTGAGACCCTGAAAAGTTTTCAAAGGTTGACAGTCCGGGAAGGCCCTGGATGTGGGGCGAAAACAAACTCAACCCAATCACACACAACAGTTTTCACAATCCAAAGCACACAAAAGCGATAGCCGTTAAAACAGCTTTGTGACCAAAACAGCAAAAACTGACAGAAAAGTAGTTAATAAAGCTACTCAGCCCAGCCAGCTCGAGACCACGTCTTCGCGGGGAAGCGGCAAGCGAGATCTGGGGACTGGTAGTGGTGCATCCTGGGATATAGTAAGCTCAGCCAATAAGAGACTTGGCTCTTTGGCATAGCGTGCCGAGCCGAGGGATCGGCTCCGAACCCATCATTCAGAATGTAGGCGAGATAGGATCACATAACATCTCTTTGTTCTGTAAGGGTAGCTGACATCCGAACAGTGTCTAAGTTTGCGCCTATGAAGGTAATAGATTGGCAGGGCGATAAGGATGACTTTTCGAAGTTGATTGAGATGCCTAAATGAGAACAAAGGTCTATTGTGTAATCCCTGGCTTGTATAAGCTGATGCCTGGTGGTGGCTGACAGGAGCCAGTCGTCGAGATACGGAAACACCTGGAATCCTTGACGTCTCAGGTGAGCCGTGACCACTGCCATGCATTTGGTGAACACTCTGGGGGCTGTAGTGAGACCAAAGGGCAGGGCTCTGAACTGGAAATGACTGGACCCCAGCGAAGCGGAGAAATCTCCTGGAGCGTCTGTGAATTTTGATGTGATAGTACGCATCCTGAAGATCTATTGAGCACATCCAGTTGTCCTTCTGTAAGAAGGGCAGAATTGACTGAAGAGTGACCATTGAATCTTGTCTTCCTGACAGACTTGTTGAGTCTGCTGAGATCCAATATTGGTCTCCAGTCTCCCGTCTTTTGGGGACCAAAAGAACCTTGAGTAGATTCGGGCTCTGAATGGTCTAGTGTAACTGGCTGAATGGCTCTTTTTTGCAGTAGTTTTGCGATTTCTAACTCTGCAATGTCCCTTAGACCGGGTGGTACATCTGGAAGGGAACTTGAGGGGAAGGGACTTTCCTCGAAAGGAATTATGTAACCCTTGGATATGATCGACTGTACCCATCTGTCTTGAGTGAGGGAATGCCAGGCTTCTGGGTACAGTGATAGTCTTCCCCCGACTGCCTCCAAGGAGGGACAGCCGGGCAACACCTCAGGGATGCTGAAAGGACTGCTCAGGAAGAGACTCCCTGTTGCCCTGGTTCTTAGGACCCCCTCTGCCTCTAGGCTGGCGTCTGTTGTTGTTACCCCTCTGCCTCTAGGGGTAAACTGACCACGTGAATCGGCGTGACTCCTTGGGATTCTGGAACCACATCTTCCCACCCTTCTGTCCTTTGGGATAAGGCCTAGAAGGGGTGGAAAACGGACTCCAACAGCAGAAAGAGTCTTGCCGTCCTGCTCACACCTGGTCAAGGTTTCCTTCACCTGAGGGCCAAACAAAGCTGACCCATCAAAGGGAGAATTTGTGAAGGGCGCCTTAAAGGGATCCGCAAAATCACATAGCCGCATCCAGGCTTGGCGTCTAAGAGCCACACCTGTGCCTGCGGCTCTACTCGCTCCATCAGCAGCATAAGATATTAGCCGCATGGAGGAGTTAGCAATGGAATTGAGGGTTCCTAGCTGCGAAGCAATCTTTTCTTGGGCCCCTGCAGCTGTAGGATCCTGAACTACTTCTCCCAGCTCCTTCAGGATATCTCTCTGGAGTCTGGTGAAGTGACAAAGATAATTCAGCGAGCATAGCAAAGGTCGCTGAGGAAAACATCCGCTTGCCGTACCTATCCATGGTCCTAGAGTCCTTATTAGGAGGATGGGCGGGCACAGAAGGATCTGCAAGTTCCTTTTGGTGGCCGCAGCCACCACCATGGCATCAGCGGGACACCCTTGGTAAGGAATAGCTTGTCACTAGGGGCAGTTATAAATTTAGAAGGCCTCCTAGGGACTGGCTCTACAGAGTCAGGAGCTGTCCACGCCTTCGAGCAATAACCTGCATCAGGGGTCGAAGGCGGAGACACCCAGGAGGTGGAGGGCCGAGATCCAAACGCCTCTAGGTATACTGACTCATCCTCAGAAGGATTGTTGGTGGGCCAGTTTCCCTCTGTTTCAGAAGTTCTAGGATGTCTGAGAAAGTGACATCCTCAGAGTGGGATCTAGGGGTTCCCTCTGTCTCATCAAAGTCAGTATCCGAAGTGACAGACTGGGAGTCTACATGCTTCCTCTTACAAGTCCTCTTCCTAGGAGGATCTCCGAAACATCAGGAGAATCCTCGGAAGAGGGGAAATTCCCAATGGGGAAACCTGAGGCGGAGGACCTCTGGGTCCTGTAGCAAGAGAAGTGGCAGAGATGTCAACAGGTACAATAGAGGGAGGAGCTACGGAAGAGACTGCTGACTGATACTAGTGGCCAGTACACTCTTCATCACCTCGAATGCTCCCTCCCAGGCAGGTCCGAGAGGCCCTTTTGAAGAGCTAGGAACTCCAGGGGCCACGAAGGGAAGTCTCGAGGCAGATGTCGGAGCCGAGCTCACCAAGGCCGAGGCTCCAAGGGGAAGAGCGGGCTCGACAAGGGTCGATGCCACTCACCCCTCGGAGGAGACCATGGAAGCCCGACCACGAATCCCTCTAAGGAAGAGGAGATAAGAGTAGGGCTGAAGGAACAGAAGGGGTATCTCCTCCAGCCGTAGCAGTAACCAAACCCGAAGACTCCAACTCCAAGCTCTGGGGTAGAGTTGAAGGAGGAACTGTAACGTGTGGACCAACAGTCGTCTGCTGAGACGGACTGTGTAGCATTTGGGCCAGTACCTGTGACTTGAGCAATCTACTGACCACTCTCTCGAGGTCATGATCTGACAACCTGGATGACCTTGAAGATCGGCTCCGATGGCTCCGCTCCGATAGAAGAGGCGAGGCCAGAGCAAGTATCGGCTCAAGGAAGGAGACCTCGACCTCTTCCTGGAATGGGCCATCGAGCCGATACTACAGATCCTGTCGGCACCGACTTCGAGCCGACAGAGCGTCTCGATGTATCGGCTCCAGCGAGCCGATACAGCCACAAATAGCGGTGTCGAGCCGATCGGAGCCGACACCGATGCCACATGGGTGTCGGAGCCGATCGGGCCGACACGATGCTGCTGCGTGGGTGTCGGGCGGTTGGAACCGACCCCACAGTGGTCAGCAGATCGCACCGATATCCATCGGGCAATTATGGATCAGAATCGGCTCCAGCGGGATCTCGACTCTATACGGTCGAGCCGAGGCCACAGGCTTAGAAACAGAAGCCTGGGTCTTGGCAGATTTAGTTGACTTTGAGGGCCGACTTAGCGGAGCCCTCCGGCAAGAAGGCCCTGAGAATCAACTTATTCCGTCTCCTGCAGGACTCTCTGGCTGAAGGAGTGACACATAGCACAGGAGTCCTGCAGGTGAAGAGGGCCCAAACAGTACAGGCAAGAAGTGTGACCGTCTGTCAGAGACATCTTCTGACAGCACGAGTCACACTTCTTAAAACCTGAAACCCTCTCTTTAGACATGGTGCCCTAACACAACACACACACACACCAGTCCAAATAAATTAAACTAATACCAAAAGGTATTTAGTAAAAAACACCAACACACACACCCTAACAGGGGGGGGGATACGAAACTAACTGACTAAAAAATTTAAGAGACAGGAATTCTGTCAGAAAAAGTTAAATTTAAAGTTAAACTATCAAAACAAATAGTTTTTAACTAAAAGGGGCTTAAATGTCACAAATGTGAATTACTTACCAGGAGCTGGTAAAGAGAAGACCTCCCAAGCGACAAGCGAGATCTGGGTACTTCCTGCCTTGCATCATGGGATATGGGGCTGCCTCGAGCTGGTAAAAGGAGTTCTCGAGCTAAAGCAAGTGCCGAGTCGGAGCCTAGGGATCGGCTCCGAACCCATCAAGCAAGAATGAAGGCGAGATTGACAACTTAACATGGAAAGTTTTGCAAAATCTTACCATAACCAAAGATGTTTTTCTCTTCCATGATGCAGTATTCTACTAGTGGGTTTATCCTTCTTCCGATCAGGTTGTCCGGCCAGGTTTCCAAAGAATTTCAGTCCCTCTTGGTGCAAAAGACATCTGACGTGGAGGCAGGAACATGGGTCATAAAGGGGACATCTGCACACACCAGCCCTCAGAACAGAAATAGAAGCCCCAGACGGAGCCAGTCCTGAAGGGCATAGCCTGTCCAGAAGCAGAGGAGAGCAAGTGCAAGCGTATGAGGGGGAGGTGGGAATGAAGGAATACTGCAACATGGAAGAGGACATTATGGTTACGGTAAGATTTTACACAACTTTCCTATGTCCTCCTATTCCAATGTTGCAGTATTCTACTAGTGGGCGAGTACCAAAGCTCACTACTGACTGGGAGGTGGCCTGGAAGGGGACTTCAAGAATCCATGCAGGATAGCCCTGGCAAACCCTGCCCTTGGAGATGTGGTCCAGTTTGTACTGTCTGGTGAAGGTGTGTACTGAGGACCAAGTAGCTGCCTCCAGAATGGAATTACTACCTAGGCCTTTAAATAAGGCTTCAGAAGTGGCCATAGCTCTTGTAGAATGGGCCCTGACATTGCCTTGCAAGGTCCTCCCCATGGTGCATTTAGCAAAAGAAACAGCCCTGGAAATCCGGGATGAAACTGTCAGTCTGCCCACCACTTTCCCCAGAGCCCTGGGTTGAACGGAGAAACAGTTGGTCTGATTTGCGAAAAGGTCTGGTTTTAAGCAAATAAAATCCAAGTTGTCTGTGAATGTCTAGGGAATGAAGGACTCTCTCACCATCTCCTTGCTGGTTAGGGAAGAAGGTAGGCAGGTGGATAGCCTGATTCAAGGAAAAGTCATTGACCACCTTGGGAATGAAGGAAAGGTTTGTCCTAAGGGTGACCCTGTCTATATGGAAAACCAGAAAAGGGGGTGTTAGCCATAAGGGCTTGAAGCTGAGACCCTTCTGGCCGAAGTCAAAACTACTAGGAGTACAGTTTTCCATGTGCAAAACTTTCAGTTCAAAGGACACCAGAGTTAGTTTTTCTAACACAATTAAGGTCCCAGAGAGGAGACTGTTTCCTAGAAGGTCGTAGGTGCAGAGCATCCTTGAGGAAAAGTTTGTATAAGAGTCTGGATGCCAGCGGAGGGTCCATAGGCAGGCAGAGATGGCAGACAGGCGTGCCTTTAAAGAGGACTAGGACAAACCTGACAACAAGAGTTTGCACAGGTAAGACAATCAGGGGAATAACGCTGTCCAGCAGATCCAGCTGTCTTATGACACCAGAGAGAAAAACTTTTTCCATTTGGACAGATGGGATTTTCTTATGTTGGGTTTCCTGGCCTCCTGCAGGACTGAAAGCACATCCTCATTGTACAGGTGTTTAAAGGGAATCAGAATCCGATCTGCCACAGGGTGAGGTGCAGACAGGGTGCCCCCTTGAGCTGTGTGAATAGGTCCACTGAAGGGGTAACTTGTGGTGATTACCCTTGGATAAATAGAGGGAACTAGTGCTGTCTTGGCCAGTAGGGAGTTACCAGCAAGCTTTTTGGTGAGTCCTGCTGAATTTTCAGGAGGACCCACTGAATTCATGGGAACAGGGGGAATGCATACAGGAATTTCCTCTTTCATGATATTCAGAAGGCATCTCTTTGTAATGCCTTCGGGTCATGTGTCCTGGAGCAATAACTCTGGAGGTGCCTGTTTGTGGAGGAGGTGAACAGGTCTATCTGTGGAATACATCACCTGTGGACCAGATTTTGAAACATCTCTTGACAGCATCCATTCGTGGCAGTCTGGTTTGGTTCTTAGTGAATCTGCCTGTGAGTTGTGCTGGGATGGATGTAGGCTGCATGGAGGGTGATTCCCTGAGAGGTAGCCAGCTCCAATACCTGTAGTACTGGTCTGCATAGGAGGTAGGACTTGGTCCCTCCTTGCTTGCTGAGGTACCACATAACCGTGGTGTTGTCTGTGAAGATATTTAGGAGGACCTGCTGGAGGTAAGGTTGGAAAGGCCTGCAGGGCAAGTAAGATTGCTCATTTTCCTGAAATTTGTGTGCTCTTGTTGGTCTGTCCACAAACCTTGGACAAAGATGTCCCGCAGCCCAGATCTGAAGCATCCTGTGTGCATGGTCTGGGAGAGGGAAGGCATTTGTAGGGGTAGTCCCAGATTCTGGGCTACCTGAGCTAACCAACATTTCAATTCTTGGTGAAGACAGTGGGGGGAGAGTGGGACACTGATCGAGAGGATGAGAGTGCTGGGTCCACACCGAGCTGAAGTACCATTGAAATTTCATGTGTAATCTCGCTAGGGGTAGCATGGGGATAGTGGCTGCCATGTACCCTAGTAGTCTCAGGAATTGTCTCGCAGTCAGTTCTGAAGAAAGAAGGGCAGAGAGAAGGTGGTGGAAAAGAGAAACAACTTTTTCCCCTGGAAGGGAGGCCATCAGATGTCTGTTCTGATTATGCATTCAAGGAAGACCATGTCCTGCCCAGGATCGAGTTGGGACTTCGGGAAATTCATCAAGAACCCTGCAGCAGGAGCAGGTCGTCTTTTGTGTGACGGAAGGTTTCTCTGTCTGCTGCCTGAATTACGAGGTCGTCTAAGTACGGGAATATTTGTATTCCCTTGGCCCTGCAGTAGGCAATCACTGGAGCCAGGCATTTTGTGAATACCCTTGGGGCAGTGGACATCCCAAAAGGGAAGGCACAGAACTGAAAGTTAGAAGAGACTACTAGGAATCAGATATTTCCTGAAGGCAGGCTTTATGGGAATGTGAAGATAGGCCTCCTTTATGTCCAGGGTTGCCATGAAGGCCTGAGGAAGAATGAGGGGGGGGTGGGGTGGGTAAGGTGAGCATCCTGAAGGTGGGGACCTTTATGAAGAGGTTGAGGCGAGAGAGGTCTAAGACAGGTCTTCATGGTCCTTCCTTCCTGGGGACCAGAAATATTCTGGAGTAGAATCCTTTCCCTTGAGAAGGGGGGGACTGATTCTAAAGTGCCTTGAAGCAGCAAGTTGTTTATGACCTGATGGAGAAGGAGCTGAGATGCAGGCGGATGTGGCATGGCCAGTCTTGGAGGAGGGGTGATCCAAGTCAAAGTACAACTCTGACAGGCTGGACAAAACCCACTTGTCTGATGTGACAGAGTGACCACGTAGGGAGACAGTAAGACAGACAGGTGGACAATGGAAAGGGAGGGAGGAAAGAGTTGTGGTTAGGAAAGATAGGCCTCTGGCTAGCGGGCTGAGGTGTCCTGGGCTGAGGTGGCCGTCTTCTGGGGGGGTCTTCTAGACCTAGAAGGGGCTGAAGGCCTGGAGGTCTTATCAATTGTCTGTTGGATAGTTCCTCTGAAATTTAAGGATAAGACAGACTAGGAGATTGCTCAAGATACTGTAGTTCCTTCCCTTTTTGTTGCAGAGACTTAGAGAGATCAGCCACTTTGGCAGCAAAGATGGCAGAGTGGTCCAAAGGAGTGTCTAAGGAGCTTGGCTCTGAAATCATCAGGGAGGGGCTGCAGACGCAGCCAGGAATATCTCCTTAACATGGATGCTGATGCAGCTGATCTAGCTGAGGCCTCAGCTGCATCTTATCCACACCTAAGGGAGTGCTTGTTTACCTGAGAGATCAGCCCCAGCAAAGAAGTCAGGGATGTGTTTGCAGCACAGTCAGGGATGTCGTTCAACTCCTTGGAGGCTTTGTCCAGCAGAGCAAGAGAATATTTAGACATGTGAGAATGGTAATTGGTTGCCCTAAAGGCCAGGGTGACAGAAGTGTAAATCTTTTCCCACCTCTTCATAACCTTGCTGTCCTTACATGCAGGTAGGACAATGATGGCAGGAAGGAGTTTGGATGCCCTGTCAGTAGAAATGGAGAGTGGCAGGGTCTGCCGCACTTGAACATGAATTTGTCAGGTACCTCGTATAAACTATCCGCCCTACAAGGGGCAGGTGGGTTGGGAATCTGGATTAATGGATGCCGCACCAAATGCATCAAGGAAAGCAGGTTGAACTGGTGGAACAGGCAAAGGGTTTGGAGAGTCCATCTGTATAAGACCACAGAATCTCTTTTGCTGCTCAGTCATGTCTGAGCACTCCCACTTGAAGTGGTCTCTCATCAAGTTAAGTCTCCCCGAAAGTTGTCTTCCACTGGGGAATCAGGCTCTGCAGAGGCTTCCTCACGAGATCCATACCCCAGGGGGGAATGAAATCTGGGAAGAATAGGACAGGGAGTCCTCCGAGGAGTCAGACAACTCCTCCACTGCTAGCTCACAGCCCTTTCAAAGATAGAAGGTCTGGGACTGAGAAGAGGTGGGACAGCAGGAGCAGCTACAGTGGAAAGCTGAAGGGCCAAGAAGGCATTGCATAAACTTTGGCTAAAGGCCTGCCAATCAGGTAAGGTCTCTAACAGAGAAAGATGTCTAGTCTTTTGTTTCTTTTTAGAAGGCCTAGCCAGGCATCTGGGCTGGTGGTAGGCCTTGGAGTAATTGGTGGGACGGAGGAAGCCAAGTCCAAAGCAACCATCAAAGGCACTGGTTCCACTCGGCATCTGGAGTAGGCACCAGTACGTCCTCCCTGGACATGTCGTCCGCTCTAGATTGTGCGGCCTCCTGTAAGGTACCCGCTGTATTTGCTATGGTGGATGCCAGGTCGTCAACCAAGCTAACAGCTACAGCCTGAGGAGCGGCGGAGGAAGGCGCAGTGGAAGTAGTAGGTCACGTGGACTTGGCCCTTTTCCTTGGCAGTTCGGATGGGGTGTCGGAGCTGGGCTTCATACCTAGTGCAATTGGGTTTGAAACGCTGATTCTCAAGGTACAGATTAACAGCCTGTAAATGGCAACGAAGGGTCTTGGGGACGAACAATTGGCAGATGACTCAGTTCTTGTAATAGTGTTCCCTACCCAAGCGGAAGAGACACTGGTTGTGGGCGTCTTTATGGGGAATCTGGCAACCACAGTTGCACTTGCTCTAACCGCACATGAACAGACTATAAATTGTACAAAAAGGACTGAAAGAATCCCTAACAGGGTACTTAGCTTTGAACAGATTCAGATCAGACATCCGCAAGTAGCAGGAACATGTGGTATATGGCTGGTGGCTGAAATGTTCTGAGGGCTGGTGCGTGCAGTAGCTAAAAGCTGTTGTATGCTAGCCGATGTCAGGTAATTGGATGGAGGATCTCGCCTACGTAAAAAAACACTGCAACACTGAATAGAAAGAAATCTGGTAATATGATCTAGACAAAGCCTTAAACATCAGAAATGTGGATTAATAGGAATGTGATATGATGAATCTTTTAAATCTAAGGTTACTACACAAATGAAGGGGTAAGGAGTTTGTGAAGCATCCTGAACTTGGGCACCATCACAAAACGGTTCAGAAAGAGATACAGAACTGTCGCCATGTATCTTCCTTGGCATTTGTAATTGTTTACCGGTGTAGTGCAGTGAGCAATTTTAGGCTCAGGTGGGATAAAATACAAAATATTTCATAAACAAATTCAGAAACGTAAGCAGTAACAGAATAGTTAAAATTACATTAAAAAACTGTGTATACACTTAAACTCTCTCAACTGGGAAGAAAGACCAACATCTATTACCCTGAGACAGAAAATGAAATAGAACAGGAGGAAAGAGCAAAGTTTGGTGGATGAGAACAAACTCTCTGCAAAGGGAGAATCTCTTCCACTACCATCTATATCATATGCTGGATCAGCTTCAGAACCCATTTGTCTGAAACAATTTGTTTAGATATTCAGACTTTCTAGAAGGGATGAAGGACTGCCAGGGTGGGGAAGGGGACAAGGACCACTAAATATTCTGCCTTATTAGACTCTCCTTATTCTGGGTCTTTAAGACCTCTTCTGTTAGTGCCAAATAAGTTATCTTTGTGCAAGGGTCCACCCAACAATTTAGATTTGACATGGTCTGGCAGGGGTTGTTCCTTAAGCCATGCATGTCTTCTGACAGATCCAGTGACTGCTGCCCTGCAAGAAGCTTCCAGGGCATCAACACCACAGTACAAGGTGTGTTTAGTTACTTGACTTGCAGAATGCATTAAGTCTTGTAAATCTTTAGATTCTGCCCAAGCAGTAAAGGACATTTTTGTTTAAGCAGTTCAAAGGTATGTTGCTGAGATTTAAGCATATGGAAAGTACAGTTTTGTACCTACCATAAATGTAGATGTTCGAAGATCCACATTGCTGCAGTCCTTACACTTGGGTAGTCCGCTGTCCTCGGTCGGCCCGACTATCAAAGTATAAGGCTGACGTCGGTCAAGGCGCATATGACTGACATCAGGACGTCAGGGTACAAATGCGCATGACCGACGTCATCAACCCACACAACCGCCTCCAAGAGGGGAAGGAGGGAGGGTAAATTGGACTGCAGCAATGTGGATCTTCGAACATCTACATTTATGGTAGGTACAAAACTGTACTATGTTCTTCATCTCACATTGCTGCAGTCCTTACACTTGGGTAGAATCCCAAAGCAGAGGAAAGGGAGGATGGCTAAACTATAAGGAAGCAGGAGCTGCCAAAATGCCTTGCAAAACAGCAGTGGCAAAACCAGCTCTGGATTTAGAGTAAAGTGGAAGGTGATAACGCCTAGAGAAAGTATGCACTGAACTCCAAGTAGCTGCCTCCAAAATATCCTTAGTTGCCACCCCCCTCAAAAAAGCTGTTGAAGTGGCAGTAGCCCTAGTGGAATGAGGCCTAATCCCAGCTGGAATTTCCTTGCCATGATGGGAATAACAGAAAGCAATGCAAAACCCAATCCACTTAGAAATAGTTTGTTTCGACACAGGCTTGCCCTGAGAACTCAAAGCAAAAGAAACAAATAACTGCTGAGACTGCCTGAACCCCTTAGTTCTGTCCAAATATCGCAACTGCCTGTGTACATCTAAAGTGTGCAAAATCTTCTCCCCCTTACTTTGGGGGTTTGCATAAAAAGTAGGCAAATGAATAGTTTGGTTTAAAGCCACACTAGAAACCACTTTAGGCATAAAGGAAGGATTAGTACGTAAAGATACCCTATCCTTATGGAAAAATAAGAAAGGCTCAACCGCCATAAGGGCCTGTAACTCAGAAACCCTTCTTGCAGAGGTAATATCCAACAAAAAAGCAGTCTTCCATGATAAAAACTTTAACTCAGCAGAAGCTGCAGGCTCAAACGGTTGTAGAGTGAGTTTCTCCAACACAAAATTGAGATCCCAAGCAGGCGTAGGAGCTCTTCGTGGGGGTCTTATATTCTTTGCCCCTCTAAGAAATTGCTTGAACAAAGGATGAGAAAACAATGGTGGGTCACAATCATAGTGAGCTGAAATTGCTGCAGCATGAACCTTAATAGAAGAGAAGGACAAACCTTTGTCCAGTAACTCAGTAAGATATTGAAGAGCCACACTTAAATTAGGCTCGGAAATATCAAAATCCTTTGCTGCACTCCAAAATAAAAATCTCTTCCATTTATCTGCGTACACTTTCCTTGTACTAGGCCTTCTAGCTTCCAAAATAACATTCAAAACTTGCTGTGGAAGTGGAGGCCCACTACGGCTCAAAACAGAATATGCCAGGCTGTTAGGTGCAGAGAGTGAAGCTTGACATTGAGCAAATGACTGTCCTCCTGAGACAACAGGTGTGGAATCGAAGGTAAAGGCCATGGAGGTTTCCGTACCAGGCTTCTCAGTAATGGGTACCAATGCTGTCGAGGCCAATCTGGAGCTATCAAAATCATCCTTGGCTTGTCTTGTCTGGCCTTCAGTAGTACCTTTGGGAGGAGGGGCAGAGGTGGAAAGGCATACACATGAAGATTGCTCCAATTGAAAGAAAGAGCATCCACTTTCCAAGCTGTGGGATGAAACCTTTTTGAGCAAAACTTTGGCAGCTGGTGGTTTAGTGGAGAAGCGAACAGATCTATGTCTGGAGTTCCCCATGACACTGTCAATTTCTGAAATACATGAGGATCCAATTTCCACTCGTGGGGATCCATAATTTGTCTGCTCAACACATCTGCTAAGGAGTTCTGTGCTCCTGGCAGAAACCTTGCCTGAAGATTTAGCTGTAAACTGAGAGCAGTCTCCCACAAAATCATTGCTTGCCTGCAGAGGGGATAAGAATGTGTTCCACCTTGCTTGTTGATGTACCACATGACAGTTGTGTTGTCTGTTAGAATCAACACCTGCCCTGGAAGAAGTAAATCCTTGAAAGCTATTAATGCAAACTGGACTGCTAACATCTCTTTCAAGTTGATATGTAGATGCTGTAGTCTGGCAGGCCACTTGTCTTGTATCCACTTTCCATTCAGATGAGTTCCCCAAGCTATGTCCGAGGCATCTGTCGTTAGAATCTGACTCGCCTCTGGCCGGGTTACAGAGAGTCCCTTGTTTAGGTGACATTCCTGAGCCCACCACAAAAATTCCTTTTGAATGCAAGGTATTATTTGAATGACAGTGTCCAAATCCTGGCAGTGCTGTGTCCATACATTTTTGAGATACCATTGCAGCTTCCTCATATGCAGTTTGGCATTGGGAAGCACCAGAATACAAGATGCCATGAACCCCAAGGCTTGAAGGACTGTCCTTGCAGTCAGCCTGGACAGATGAGACAACTGATGAAAGTAAAGGGAAAGATTCTTTTGTTTGTCCGGGGTCAAAAAGGCCATCTGGGATGCTGTATTCAGTCTCACACCCAGAAAGCACATGTCCTGAGAGGGTACTAGACTGGACTTTATTTCGTTCACAGAATACCCCAGGCATCTTAGCACTGCTATCACATAGTGTAGATGAAGAAGTTCGTCCTTTCCTTGAGCCAAAATCAGGCAATCATCCAAGTAAGGATAAATCTGTATTCCTTTTAACCTGAGGAAAGCTATCACTGGAGCCAGAACTTTCGTGAACACTCTGGGCGCAGTAGATAAGCCAAAGGGCAATGCAGAGAACTGATAATGAGAATTCCCAGCTCGAAAACGCAGATACTTCCTGCAACTCAGTCTGATAGGAACATGAAGAAAAGCCTCCTTGAGATCTAAAGTTACCATCCAATGATCTTTGCCCAGCAGAGGTAAAAGCTGCTGTAACGTCAACATTTTGAACTTGGGAATGTCCAGATAAGTGTTGAGGATAGATAGGTCCAAAATTGGTCTCCACGTGTTCCCTTTCTTTGGTACTAGGAACAGGCGAGAATAAAATCCTAGGCCCATCTCTGGCATAGGGACTGGCTGAATGGCCCCTATTTGGAGTAACAGAGAAATTTGCTTGTGAGCCTCTATTCTTTGTGGAGGAGGAACGTCTGGCATGCCTTTGAAAGGAGGCAAGGTATGGAAATAAAACCTGTAACCGTGGTGTATGATGTCCAATACCCATCTGTCTTGGGTAATTAAACTCCAATTTTCTTTGAAAAGTGCCAACCTTCCTCCCAAAGGTGCTGCCAGGCAGAAGGCTCTGGCAGCTGAAAAGGTAGGTCATTGGGTCTGTTTACGAAAGGACTGACCCCTGCCCTCACCTGAAGACTGTGCAGGAGAACTCCCTGTCCTAGGCCTGAAAGAGCCCTGAGCTCTGCCCCTACCACGTCTAGCTCTACCCCTAGACTGGGAATCATAAGAAGGATACGTCCACCCTTTAGCAGGCCAATTTCTACTAAACTTTGGAGGCTGAACCTGCAAAAAATCTTTAACAGTCTGCATAGACTTAGCCTTGTCTTCCATTTTCTTTAAAACTGACTCAACAGGAGAACCAAACAACACATCAGATTGTAAAGGAGCATCTAAAATCCTTGTTTTAACATGGTCAGATAAATTCTGATCCCTCAGCCAGGCGTGCCTGCGAAGAACTGACCCAGTAGCAGCCACCCTAGACGAGGCCTGTACAGCATCAAAACCACATTGCAAAGAATGCTTACCCACCTGTTCAGAAACATGAACTAAATCTTGCAACTCTTTACAATCAATACCTTCCGCCAGAGCATCAACCTTAGACTTCAATTGTGAAAGGAGATAATTTTGGTATTTCAACATGTGAAACTGGCAATTCAAGGCCCTCATAGCTAGAGTGGAGGAAGTATTCCCCATCTATCCAAAGCCCTGGCCTCTTCATCAGAAGGAACCGGATTCTTGACAACAGAAGCCTTAACACCTTTAGGCCCCTGACTAACAGTTTCTGGGTCCGCCCTAGGACTCTTAAAAAGATACTTATGAGCTTCAGGCACCCTGTAATACCTATCCGGTTTAACAGGAGCAGGAGGCAAAGAATCAGGATTAAGAGAAGCCTCTGAAAAAACATCTTCTACCACATCCAAAACAGGAGGAATAGCCAAAGGCCTATGCTGGGGTAAAAACAAAAACTCCCTAAGCCTTTTCCTGGAATCAGAGAAGTCCTGACCTTCCCACTTAAAATGTTCCCTCATGGAATGAAGAGTTTCTGAAAATGAAAAATCCTCAGGAGGAGAAGCTGAAGGAGTAGAATCATCCACCTCAGAATCAGAATAAGGAGAATACTCCTGCAAGTCTTCAGCCGAAGACTCTGACCCATCCGAAGCCTGCTCAAAACTACCTAACTCAGGCTCCACCCTAGGCCTCTTATCAGGAGGGGGCAAGGAACCCCTAATCAAAGTAATCAAATCTTCTGCCATTTTAAGCATATGCTTCTTGGGCACAGTTCCAGAAGAACTAGGGGTGACACCATCCGAAGCTAAACCTGGCCTGCCTCTGGGAGAAGCCTTGGAAACAGAAGGAGAGGGCCTAACCACCTTAGGAAGAGAGAGTAGTATAGTAGCCTGAGAAGCCCCTTCAGCCTGACCTGCCTCCTGAGAGGCCACATCCTGCAACAACAAAGTCTCTCCCTGGGAACCCAAAGAAATCTCCGGTGGAACCACCGGCTCCACCGACACCTCTAAAGAACCGGCGTCCGGTACGGACGGTTCTTCAAGCCTAGGCTTAATTGCTTTGTCCTTGCGCTTCTTCGAGGAAGCGGGCGTCGGAGCATCCGACGGCATTTTATAATTGCACCGCTTCCCGAAGACTAACCTGGCACAATCTAACCTTCTCTTTATAGTGCGTTTATTAAATCTAGCACAAGAGCGGCACCCAACAATGTCGTGCTCAGGCCCTAAACAAGGAATACACAAAGTATGATAATCTCGATGCGGTATTTGTTTCCCACAAGAAATACAATTATTCACTTTTTCTGACATCCGGTAAACCACTGAGGCAAGAAAAAACTAAAATATTCCCCAACGGGGTACTTAGCCAACTTTGAGTCGGTCTGAAACTCCGGAATCGAAAAATTTCAGAACGCCAACCGGCACTTGCAAAGCTGCTTCTGCATCGGACCATGCGGCAAAAAAGACTGAGGATATGACGTCGGTCATGCGCATTTGTACCCTGACGTCCTGATGTCAGTCAAATGCGCCTTGACCGACGTCAGCCTTATACTTTGATAGTCGGGCCGACCGAGGACAGCGGACTACCCAAGTGTAAGGACTGCAGCAATGTGAGATGAAGAACATCTGACTGACAATTTAGTGCCCTGATAGCAAGAGTAGCTGAGGTGTATACTTTTTTACCCCATCTGTCCAATGCTCGGAAATCCCTGTCTGAGGGGGTGGGATTCTTAGCAGAGGTTGCTTTAATCCATTTTTGGCCCTTGAGAAATTACCTCAAGGTCAGCTGTTTGATTTTTCAAAGATATTTTGACATCAGTCCTCAAACAGCAGCAACCGACACAGAAATACTAAGTCTCTGGTATTCAGGCCATCCGAGGGCTACCCTGGCAGGGATAACCCAAATGACATGATGCAACAGTGAAACACTATCATCATCCTAATGTCCTGGTATTGAAAAAAAAAATAAGAAAACCAAACAGCTGACCAGATTTATGAAAGGTCTTTGTTTTGTCTAATATCTGAGCTATCTATGGAAATCCAAGGTATGAAAAACCTTACTAGCTGATTGCGGAGAAGGGGAAAGGAAGCTGGATGGACTGATTAAAGGACAGCTCATTATCTCACTACAACAATGGGATGGCTCCAGGTGCTTCTGCAATTGCATCCAAGGGATGCCCTCTAGGGATCAAATGTTGCTTGTTCATATTTGCATTAAATACAAAATCATGCCACAAACTATTAAAATGCTTCATCTTAAAGAATACACAGCAGCAAACACAACTGTATTGACCCCTGACCTCTGTCGACTGCAGACAGAGTGCGCAACTGTTTGCATGTTTATACGGACACAAATTTCATGTTCTAAATTATTTCAACAAAGTAACACAACTGCTTCACTTCATTAAAAGCACTAAGCTGGATGAACAAAACTCTGATGACAGTATTTAACAGAGTACAGTTGTGTAGACATACCATAAATGCAGATGTCAGAGTATATTCACTGTTGCAGTCATCACACTTGGGTTATCTGCCTGCAGGTAGCCCTCAGTCGGCCCAATACCAGAGTCTTAGTATTCCTGTGTCAGATGCTGTCGCTTCTTCCATGACGTCAGTTAGTCAGGGGTATAAAAACAGGCAGCCGACACCATTACATCAGTTTTTCTTGGCCCAAATGTCAGGAGTCCCCAAATAGGGAGCTAGTATATTGTGTGGAAACCACCACCAGTAAAAAGTAAATACCAATACCATTAGGAATAGCCACAGAGAGGGGATAGAGAAAGATGGAGAAAACCAGGGAGCTGGAGGGAGGGAAACCAGGACTGCAACAGTGAATACTCTCGAACATCTACATTTATGGCAAGTGTACACAACTGTACTATGTTCTTTGTGTTTCACTGTTGCATTCATCACACTTGGGTTGATTCCCAAAGTTGAGGAAGGGTGGAGCCAGTAGAGAAGAGTTAGGGCTGGCTAGTACACCCTGCAAGAGTGCTGCAGCAAATCCTGCCCTGGATTTGGAAAATATAGGTAAGTGGTAATGCTTGGTGAAGGTGCGTACAGAACTCCAGGTTGCAGCTTCCAGAATGTTCATGGGTAGGGAATCCCCTGAGAAATGCTGTAGAGGTAGAAATAGCCCTAGTGGAACGTGTTCTGACCCCCTGAGGGGTTGGCTTTTCCACGGTGCTTGTAGCAGAAATGGATGCAGTGTGCTATTCATTTGTAAATGGTTTAGAAATAGCCTTGCCCTCTGCCCCTGTTGCAAAGCTGATTAGCAGCTGGTCAGATTTTCTGAAAGGTTTAGTCCTATGAAGGTAGAACCTGAGCTGTCTGTGCATGTCCAGAGTGCTGGATCCTTTCCCCATTATTCTGAGGCTAAGGGAAGAAGGTTGGCAAATGGATGGATTGGTTTAGGGCCACACTAGACATCACCTTAGGCACAAAGGACGGGTTAGTCCTGAGGGAAACCCTGTCAACATGGAAGATAATAAAGTGTTGCACAGCCATCAGTGCCTGTAGCTCACTCTTCTAGTTGAAGTGATGGCTAGAAGCAAGGCTGTTTTCCAAGAGAGGAATTTTAATTCTCCTGAAGCAGCAGGTTCAAAAGGGGAAAGCATGAGCTTTTCCAGTACAAAGTTAAGGTCCCAAGCAGGGGTGGGTGCTCTCCTTGGGGGCCTTAAGTCGTTAGCCCCTCTCAGAAACTGCTTGATGAGAGGGTGAGAAAATAGAGGTGGCTCAGTATTGTAATGAGCCAAAATGGCAGACACATGAATCTTAATGGAGTAGGATAGGCCTCTGTGGAGTAACTCTGCTAAGTAATCCAGGATTAGAGGTAAGGAGGGCACAGCTGAGTCCTTTCCTTTAGAGTGAATCCAAGTACAGTATCTTTGCCACTTTTCTGCATAGGATTTCCTAGTACTAAGCCTTCTGGCTTCAGTGACTACGTCCAGCACCTGTTTACTTAGGGTTGCTGGAAGAGTATTCAAGGAATAAGTCAGGCTGCAAGATTTAGGGTTTGCAATTGTGGATGCAAAATCTGTCCCTCCTGCTGTGACAGTTGGGTAGGGGTCAGGTGTAGGTGCCAGGGTAGCACCACTGTTAGGCTGCGCAGGAGTGTGTACCAGTGCTGGCGTGGCCAGTCTGGGGCAATCAGAACTTTCCTTGGCCTGTCTTCTTTTATCTTGAGTAGTACTTGAGAGAAGGGGCACAGGGGGAAAGGCATAGATTGAGAGGTTCTCCCACTGAAAGGACAGGGCCATCCACCTTCCAGTTCCTGCTGCAGAATTTGCTTAACTGGTGGTTGTGGAGGGGGGGGGGGGCGCAGAGAGATCCACCTCTGGGGTCCCACACCTCTGGATCAGAAGGTTGAAGATGCTGGGCTCCAATTTTCACTAGTGTGGGTCTAGGAGATTTCTGCTTAAGTCGTCCGCCAGTAATTTTGCCTGGCAGTAATTGAGCTTGTAGATGGACTTGGTTGTCCAAAGCTGTGCTCCAGAGTCATGGCTAACCTGCAGAGTGGGTAAGAATGGGTTCCCCCTGCTGTACCACATAACTGTGGTGCTGTCTGTTTTTATCAGCAGTTGTCGTGGAAGGATTAGGTACCTGAAAGCTGTCAGAGCATTCTGTACAGCTAGCAACTCCCTTTTGGTTATGTGCAGGAGAATTTGGCTTGGGCTCCAGTGGCCCTAAATACACTTGCCATGTATGTGGGCCCCCCCATGCATAGTCAATGAGTATGTGGTCAGGATCTGGATGGCTTGGGGTAGAGTAAAACACAGTCCCTTGTTGTGGTTGCATGCTTCTGCCCACCAAAAGAACTCTGCCCTCAAAGTACGATAAGAATGACTGTTTCCAGGTCCTGAGAATGTTGGCACCAAATACTAAGTACCACTGAAGTTTAACCATATGCAGTCTTGCATATGGAATTAGCAGAATATATGAGGCCATGAACCCTAGGGCTTGCAGTATTTTCTTGCAGTAAGCTGGGTTCTGGTGGCCATTTGCTTGTAGTAGTCTGTCAGACCTGTTTTTCTGAAGTGAGAAATACCACCTGAGAAGTTGTGTCCAAGCTTGCTCCCAGGAATACAATCTTTTGACTGGGCACCAGGTGCGATTTCTTTTCGTTGATGGTGTACCCCAATGAAGTGAGAAGGCTTTTTACAAATGCCAGGTGCTGAAGCAGCAATTCCTGGCTGTCTGCCTGAATCAGGCAGTCATCACAAGTACAGGTAAATTTGGATATTTCTCTGCCTGCAGTATGCAATGGCTGGAGCCAGGCATTTTGTGAATACCCTGGGCACAGTAGATGAGCCAAAGGGAAGTGCAGAGAACTGATAATGCATAGATCCTGCCCTGAAACACATTTCCTGCACGATTCCCTGATGGGGATGTGCAGATAAGCTTAAGTCTAGGGTGACTAACTTTTAGTTATGTACTCACCATAACTTCAGATGTTTGGGATCCATCTCGCCTACATTCTGAATGATGGAAGTCTCTTATTGGCTGAGCTTACTATATCCCAGGATGCACCACTACCAGTCCCCCAGATCTAGTTTGTCATACATGCACACATGCACCTGCTTATATAACATCGTCAGATGAAACAAGATAAAACAGTAGAACTCAAAACCGTTCAATCTCTTCTGATCTCCAAGGCAGGGGAAGGAGGGTGATATCAGGAATGTAGGCGAGATGGATCCCAAACATCTGAAGTTATGGTGAGTACATAACTAAAAGATGTTATGTGATCCTATCTGCCTACATTCTGAATGATGGGACAGCGTCCTAGCACCTGAATCCTGGGTGGCTCACTGGAAAACACTCCTGAGTACCGTGGAACCAAATGATGCTCGTCCTTTAGATGCCACATCCAATTTGTAGTGGGAAATGAAAGGGTTGGACCAAGTGCCCGCAGCACAAATTTCGATATAGCGAGCTTGGAATGAAAGGCTATAGAAGTAGCCATAGCTCTGGTAGAATGAGCTTTGATAGATGTTGTAAGTTGCTTATTGAAGAAGAATAGGCCTGAGCTATGCAATCTCTGATCCATTTTGAGATAGTGGCTTTTGTGATGGTTTGGCCCAATTTATTATCTGAGAAGGACACAAACAACTGGTCTGACTGTTGCTGAGTCCTGTCTAAATAGAAGCGTAATTGCCTGTGAACATCCAATTTATGGAGAGTGTATTCTGCTTCATTGGAGAATTTTGGAAAGAAAACTGGTAGCTCTAGAGATTGTTGAAGACAGAAACTAGAACAGACCTTTGGCACAAAGGATGGATTAGGCCTAAGTGATACTCTATCCTTGTGGAAAATCATGGTTTAATAGACAGGGCTTGAAGCTCTGAAACTCTTCTTGCAGAAGTAATAGCCACTAAGAATGCCGCTTTCCAAGACAGATATTTTAACACTAAATCAAGATCCTGGAGGTGCAGGATGAAAAACTGGTGGTCTTAATAGACTCGCACCTTTAATGAACGTTTGCATAGTCTGCTGCTCATCAAAGGAGGATCCATGGATTCGTGGAATTTAGAGATAGCCGCTAGTTGGACTTTAATGGTTGAGACAGAAGATCCCTGATTAAACAGGGATGTTAAGAATTTCAAAACCTCTGGGACAGGAGCAGTGATAGGGTCTAAGCCCTCGAGTTGAGTCCAGATAGCAAACCTCTTCCACTTACTGAGGTACAATTTGTTAGTGGTGGGTTTGTGGGCGAAGATAAAATGTGAACAACTTCGGATCTAGTGTGGGAAGTGGAGGAGCCAAGCTGTCAATTTCAAGGATTGAAGGGACTGATGCCACTGTCCCGCCCGTTGGTTTAGCATGTCCGGAATCAGGGCTAAGGTCCACGTGTTGTCCACTGCATGATTCTTCAGGCAAGGAACCCATATCTGACGAGGCCAGTATGGGGCAATCAGAATCATTAAAGACCCCAGTTGAGAAGCTTTTGAATAACTTTGGGAAGGAGTGGAATTGGAGGAAAGGCATAAAGTAGCCCTGTTGGCCAAGGTTGTGCTAGAGCATCCATGGCTGGTACTTCCTGATGTGGAATCAAGGAGAAGAACCTTTGGCACTTGGCGTTTTGTGGAGTTGCAAATAGGTCGCAGCACGGCGCCCCCATCTCTTGAAAACCTGGGCTGCTACTGTGCGGTTTAGTGACCATTCGTGAGGAGAGTGAATTGTCCTGCTTAATTTGTCCGCCAATACATTTGACTTTCGGGATGTGGGTCGCTACCAAGAAACGGTTGGTAGCTACAGCCCATTCCCACACTCTCATGGCCTCTCTGCAAAGCGATCTGGTCACTCCTTGTTTGTACAGATACCAGACCACCGACATGTTGTCTGTGTGGATGGCGATGATGCCCTGAGGAAGAAACTTGTGTAAGGCCTGTAGGGATAGAAGTACAGCCCTCATCTCTAACACGTTGATGTGGAGAAGAGCTTCGTCTGGAAGCCAGGAGCTCTGAACTAGCCTGCCCAGACAATGCCCCACCCTATCTGGGAGGCATCTGTCGTCAGGGTAACCACTGGAGGGAGGACAAAGGGTTTCCCTTGATCCAAGTTGGATGTCTGAAGCCACCAGCGAGGTCCCTTTGCATATTTCCGTAATCATGATGTGATGATTGAGCGGAAGATCCTGAAAAGACCATTGAGTTGACAAGAGCCACTGAAGAATCCTCATGTGTAATCTTGCTAGAGGAACTAAAAGAACTGTGGCAGACATTGAGCCTAAAACCTGTAGAACCATCCTGGCTGGGGCTTTGGATCTCGAGATCAGAGCTTGGACTTGGCCCTGTAAAGTTGGATCCTTTCGCAGGAAGAAAATCAATCTTGAGTCTATCTCTGCTCCTATAAACTTTATGCGTTGAGAGGGCAGCAAGACAGACTTTGACCAATTGAATGTAATCCCCAGGGAAACACCCAGTGAGATGGTGGCTTTGAGGTTGTCCATTAGTAGATGCCTGGTGGTGGCAGTCAGGAGCCAGTCGTCGAGATAGGGAAACACTTGGAATCCAAGACTTCTCAGGTGAGCCGTCACTACTGCCAAACACTTGGTGAACACCCTGGGGGCTGTGGTGAGACCAAAGGGCAGAGCAAAATTGGTAATGACTGACTCCCAGGCTGAAGCGCAGATACCTTCTGGACGCCTGATGTATCGGTATGTGATAATAGGCGTCCTTGAGGTCTATGGAGCACATCCAAACATCCTTCTCCAATAATGGGAGAATGGATACCATTCGAATTTGGATTTAAGTGACGGATTGGTTCAGTGTGCTGAGATCCAATATTGGCCTCAGGTCCCCTGTCTTTTGGCACTAAAAAGAACCTGGAGTAATTTCCTGATCCGATCTGGTCTGTGGGGACGGTTGGATGACTCCTTTTCTAGCAGCTTTAAAGCCCTGCTATTTCCCTTTGACTGGGTGGTGGGTCCGGGATTCTCTTGGACGGTGGGGTGAGTATGTGAATAGGATGGTGTAACCTCCGGCAATGATCGAAGCACCCATCTGTCCTGAGTGATTGACTCCCAGGCTTTTAGGTGCTTGGCAACGACACCCGACTGGCTCGAGCAGCACAGCGGGAGGCTGAAGAGCCGGTCTCCAGAATTGCGGGGCCCTCTGCCGCCTCTGGAGCGTCTCCTGAAAAATTTCCCGTCCTCTGCCTCTGGGGGGAATCTTCCTACTGTTGGGAGAAAAACTTGCGAGATTTTGGAACCACATTTTTCCCCTCCTTTAGCCTTGGGTAAGGCCAAAGGGAGTGGAATAACGGGCACCTACGGCAGATAAAGTTTTTCCCTCTTGCTCACAGCGGTAAGGGTGTCTTTCACCTTGGGTCCAAACAATGAGGACCCATCAAAAGATTTGAAGGCCTCCCAGAGCGGAGCCAGGCTTGCCTGTGATAGGAAATGAGCCTCATGGACGAGTTAGAAATTGGCGTAAGGATAGCCAACTGAGAGCTAACCGACTGGGCTAGCTGCTCAGGTAGGTTACCGAGAGGAATCTGACAACTCCTTGACCAGATCCCTCTGAAGCCTGGTAAAATGTGCCAAATAATTCAGAGACCTTAAGGTAAAGGCTGCTGAAGTCAGGACCTGTCCATACTCTTAGATTCCTTATTAGGAGGATGGACGGACGTTGAAGCCTCTGCCACGTCCTGTTGTGTAGCAGATGCCACCACCATGGCATCTACAGCCACGCCTTTAGTAAGGAACTCCTTCGGGGAGCAGACAAAAATTTATTTGGACGAAGGGACTGGTTCCACGGTATCTGGATGTTCCCCCCTTCGACAAACTAAATCCAGAAGCTCGTCGAGGCGGAGACACCCAGGAGGCGGAGGGCTGAGCTCCAAAGGCCTTGAGGAGCACTGACTCGTCCGCAGAGGGTTTGGATATCCAGCCGCCTCGTTGTTTGAGGATCTCTAAGATGTCTGCGAATGAGACATCATCCGAGGGGACCCTCTGCATCATCCATATCAGTGTCTGATGTAATAGACTCGGGGAGTCCACGTGCTTCCTCTTGCACGATCTCTTCCTTGGGGTTCCTCTGAAGACAACTCGAAGAACCCTCAGGAGGAGGGAACCCCACTGGGGTAACCTCAGGCCTAGGGGCTCCGCTGGCTACAGACAGGGGACTGCCAAAGACCCAGTCTCCACGCCCAGGAAGGTGCCGGTAAAGCCGGAGAGATGGCAAGAGGACTTGGCCAAGGCACTCCTCATGGCCCTGAAAGCCGGACCCCAGAATCCTGGGAGTGTCCGGTCTCGGGCCGTGATAGCCGACGGAAGTCCCGCAGCTGAAGCACCGAGGGAGGCTCGAACCAAGCATAGGTCCCAAACATCGCCCTCGGGTCCAGCGAAGAAGTCCAAACTCGGACCCAAGGGCCCGGGTTGGAGTAAGGGTCGGAGCCGACCCTGAGATCTCCACCGGCTCCAACAGCACCTGCTCCGAAGCAGTCAGAGGAGGAATGGCAATGGGGTGGGCCAAGGTCATCGGCTCCGAAGCCAACTGGGTCGGAACCAAACAAATTTTTGGAAGACTGGGGACTGGAACAGTCTTTGGAGCACCCTGTCTATATCAGAATCCGACATTCTCAAGACCGAGGAAACAGAACGGGTTGAAGGCCTCTCCATCGGCCCCAAAGGGCTAGGGGACGGCCCGGGCATTTCGATGAGTATCGGCGCCGAGGAATACTCACACCAGATTCCATCGCGGTCGGCGCCGAGGAGGAAGTGTCTGGCGACCCTTGTCGGCTCCGAGCAGCGGAGCGGCGAAGGTGACCCGCCTCGATGCCCCAGCCATCGGCTCCGAAGCCAGAGGAGTCGATACTGGTGGCATCGAGGCAGTTTCGACCTCGGCTCCAAGTCTTTGAAGGAGGCCTGCCTAAGTCTCTTGGCAGTCGGATCCGACGGACTGGTCGGAACCGAAGCCCTTTTCTTTGGCCGAGCCGAGAGGATGCCAAGGCTTCTTCAAAGGAGGGTTTAATTAACCCCTTAAGAATCAATTTATTTTTCCTCTCCTGGAGGACCCTTGAGGAAAAAGCGTGACATACGCTGCATGACTCCTGCAAGTGCTTTGCCCTAGACAATATACACAGAGAATGATCGTCAGTAATAGACATTTTAAAGCACATTTGAACATTTTTAAAGCCGAAGGCCTAGGGGTTTGAGACATGATGTTAAACAATTCTAGTAACTTTGACAGGAAATTAAACAACTATAGATTTACTTATGATAAATCTAAGCTTACAGTTATAGTTTAACACAAACACTTCCTGTAAATGACAGGGAACTCTAAACAACTATAGACTTGAGACCCTGAAAAGTTTTCAAAGGTTGACAGTCCGGGAAGGCTCTTTATGTATAAATAAGGGGCGAAAACAAACTCAACCCAATCACACACAACAGTTTTCACAATCCATTAAAACAGCTTTGTGACCAAAAACAGCAAAAACTGACAGAAAAGTAGTTAATAAAGCTACTCAGCCCAGCCAGCTCGAGACCGCTTCTCTGGGGAAGCTGCAAGCGAGATCTGGGGACTGGTAGTGGTGCATCCTGGGATATAGTAAGCTCAGCCAATAAGAGACTTTGCTCTTTGGCATAAAGCGTGCGAGGGATCGGCTCCGAACCCATCATTCAGAATGTAGGCGAGATAGGATCACATAACATCCAGGCATCCTTGGCTAGCATAGGGAAAAGCTGTTGCAGGGTAAGCATCTTGAATTTTGGGATCACGAGGAAGGTGTTGAGAACTGAAAGATCCAGGATTGGGCACCAAAAGCCCTCTTTCCTGGGTAGCAGTAATAGTCTGGAGTAGAAACCCTTTTGTTCTACTGGAACTGGCTGAATAGCTCTGATGTTCAGCAGGGAAAGAACCTGTTTTTTGAGCCTCTGCCCACTGGTTTGGAGGAAGGTCTGTAAACCCGCTTGAAGTTGACAGTGAATGGAAATAAAATTTGTACCCCTGGGATACAATGTTGAGGACCCACCTGTCCGGAGTGATGGACATCCAGTTTTTTGCACAAAGGGCAATGCACGAAGGGCACGTTTTCCTCCTAGGGGCACAAGCAACCGGACAGGGCTGGGAAGTAGAGTTGAGAAGTCATTGCGAACTTTTTCCATAGGGAGGTGGCTTATCACTCCCTGTTTTAGGGGTGGAAGCACTCCATTGCTTAGATCTCTGCATACCCTGAGACTGTAATCTGGGTGGTCTGTTTCCCCAGAGTCTTATTTGGGAAGGCCTGGAGAGGGCTGGAAAGGACCGGTGTTTTGAAGGGCAATGCCTACTGAATCGAGGTGGTTGCACTTGTAAGAATTCTTTAACAGTTTGCATAGATTTAGCTTTTTCTTCCATCTTTTTAAGAACTTCTGCTCTGGCGCCAAACAAAACTTCCTTATTTAAAGGAGCGTCTAGTAATTTGGATTTGAAATGATCTGGCAAGGTCTGCTCCTTCAGCCAAGCATGTCTTCTCAGTACAGACCCAGTGACTGCAGCCCTGCAAGATGCTTCTAGGGCATCAAAACCACACTGCAAAGTATGCTTACTAGCTTGGTTTGCAGAATGCATAAGCTCTTGCAAATCTTTACTTTCTGCACAATCTGGAAATATTACCATTTTTTGTTTAAATGAGTTGTATAATATGTTGGTGGTACTTCAGCATGTGAAAGTGGCAATTCAATGCACTGATAGCAAGAGTTGCAGAGGTATATACCTTCTTACCCCATCTGTCTAAAAGCTCTGGAATCCCTGTCCAAAGGGGTAGGATGTTTGGCTGTAGTAGCCTTAATACCTTTAGGTCCCTGGGAAATTATTTCTGGATCAGCAGTAGGATTCTTGAAAATAAACTTGTGGGAAACAGGTAGTCTGTAGTACCAGTCAGGTTTCCTAGGGGCAGGAGGTAAGGTCTCTGGAGTAAGACTGGATTCCATGAAAACATCATCCACAATTATCCACGACAGGGGGAAAGTACAGTTGTGTACACTTACCATAAATGTAGATGTTAGAGTGTATTCACTGTTGCAGTCATCACATTTGGGTTATCTGCTTGCAGTAGCCCAGTCAGCCTGATTATCAAAGTCTTGGGTCCTGCATCGACTGCTGTCTCATCTTCAGTGACGTCAGGTAGTCAGGGGTATAAAGCATGCAGCCAACCCCATTACATCAGTTTTTCTTGCCCCAGATGTCAGGTGCCCCCCTTAATGGGAAGCAATTAAATATAAATATACAAGGTTATACCTCCAATAAAAAAGCAAATACACCAAAAAGCTTTTAAGTATAGTAAAGCAGAATACAGATATAGCCAAAAGAAGTCAGGGGGCTGGAGGGAGGGTAACCAGGACTGTGACAGTGAATACACTAACATCTACATTTATGGTAAGTGTACACAACTATACTATGTTCTTCGTGTTTCACTGTTGCAGTCCTCACATTTGGGTAGATTCCTAAAGCTAAGGATGGGAGGAGGAATTTAGATAGCATTAGGACCATCTATAAGGCCCTACAAGACTGCAGTGGCAAAGCCAGCTCTGGATTTAGAGAAAATTGGCAAATGGTAATGATTGGTGAAAGTATGTACAGAACTCCAGGTAGCAGCTTCTAGGATGTCTCTGGTAGGGACGCCTCTGAGAAAGGCTGTAGAGGTCGATGCAGCCCTGGTTGAATGGGGTCTAATCCCTTGTGGGATAGGTTTTCCATGGTGATTATAGCAGAAATGAAAGCAATGGCCCATCCATTTAGAAATGGTTTGCTTTGAAATTGCTTTCCCCTCTGCCCCTGCAGCAAATGTCACCATCAGTTGTCCAGATTTCCTTTGAGGTTTAGTCCTCTCCAAGTAAAATCTAAGTTGTCTGTGCATTTAGTCCTGTCCAAGTAAAATCTAAGTTCTGTGCACATCTAAAGAGTTCAGTATCCGTTCACCTTTGTTCTGTGGATTAGAAAAGAAGGTTGGCAAATGAATGGACTGATTAAGAGCAACACTGGATACCACCTTGGGCATGATAGAGGGATTGGTCCTGAGGGACATCCTGTCCGCATGAAAGATGATGAAAGGCTCCACTGCCATAAGGGCTGTAATTCAGATACCCTTCTTGCTGAAGTGATTGCTAAAAGAAAAGCTGTCTTCCAAGAAAGGAATTTGAACTCTGCAGCTGGCCCAAAAGGAGGGAGAATGAGTTTTTCCAATACAAAATTAAGGTCCCAGGCTGGAGTTAGGGCTCTCCTGGGTGGTCTTAAGTTTTTGGCCCCTCTGAGGAACTGCTTGAGCAGTGGGTGAGAAAAGAGGGGCGGTTCTGTGCTGTAATGAGCTGAAATGGCTGAGGCGTGAATTTTGATAGAGAAAAAGGAAAGGCCCTTGTGAAGCATCTCAGTTAAGTATTGAAGAATCTGAGGTAAATTTGGTGCTGCTGTGGCCATCCCTTGAGTCTGGTTCCAGGCACAGAATCTTTTCCATTTTTCAGCATAAGATTTTCTAGTACTAGGCCTCCTTGCCTCCAAAATGACATCCAACACTTGTTTACTGAGGGATGGTAACGGAGAGATTAGATAATTAGCCAGGCTGCCAGGTTCAGGGTTTGAAGTTGGGGGTGCAGAATCTGGCTCTCCTGCTGAGACAGCAGGGTGGGTGTCTGAGGTAGGTGCCATGGGGCCAGCTGTGACACTGAGCAAGAGGGGGTACCAGTGTTGGCGTGGCCAGTCTGGGTCAATCAGTATCATCCTTGGTTTGTCCTGTTTGATCTTTAGTAGTACTTTGGAGAGGCAGAGGAGGAAAGGCATAAACTGATAGATTTTTCCAGCTGAAGGACAGAGCATCCACTTTCCAAGCTTGTTTGTGGGGAGTGCTTGTGCAGAATTTGTCCAATTGGCAGTTCTGGGGGGAGGCAAACCGGTCTATATCTCGGATTGCCCATCTGTTGATCAACATGTTGAAAATCTTTGGTTCCAGTTTCCACTCATGGGTCCAAGAGATTTCGGCTTAGTCTGCCAGTGTATTTAGTTTTCCTGGCAGGAATTGAGCCTGTAGATGAACTTGGTAGCTCAAGGCTGTGTTCCACAGAGCCATGGCTAGTCTGCAGAGGGGGTTAGAATGGGTACCCCCCTGCTTGTTTATGTACCACATAACAGTGATGTTGTCAGTCTTTACCATTAATTGTCCTGGAAGAATGTGGTCCTTGAAGGCTGTCAGAGCATTCTGTACAGCTAACATTTCTTTTTGATTGATATCCAGGTGCATTTGACTTTGGTTCCATTTGCCCTGAATGCACTTCCCTGCCAGGTGAGCCCCCCATGCATAGTCTGATGCGTCTGTTAGAGTTTGGGCGGCAGGGGGTAGAGTGAATGGTGGTCTCTTGATTTGGTGGCAGGCCTCTGCCCACTAAAGGAATTCTAACCGTAGGCAAGGTACGATAGGAATCCTTGCTTTTAGATCCTGAGAAAGTTGACACCATAGACTTTTTAGGTACCATTGTAGTTTCCTCATATGCAGTCTTGCATATGGAATTAGTAGAATGCACTAGGCCATGAACCACAAGGCTTGTAGTATTTGCCTTGCAGATAGCTGGATTTTTGTGGCCACTAGTCTGAAGTAAGTTGTCAAGTGAATTTGTTTCTCTGGCGTGAGGAAAGCCATCTGGGAAGTGTTTAAGCTTGCTCCCAGGAATATAATTTGTTGACAGGATACCAGCTGTGATTTATTTTCTTTTATGGTGTACCCCAGACAAGTTAACACCTTTTGTACAAATGCCACATGATTCAGAAGTATGTCCTGGCTTTCTGCCTGAATTAGACAATCGTCCAGGTATGGGTATATCTGAATATTTCTTTGCCTGGAAAATGCAAAGACTGGAGCTAGGCTCTTTGTGAATACCCTGGGCGCAGTAGATAAGCCAAAGGGTAGTGCAGAGAACAGATAGTGCATGCAGCCTGCTTTGAAGCATAGGTATTTTCTGCAAGATTCCCTGATTGGGATGTGCAGGTAGGCTTCCTTTAAATACAGTGCTGCCAACCAGGCATCTTTGCCCATCATGGGAAGCAAATGAAGAGCTAGCATCTTGAATTTTAGAATCACCAAAAAGGTGTTTAGGATAGACAGGCTCAGGATAGGACGCCATGAGGTGCCTTTTCTGGGTACCATGAAAAGACTAGAGTAGAAACTCTGTCTCTTTTCCTCGTCTAGTACAGTCTGAATAGCCTTCAATCTTGAGAGAGCACTTGCTTTTGAGCCTCTGTCCAGTGATATGTGGGTAGATCTGGCCAACCGTTCGGGGTTGGTAACTCATGGAAGTGAAATCTGTATCCTTGGGAAACTGTTTAAAACCCATTTGTCCTGGGTAATGAGTTCCCAGTTTTTTGCTTGCAGCGCAGTCTTTCCCCCTAAAGGAGCACAGTCAGTTGAGAAGTGCTTGGAAGTTTTAAAGTTAAGTCATTGAGGCAGCTTACCATAGGGGGGAGTTTTACTACTCCCTGATTTTGAAGTGGGAGCCCCCCACTGCTTAGTCCTGTGCGTACACTGGGACTGGAGCCTGGGTGTTCTGCTGGTTCTGGCTTTGAACTGAAAAGGCCTGGAAGAGGCAGGAAAGAACCAATTTTTTTGAGGGCCAATGCCTACTAAATCTAGGAGGCTGCACTTGTAAGAAATCTTTAACAGTTTGCATAGATTTAGCTTTCACCTCCATCTTACGAAATTGCTCTGCTTTGTCGCCAAACAGGCGGTCCTGATCCAAGGGAGCATCCAGCAATTTAGTTTTAACATGATCTGGCAAAGACTGCTCCTTAAGCCAAGCATGCCTTCTAAGTACAGACCCAGTGACAGCAGCCTTGCAAGATGCCTCTAGTGAATCAAAACCACATTGCAAAGTATGTTTTCCAACCTGTTCAGCAGAATGCATTAAATCCTGTAAAAATCCTTATTTTCAGCACAATCAGGAATCAACATAATTTTCTGTTTAAGCAATCCAATAATATGTTGTTGATACTTTAACATATAAAACTGGCAATTTAAGGCCTTGATGGCCAAGGTTGCAGAGGTGTATACCTTCTTAACCCATCTACCCAGAGCCCTGAAATCTCTATCAGAGGGGGTAGGATTTTTGGCAGTAGTAGCCTTAATGGCCTTGGGTCCCTGTGAAATGGTCTCAGGATGCACAGTAGGATTTTTAAAGAGGAACTTGTGAGAATTAGGAACCCTGTAATATCAGTCAGGTTTTTTGGGAGCAGAAGGGAAAGAGTCAGGTGCCAAGTTAGATTCTGAGAAAACATCATCAACAATGTCCAGCACAGGAGGGATAGCTAAAGGCCTGTGTTGGGGGCAGTTGTAAATCTGTAAGACTATTTTTAGAATCAGAGTAATCCTGGCTTTCCCAGTGAAAAAGCTTCCCAAGAGTATGCAAGGTTTCACCAAAAGAAAAATCCTCTGGGGGAGAAGCAGAGAGAATAGTCTTGTCTGCATCAGAATCCTCATAGGTAGATAAGGGTAAATCCTGGTCATCAGAGGAGACAGAAATTTCAGAACCTTGGTCAAAAGTATCATAAGCAAATTCAGTCCTAGGTCTCTTAGAGGGGGAAGATGAGGTCTTCAGCCATTCTTGTTTTTTAGGCACAGAGGCCTGACCATGCGATCTGGGCATCTGTTTCCTAGGCATGGTTCGAGTTTCAGGCCTAGAAGAAGATTGCATCGGTTTAATATGCAAGTCAGTAGAGGCCTGAATATACCCTCAGAAGCCAGTGCCTGCAGAGCGGCTTTGGACCCATCCAAGGTAGAGACATCTGCAGGTTCCACAGGTGAAGCATCTCGAGGCATACCGAACTCCAAATGGGTCTCAGTAGAGGCCTGCGAATCTGAAGTAGCGGGTATCAGGGGCTGCAAAAGCGCCTCAATGAGTACCGGCGAACTGGCGACTAGCTTAGAAGCGTCACCAGCAGCTTTGGACCTAGGCGGCCTCTGTCTTTATCGTTGTGCTTTTTTGGAATGTCGGTAGTCGGGGTGGCTTACCGAAGATATACCTGGATAAGTGAACAGAGTACCAAAACATTTAGAAGCGAAAATGTACAGACGAATAGTTTGTGGTTTAAATAAGGCAAAAAACATACAGTGAGGTACGTCGTGGTCAGGGCCTAGGCAAGGAATACAGTATGAATGAAAATCTTTATGAGGTATTTGCTTTCCACAAGAAATACAATTACTGACTTTTACTGACATCGGTTTAGAGCAAGAAAACGTTTCCCCAACGGGGTACTTAGCTTTAGTTGAAGACTTCGGTTCTGAAACAATAAAACGAAAATTTAAGGAGTCTGCCGACCGGCACTTGTGTTCTGCTTCGGGCACTGCATGGCAAGAAAGACTGGTGTAATGGCATCAGCTGCATGCTTTATACCCCTGGCTACCTGATGTCACGGAAGATGAGACAGCAACCGACGCAGGACCCAAGACTTTGATAATCAGGCCGACTGAGGACTACTGCAAGCAGATAACCCAAATGTGACGACTGCAACAGTGAAACACGAAGATCAGCTAAAGGCCTGTGCTGACGTAGCTCTAAAAATCCGGAGCCTCTTTTTTTGGAATGAGGATAGTCTTGGCATTCCCAATGGAAATGCTCTCAAAGTTTGCAAGGTTTCACGAAAAGAGAAATCCTCTGGAGGGGAGTCAGACGGAATGGATTTCTCTGCATCTGAATCCTCATAGGCTAAGGGCATGTCCTGATAATCAGAAAGGTCAGAGTCATCGGACTCCTGGTCTGTAGAATCTGAGAGGCAACTGAATTAGTCTCTTAGCAGGGGAAGGCTGGCTTCCCCTAATTAAAGTTATAAGGTCTTCAGCCATTCTAAGCATTTGTTTTTGTGGCATGGAGGCCTGAGCATGTGCTTTGGTTGTCTGTTTTCTAGGTGTAGTGCGTACTCTAGGCCTAAGAAATCAGTAGTTTTCTCTAAAAAAAGTCCATCAGTTTGATTTCAACATCAGTAGGTCAGAAAATACCCTCAGAAGCCAGTGCTTGCACAGTGGCTCCAGACCCATCCAAGATGGAGACATCCGCTGGTTCCATAGTCGAAGCATCTCGCAGCATACAGGACTTTGAATGGGTCTCAGCAAAGGCCTGCAAATCCATAGAAGCAGGCATCAGGGGCTACAAAGGTGGCTCACTGCGTACTGGCAGACTGGCGACTAGCTTAACGGAAGTGTCATTGGCAGTTTTAAACCTATGGGGTCTCTGCCTTTATCCTTAAGTTTTTTCGGAAGATTGGCAGTCGAATGGCTTACCGAAGCCATTTCGGAATACAGAGATAGAGCGCGAAAGAATTTAGCAACAAAAACAGCCCAATGACGAATGGTTCGGGCATTAAAGCACAAAACTGACAGAGAGGGACGTCGTGGTATGAGCCTAAACAGGTGACGCAGTAAGAAGGAAAATCCGAGGTTTTTGCTTTCCACAGGCAAGACAATTAACTTTTTCTGACATGGTTTAGAGCAAGAAAAAAAAGATTGCCAACGGGGTACTTAGCTTTAGAAGACTTCAGGATAAACTCAAAAAACGAAAATTTCAGGTAGCTGCCGACCAGCACTTGCTAACTGCTTCGGGCTCCTCCTCGGCAAGACAGACTGATGTAATGGCGTCGGCTGCCTGTTGTTATATCCCTGACATCATGGAAGAAGCGACAGCACTGACACAGGAATACTAAGACTCTGGTATTCAGGCTGAGGGCTACCTGCAGGCAGATAACCCAAGTGCAACAGTGAAACACAAACATCTTCAGTGGTTGAGATATTATAAGCAGTTAATAAATTACAAAGTTAAGTCAGCGTTTATTACGACTTGCAAAATAATGTCTTCGACTTGGGACCTAAATACTACTACCACTATAAAAAGAAGTTATGTCTTACCATAACGTTCTGTGTTGTAGATCTTCATTCATTCATTACTGATGGGACTTCGGTTCCATCCTTGGAATCGACATGGACGTTTCCAAGTTCGCGCCAACCAAAAACTCTCAGCTAAGACCTACCCATAATGCCCCTCTAATGGTCTCTTCAGATCGAGTTTGCCCTCCCTCATATTAGAGAGATGAGTGACAGAAGGAGTCTCTTTCTGAGTAAATACTTTAACTAGGAAATCCTAAATCCACCAGGAGTCCAGGCAGGGGGAAGGAGGGCGGGAAGTAATGAATGAATAAAGATCTACAACACAGATGGCATGTTATGGTAAGACAATTTCTTTATCTGACGTTGTAAATCTTTATTCATGCCTTACTGATAGGACCAAGTCCCAGCTACTTAAGTCCTGGGAGACCCTAAGGAAGGATATTCCTGAGCACCACAGAACCAAAAGATGTTAGAGGCCAAATCCAATTTGTAATGAGTAATAAAGTTATGAGGTCTTGCCCAAGTGGCTGCTGCGCAGATATCCACAGAGGCTCTGGGATGAAAGGCCACAGAAGTAGCCATCGATCTAGTGGAATGAGCCTTTACTCTGGAAGGTAAAGACAGTTTATTCTGATAAAGATAATGACGTTTCTAAGCCAGGAAGAGTGTCACTTTGGAGACAGGTTTACCCAGTCTGGGCCCAGCAAAGGCCACAAACTGATCTGTTTTTCTGAAAGACTTAGTTCCGTCCAAGTAAAAACAAAGTTGCCTATGAACATCAAGCTTATGCAAAAGATATTCCCCTCTATTTGAATGTTGAGGGAAGAAAACCAGCAGGTCTACAGATTGGTTAATTGAAAACCCAGAAATGACCTTGGGCAAGAAGGATCGGTCAGTACGTAGGAACACGCTCTCCCTGTGGGGGAAAAAAGTAGTAAGGTCTCTTGACACTCAAGGCCTGTAAACTCAGATACTCTTCTCGTTGAGGTAAGGGTTACTAAAAGTAGAGTCTTCCAAGACAAAAATTTTATATCATATGATTAGAAGGTTCGAAAGGAGGGCTTGTTAATGACTGAAGCACCAAAGTCAAGTCCCAAGGCTCTATGGGGGGGGCTTTAACATGTAATACTCCTTTCAAGAAGGTTTTGCACAGACAGTGTGACATAACAGAAGAATTATCAAATTCATTGTGAAAAATTGTGATAGCTGCTAAATGTACATTAGTTGTTGATGCTGAAGCTCCTGCATGTAGAAGTGTAGTCAGGTACTGTAGGATCTTCTGAATGGGCATAGAGAAAGGGTCTATGTCATGACCTATGGCCCATGTAGAAAACCTAGCCCTCATACTAGAATACATTTTTCTGGCGGAATGTTTGTGGGAAGCCAGAAGAATCTTGGACAGGAAATGAAATATCAGGTAGCCTGGCAATCATCGGAAGTGGAGAAACCAAGCTGTGAGCTTGAGGCTGTGGAGATTGGGGTGAAACAGTCCCAGAGGGTGAGATAGCAGACCTTGAGATTGATCCAGAATCCACGGGCTGTGAATCAGATTAGGCCACAGAAAAGGGAACCAGACTTGACGGGGCCAATAAGGGGCAATGAGTATCACTTTGCTTCTCAACCTTTGAGCTTTCTGGATGAATTTCAGGAGGAGGGGAAAGCCATACAGCAGACCTGGGGGCCAATCGTGCATCAGAGCATTCCTCAGCGACTCCCCCTGAGGGGATCAGGTCAAAGTAGCTTCTGCATTTATTTAGAGGGGAAGCAAACAGGTCGCAAGGCCGGCCCCAATGGCAGATTATCTGATCCGTTATTATAGAACTGAGGGGACCACTCGTGAGGCATCAAGATGTCCCTGCTCAGATTGTCCACAATAAGGTTGGAATTCCCAGGAATGTGCATTGCTATAAGAAAGCAGTTGGAAGCTATTGCCCAGTGGCAAATTCTTATGGCTTCCTGACAGGGGGTAAGATCTGGTTCCACGTTGTTTATATACCAGACGACTGACATGTTGTCCGACTGAATTGCAATGGTCCCGGGAGGGATGTATGGAATGCATCCAACGCTAAGAGAACTGCCCTCATTTCCAGGACATTTATGTGCAAATAGGCCTCCAAGGGGAACCAGGTGCCTTAGACTTTCCCCTGGAAATGCCCCCCGCCCCCCAGCAGGGAAGCATCTGTGGTCACCATGGCCCTGGCCTGGGGAAAGCACCACAGCATTTCTTTCTTGCAAAGATTTGTAAGGCATATCAAGTGGTCGAGAGAATGGGTTAAGATTGGCCACTGTGATGAAAGGAGCCACTGTACTAGTCTCATGTGCAACCTCGCCAGTGGAACTAAGGTAATGGTTGCTGAAATAGAACGCAGAAGTTGTAGTCCAAGGCGTACTGGTACAAAGGTCTGTTGGAGGAGGACTTTAACCTGGCTTCTTATTTTTGAGAGCCTGTGAGGAAGGGAAGCCTGACAGGATGTTGTGTCAAAGATCGCTCCAATAAATTCCAGTGTTTTTGTTGGGGACATTTGAGATTTTTCCTTGTTGATCGTAACCCCTAAACGAAGAGCAAGGCCTTGAGTGTAAGAGGCTGTGAATAAGAAGATTCCTGGTCGTGGTGGTAAGGAGCCAATTGTCTAGACAGGGAAACACCTGGAATCCTTGTAGATGAAGGTGAGCTACTACAACTGCCATACATTTGGTGAACACTCGGGGGTTGGGTTATTGAGAGACCGAATGGCAGTACCCCGAACTGGTAGTGACTGGCTCCAAGCCAGAAGCGGAGAAATCTCCAGGAGCGCTAGTCCAGCTCTCTGGTAACATGCATCCTGGAGATCTATAGAGCAAATCCAGCTGTCCTTCCCTAGAAAGGGGAGGATGGACTGTACCGTGACCATTTGTTCAGTAAGCTGACATCCAGGATGGGTCTAAAGTCCCCTGTCTTTTCCTGGCACTAAAAAGAACCTAGAGTAAATACCGGATCTCCTTTGGTCTGGTGGGGCTGGCTGGATGACTCTTTCTTAGCAGCTTTTCGATTACTAAGGCTGCTACCTCCCCTCTGACTGGGTGGAACATCAGGAATTCGTTTGACGGGTCTGGGAGTAAGATCGAATGGGATATGTTAGCCTCTGGATATTACTCTCTGCACCCATGCATCGGCAGGGATAAGTTGCCAGGCCTGCAGGTGCAGAGAAAATTGACCATCGACTGCTTCCAGAAAAAAGCAATTGGGCCGTTGCTCAGGAGCTCTGGTAGGGTCAGAAGAAGGAATCTCTAGCCCCTTGGTTATGCGGACCCCCTCTGCCCCGGGGGGGATTGCTCACCACAAGTGTCATGAAAAGATCCTTGGGACTTTTTGAACCTTAATTTTCCTCCCCTCTGGTTCCTGGAATAAACTCTCTGAGGGGTGGAAAAACTATGCCCACAGCAGAAAAGGTCTTCCCGTCTCTCACTTCGTGATAGTGTCTCTTACTTTGGGATCAAAGAGGGAAGATTTGTCAACAGGCGCATTGAAGGAAGACAAAGGGGTCTGTGAAATCATACAAACGCATCCAAGCATGCAGTCTCAAGACAGATGCCTGATGCGGCTGCTCGAGCTGCCCCCTCGGTGGTGTGAGATATCAAGCGCATTGAGTTTGAGATAGACTGTCACGCACCTCATCAGGCAGTACCCCCGCCAAAGAGGTAGACATTTCAGAAATTAGATCTCTTTGGAAGCGAGTGAAGTGTGCCAGATTGCCATGAATGGCAAAGATAGCTGAAGCGTAGGTCTGCTTGACCGGTCTGTCCACAGCCGGAGACTCACTGTCTGGGGGAGGAACAGTGGAACTATCTTCTGGCAGTTCACTCTTGGGTGCCACCGCCATGACCATGGAATCAACTACCAACTGCTTGGACCAATTGGGCTGGTCTTCGAGGGTGGATAAAATTTTGTCTGGCCTTTGGGGGACAGGTTCTACGCTATCCAAGGCCTTCCAGGCACACTGCATGATCAGTTTTACAAGCTCATCCGCAGGTGGGGTCACCTAGGAAGTAGATGGCCGAGTACAAAGGCCAGCAAGAAGACAGATTCCTCAGAAGGGTTAGAGGACTTAGTCTCCCCTCTGCTTGAGGATCTCGAGAATGTCTTCAAATGAGATGGCTTCCGGGGGAGACTGTGGGGACCCTTCTCCCTCATCGCAATCAGTGTCCTCAGTGATAGATTCTTCAGGGGAATCAAGGTGCTTCCTCTTGCACCGTTTCTTCTGGGGTGGCTCCCCAGTGGGATCTTCTGAGGACGACTCTGAAGAAAGGGTTCCCTTCAAGGGAAGGTTTTGCAGCTCCCGTGCCCAGGATCCTAGAATAGGGGGTTGGGACAGCTGCATGCTAGAGGAGGGTTCTGGTGTCGATGCCTTAGGTGCTGACTGCGAGCCTGTTGAGACAAGGACCCTCTCCATCACCTGGAAAGAAGTCCCGCCGGAGGAGGGATGGGAGCCCGGAATATAGGACAACCTTGGAACTGGGGTCAAACCCCGCCTTGAGGGGCTCACCTCCAGGTGAGAAGCTACGAGAGGACTGGTAGCTGTCTGAGCACAGGCCATAGATAGTGCCAATGAAAAAATAGGTGCCTAACTAGGAACCACGGTACCAACAGCCAAATCACTGCTCCGACAGTGCACAGTTTCCAACAAAGTCATGTCAAGAGTAATCTGTGCCGACAGGAACCTCCACAGTCAGAGCAGACATGGTATGCACCGGAGTGGTCATCAGTACCAAAGTCTCCAGGGCCTGGGAAGAGGCGGAGGATATACTGGTGAATATGCCATGAAAGATTCGTTCCAAAGGGGAAGGAAGACCCTCAAGGGTGAGCAATCCTCTAGCTGCCAGAAGCTGGTTCACAACTCGCACTACATCTTGTTCTGAAAGGCTCCTGGTGGATCTGTAGGAGGCTGCTGAAGAGGAGTTAGGTCTTTCAAGAAAAGGGCTAAATTGGTGCCCCAAAAAAGGGTAAGTTGGACAATATCTTGTTCTGGGAAGGTGTTCAACCTTTGGAACTGATGGGGTCATTGTCAGCACCATGGCTGGGGATGGTGCCAAAGCGGGTATGGTATCCATAGCTGGTGTCAAGACCAAGGACGAGACAGAGGACGATGGTGCCAAAGCTGGTACCGTAATAAAGTCAAAATTAGAGGTGGCACAGAGGGAGAAGACAGAGCTGGGTGCCGAGGTTGTCTGTGCATAAGGAGCTTGGTGTCAACTCTTATGAAACAGCTGGAGATGTAACAACAGGGTGACTTTCTCTGTGTTTCATAGTCTTAGGAGGTGGTGAGACCTCCATCCCAGAGAGCCTCCAAAAAAGGAGTTTATCAACCCCTTCAATACCAATTTGTTTTTGCGCTCAGCTGAAGTGCTATTACTGAAGCTGGAGCAGATACCCCACAAGGCACTTGTGTGGTCAATGCCCAAACGCACAGAGCGTGACCGTCTGAGTTGGGCATCTTACGCCTGCACTTATCGCACTGCTTAAACCCCAATTAACTTTATCAGACATTACGACACACAACACTGGTCTAGCGACAAAATAAACAGCAGAGTTAGAGAGAAAAGGTTTTTTTTTATCTAGATAGAAAAGGAGAAGAGTACCAACAATGGTACTTAGAAGTACCACAAGTGGTAGGAAAGAGGGCCTACTAAAGGTAGGAGAGAGACAGTACCAATGATGGTATAAAACTAACTACCAAAGGTAGAGGGTAGGGAATAGAAATTTACATAAAACTTAGTTTTGCGAGAAGGCTTGGCATGTCCGACGAGAAACGTGGCAAACGAGATCTGGAGAGGGGCATTATGGGTAGGTCTTAGCTGAGTTTTTGGCTGGCACGAGCTTGGAAACTGCTGTGTCAGTTCAGAGGACGCAAGAGAAGCCCTATCAGTAAGGAATGAATAAAGATTTACATCAGATCAATACTTTGTGATGAAGAGTTTGAAATGTACCCTTTAGTAGCCTCTTTGGTTCCAGAGATATGATCAGTTTGAAATCGGAGAACATAATTTTGTCACCTCAAAAAAAAAAAAAAAAAGGCTCCACCCATTGCCAGTTACAGCACAAACTTCAAGTGCTCCATTGGGAGGAATCAGTAAACCACCCTGGGCATAAAAAGGAGGATTTGCAAAGGCAGACACCATATCTGTATGAAAACCCAAAAAAGAAGGGACCGCCCTCAGGGATTAGAGCTCATATATCTGCCTGACAGAAGTTAAAGCAACAAGTAAAACAGTGTTCTAGATGCATACTGCAAAGCAGCAGCAACAGGTGGCCCAAAACGACCCTCAGTCAGTTTTTCAAGGACTGAATTAAGATACCTAGGAGTAGGAGGAATGCACTTTCCTGGGGTTCTAATGTGAAGGACGCCTTCAAGAAACTGCGTGACCTCAAACCTAGAGGCCAAAGGGGGAGTAATGGTTGACTAGTGGGCTTTCACTGAAGAATATGCCAAGCCAGCATGCATTAGTAAACACAGAAGAGAAAGAAAAGTTGTCTAAAATCTTACCATAACCACAGATGTCCTTCTCTTCTATGTTGCAGTATTCACAACCTTTGGGTTTATCCTCTGCATACGCTACCTGAACGTCCAGCCAGTATATAAAAGCTTTAGTCACTGCAAGGTACATGGGACGTCTGACACTGGCCGTAGGGTGCGTGGGCCATAAAAGTGATGTCTCCACCTACCTTTCCCCAGAACTGAATGCCTCAGTCGGACCCCAGTTCCAGGATAGCTGCACATGTCCTGTGTTATCCAACAAGGCATTTTTTAATACATATAGGAGGGAGGAATAGAATACTGCAACATAGAAGAGAAGGACATCTATGATTATGGTAAAATTTCACAACTATCCTATGTCCTATTCCCATGGTGCAGTATTCATAACTTTTGGGTGAGTGCCAAAGCTCAAATGGAAGAGGGTGGTGGTGGTACGGTACTGCTTTCTAAGAAAGCATGCAGGACTGCCCTAGCAAATCCTGCTCTAGACCTAGAAATATGGTCCAGTTTGTAGTGTTTGAAGGTACGGACAGATGTCCAGATAGCTGCCTCTACAATGGAAAACAGTGTCCAGTCCTTTGAAAAAGGCTGCAGATGAGGCCATGGCTCTAGTGGAGTGGGCTTTAATTTTTGAGATCTGATGTTTGCCATGGTAGGTGTAACACAAGGAGATGGCCCTGGAAACCCAGGCTTAGGTCTTATCACGGCTTTTCCCAGAGCTCTGGGGTGAAAGGAGACTAACAATTGCTCTAACCTCCTAAGGGACTTGGTCTTGTCAAGGTAGAATCTTAGTGGTCTGTGAACATCAAGGGAATGCAAGACTCACTGTCACACTGGCAATGTGGAAAAAAGTGGGGAAGTGAATACATTGGTTCAGGGACAGCTCATTGACCACCTTAGGCATGAAAAACTGGTTGGTCCTTAGGGTCACTATCCTTGTGGAAGATTAGAAAAAGTGGGGTGCCATAATGGCCTGGAGCTCTGACACTCTCCTGACTGATGTCAGGGCCACCAAAAGCAGTGTACACCCACGTGCAATATTTTAGAGAGGCTTTTGATGCTGGTTCAAAAGGAGCAACAGTTAGCTTCTCTAAAACGTAGTTCAGATACCATGGGGGTGTAACTCTCCGGGGGGGGGGGGTCTGAGATGCAGTACTCCCTTAAGGATTAACTTCACTGGAAGTCAGGAGGCAAGAGGAGGGTCAAGAGGCAGCCATGGCAAAATAGCAGCTAAGTGGGCCTTAACACAAGAATATGCCAGCCCAGCTTGCAACAATTCACACAAGTAGGACACCGCACTAGAGAGACCTTTCCTTGAAATTGATCCAGCTGTCTTTGAAAACACCAAATGGAGAATCTTTTCCATTTGGACAAATAAGATCGAGTTCTGCTCCTGCAGGACATTAAAAATGTCCTCAGTGTAAAGGTGTCTGAAAGGGATCAGAACTCCATTATCAACAGGGTTGGGTTCAGAGATTCCAAGTGGGGATGGATTAGGGGATCCCTTGTCCTGTGTGAGAAGGTCCATTCTGTGAGGTAACTTGTGATGATTGCCACTGGCTAAATGCAGGAGGGTGGAACCAATGCTGTCTTGGCCAAATGGGAGTCGCCAACAAGATTTTTGGTTTGTCCAGCTGAATTGAACAAAACTTTTTCTAGGAGTGGGAAGGGGGAATGCATACAGAAATATCCCCTTCCATAAGCTAGAAAAGGCCCCTGTTGCTAGGGGGCTGGGCGCCCTGGTACAAAAGAGTGGAAGCTGTCTGTTCTGAGGGGAGGCAAACAGATCTGTGGTGTACCCCACTTGTGGCCTATGTCCAGGAACACATCCCTATGTAGCATCCGTTCATAGGATTGCAATATGGACCTGCTCAAGGTGTCTGCCTGAGTGTTCTGAGCTGAGGGAATATAGACTACCCCCAGGGTGACGCCATGTTGGGCCACCAATTCCCAGGCCTGGAGTGCAAGTGTGCATATCAAGTAAAATTTTACCCGCAACCCTCCTCCCAATTTGTTCACGTACCAGAGAACTGTAGTGTCTGAACAGCTTCAGGGGGTCTTGCTTCAGAATGTGTTGGAAGGCCATCAGAGCAAGGATGACGGCCCTTATTTCCCTGATGTTGATGTGCTCCCGCTTGAAAGGGCCTGTCCATGTGCTTTGCACCTTCAAGCTGCCCACAGCAGCTCCCACCCCAGGTCTGAGGCATCTGTGTACATCTCCTGGACTGGAAAGAGGGGCTGTAATGGAAGTACTGGGTTGAGACGGATGTGATCCAACCAAAGGATACCCTTCCTAAGGCATGATAGGAAGGGAATGTTGTAGTCCAAGAGGCAGAAGTGTTGGGTCCATGTGGACCTCAGGTACCACTGAAGTTCTCATGTGGAGTCTTGCCGGTGACAACATGGGTATAGTGGAGGCCATACGTCCTAGGAGTCAGACTCTCTCACTGTCATAGCAGTGGCATGGAGGACAGACAGCAGGTATTGCTTCAGGCTTTCCACCTTTTGGTGTGAAGGAATGCCCTCATAACATATCATTCTGCACCCCAGGAAAACTTGGTCCTGTGAGGGTTTAGCTTGGACTTGGGAAAACTGATGTTGAACCATAGGGACTGCAGGACGGAGATGACTTTTTGGAGATAGATGTGTAGGGAAGTGGAGCAACTTGCCTGGATCAGGAGGTCATCCAGGTATGGAAAATATGAATCCCTTGGACCCTGCAAAAAAGCTACCACTGGAGCCAGACACTTGGTGAAAACCCTTGGAGCAGTAGATGGTCCAAAGGGCAAGGCCTAGAACTGAAAATGCGAGGAACCCAGAGAGAATCATAAATACCTCCTGATGGGACTCCTTATGGGAATGAAGATATGCATCTTTGATGCCCAAAGTGGCCAGAACTGCCCAAAGCATTAGCAGGGGGAGGGGTCTGGAGTGTAAGCATGTGAAATAGAAAAAGAGGTGGGAAAGATCCAGGATGGGTCTACATGGGCCATCTTTCCTTGTGACTTGGAATAGTCTGAAGTAAAACCTTTTCTGACAGAGGGACAGATTGGATAGTCCCTTGAGAGAGAGCAGGCTAAAACTGTCTGGAAAAGGGGGAACTGGTCCTTCAGTGGCTGTGGGAGGCCTAAGGAGGGAGGAATGACCCAAGTCATGAAGTAATCCTTTTCTATAACAGACAAGGCCCACCTGGCTGAGGTAATTCTTTGCCAGATGGGAAGACTGAGTCTTTAAAAGGGGAATGGAATCTGGAGGAGGGGAAGGGCATGTAGTCACAGACCACCTTGTCCTGAAACTGTGGTTTCTGAACTTGAGTCCGAGTAGGCCTGGAAGCAGACTGCTGCTTCCTGGAGTTTTTTCTTTGCTCCGAGAATGAAGGGAGGGAGCAGAATGTTTCCTGATTAACTGTGTCTTGGTGGGATAATTCCTATTGAATTTAGGGATTGGAAACAAAAAAGAAGTTATGTACTCATCAGGTTTGTTGTCCATAATCTCGCCTTCATTCTTGACGGCTGTGTTCGGAACAGAGTATCTGTTCAGACTCTTCCTAATACTAAAGCTCGAGAGCTTCCACTGGCTTGAGGCTATACCCCATCCCATGATGCCTGGCACGAGTTCCCAAGACCTTGTTTGCAATTACGAGTATTTTTTTTTTTTTTTTTTTTACCAAAAACATAAGGTAGACATACTATTCCTTAGCCCATGCGTCATGAAATGCAAAGGGAATCAGAAAACTCATGACCAATTCCAGAAACTTTCCTCTCGATCCTCCGGGCAGGGGGATGGAGGATGGGATGCAAGATTGAAGGAGACATCATGGACAACAAACATGGTGGAATTATGGTGAATACATAAATTTTATGTTATGTTGTCCCATCTCGCCTTCATTCTTGACTGTTGGGACAGCATCCCCAGCACTTTTCTCGGGGAGCTCAAGGGAATAAACTCTTCAGAACAGTGTAACCAAAGGAAGCCCTGTTCCGGGAGGCCAAATCGACTTTGTAATGAGTGATAAAGGTATGAGGATTAACCCATGTGGCTGCAGCACAGATTGAATCCAGTGGAAGTCTTGCTTGAAAGGCGGTGGAGGTCAACAGCTCTAGTGGAATGGCCTTGAATGCTTTTGCTGAGAGGTATACACATAAGAAATGGTATCTAAGCCATTTAGACAAAAGTGACCAGAGCTCCTTTCTTGTTAGAGAAAAATAAAGCGATCGGATTTTCTAAACTCCTTTGTTCTATGTAAATAGAAACAATTGTCTACGGACATCCAATTGGTGGAGCTTACACTCTGCCATAGTTGGGGAAAAAAGACAGGTAAATCAATAGACAGACTTAAGTTGGACTCTAGCATACTTTGGGCATTAAAGGAGGATGGATTTGTTCTCAGACTCACTCCATCCTTGTGAAAAACCAAATAGGGAGGACAAATAGACAGGGCTTGAAGTTCTGAAACCCTCCTGGTTTAAGTAATGGCTAAGAAAATTGTCTTCCATTAGAAAATTCCATTTCCATTAGAAAATTTTAGTGGGCAAGACTAAGCGGTTCAAAAGTAGGGAGAATTAACTTAGCAAGTACCAAAATTTAGATCCCGATGTGGTGGCTCTCTTACTGGGGGTCTTAATATGAATGTACCCTTCAGAAAAGCTTTGCATAATCTGAGATACAATACTGGATCCCTTGTCTCCTATGTGGAAGTTTGAAATGGCAGCAAGTTGTACTCGTACAGTGGCTGCAGCTGCACCTTGATTGAAAATTTCTGTTAAAAATTCAAGAAACAAGGGCTGTAAAGGGATCCAGATAATTTTTGGCAGCCCAACAAGAAAACCTTTACCATTTGCTAGCATACAGTTTTCTAGTTGTGCTCTTGTGAGACAAAACCAGAATGTGTTGCACCGCAGGAGAAATGTTTGGAAGCCTGGCTAAGAAGGGAAGTGGTGCAACCAAGCTGTCAAGCTTGACAGTCTGAACAGAGGGGTGGAGCATCCCTAACCGAGAAGGTACAGAACTGGGTCCAGAATCAAGGGAACAAGATTTGTCGAAGCCAGTATGGAGTGAAGAGAATTAGTTTGCAACTATACGACTTTGCTTTCTGAAGAACTTTGGGTATCAATGGAAACAGAGGAAAGGCATAAAGTAGTCTTGGAGGTCAATCGTGAACAAGTGCATCCCTTGGTGACTCCCCAGACGAGGGATAAGGGTAAGGTCGCTGCTGCATTTGGCATTCATGGAAGTGGGAAAGAGGTCGCAGCAAGGCTGGCCGCACTTGACAAAATTTGGTTTGAAATTTCTTGGTTCAGTGACCACTCATGAGGCATAAGAATTGCTCAGCCTGTCCACCATTACACTGGATTTCCCCGGAATGTGTGTTACAGTCAAAAAAAAGTTGAGGAAATTGCCCATTGTCACACTCTCACAGCCTCTGGTTACGCCTTGTTTATTACCACACCATGGACATACTGTCAGTTTGTATTGCAATCATACCTGTGGAAAGAGTACTCGGGAATGCTTGCAAAGCCAGAAGCACAGCTCTCATCTCTAAGACATTGATATGAGAGTGGTATTTGCATTCTTGCCAAGTCCCTTGGATGGGCTGTCCCAGATAATGCCCCTCACCCTATCTGGGAAGCGTCTGTGGTCACTGTAGGGACTGGCTGGAGGACAACAAAAGGTCTGCCTATCATCAACTGCATGGACTGAAGCCACTAACATAGGTCCTTCTTGCAGATATCTGTAATGAGGATCTTGTGTGACATGAGTAACTCCTGCATGGACCACTGAGCAAAGAGAAGCCACTGTAATACTCATGTGTAAACATGCCAGTAGGACTTAAGTTATTACCATAACCATAGATGTCAATTTCTTCCATGTTGCAGTATTCTAGGTGTGGTATTTCCTGTCCTCAGGCGACTCTTACGTCGGCTTCTATACAAAAGCTTCAGCTTGGGCTGTAGTGTGCGTGGGACTTCAAACATAGGGCCATAAACCAAGGGGCCTTAAATGTGACATTTGCACACACAATTCTCAGAATTTAAAGACCAGAAGGCAGAGAATACGGCCCAGCAGGTGTTCCAGTTGTTTACAGGTGTGTGACTTGGAGACCTACTGGAATGTAGTACAAGAAGTTATAAGACCTAGGGGGACTGGTGGGCAGGAAGGAATACTGCAACATGGAAGAGAAGGACATCTACATTTATGGTAAGATTTTAAACTGTTCTATGTCCTTCTACTCCTATGTTGCAGTATTCTAGGTGTGGGAGCATACCACAGCTAAAGAGGATGAGAGGGTGGTGGTAGATGCAGAGGTGCTACAAGACCCTGCAGGATTGCACTGGCAAATCCTATCCTAGCTCTGAAAACATGGTCCAATTTGTAATGCTTGTAGGTGTGGATAGTGGACCAGGTGGCTGCTTCCAAAATGGATGCTGTGTCTAGGTCTTTCATGAAGGCCCTTGAGGTGGTCGAAGCTCTAGTGGAATGGGCCTTAATTCCCCTTGGGGGTTCCTTTCTGTGGTGAGAGTAGCAGACGCAAATAGCTTTCCTGACCCAGCATGCAATGGTATGCTTGGAGACTGCCTTGCCCAGGGCTCTGGGGTGGAAGGAGACAAAGAGCTGGTTAGTCTTTGATGGCCTTGGTCTTGTCCAGGTAGAATCTAAGTTGTCTGTGCACATCCAGGGAGTGCAGTATCCTCTCCCCTTAATTAGTGGGTGAGGGGGTGAGGAGAAAAAGGTGGGTAGATGAATGGAATGGTTAAGAGAGATCATTAACCACTTTAGGCATAAAGGAGGGGTTGGTTCACAAGGACACCCTGTCTTTGTGGAAGACTGTGTAGGGGGGACAGGCCATTAGAGCCTGCAGTTTTGACACTTATGGCTGAAGTGAAAGCCTCCAGAAGGACCATCTTCCATGTACACATCTGTAAGGAGGAATGCCCGGCAGGTTCAATGGGATGTTGGGCTAATTTCTCTAAGATGTAGTTAAGGTCCGAAGGTGGAGGGATAGGTTTCCTAGGTGGTCTCGTGTGAAAGACCCCTTTAAGGAAGAGCTATATGTTGAGCCTGGCCAGCAAGGGAGGTTCTAGGAGCAGGTAAGCTGATATGGCAGAGAGGTGTACTTTTACAGAATAAGATAGATAACTTTTTATCAAATTGACACGTTTAGAACCAGGGGAACCTCGACGGAGCTGGGGCCCCTTCCTTTTTGCAGACACCATTTTGCAAATCTTTCCCAGTTCACCAGGTAAGATTTTCTGGTGGTAGGTTTCCTTGCCTCCCTTAGGACAGAAAGCACGTCCTGAGTAATGGTGTCTGAAAGGAATCAAAAGTTTATCACCCACAGAGTCAGAGAGAACATCTGTACCTGTGGGTGTAGGAACGTTCCTTTGTCTTGTGACAGTAGGTCCACCTTGTAGGGTAACTTGAAGTGATTGCCCTTGGCTAGTTTGTGAAGTAGGGGGAACCAGTTCTGCCTTGGCCAGTAGGGAGTCACTAACACTTTTCGTTTGTCCTTCTGAATTTTCAGGACGACTTTCTGAAATAATGGGAATGGGGAGAAGGCATAAAGGAAAGTACAGTTGTGTACACTTACCATAAATGTAGATGTCAGAGTTTATTCACTGTTGCAGTCATCACATTAGGGTCATCTGCTTGAAGGTAGCCCTCAGCCGGCCTGAATATCAGACTCTTGGGATTTCTGTGTCGGATGCAGTCACTTCTTCCATGACGTCAGGGGTATAAAACTTGCAGCAGACACCATTACATTAGTTTTTCTTGCCCCAGATGTCAGGTGCCCCGAAAATATGAAGCAATTACATGCTGTGAAACACCACCAGCAAAAAGCAAATACACAGTACAAGATATGCCAAACCAAAAGGGACAGTTGAAAGCAAAGACCATCAGCGGGATGGAGGGAGGGTAACCAGGACTGCAACAGTGAATACACTCAAACATCTATATTTACGGTAAGTGTACACCACTGTACTATGCTCGTGTTTCACTGTTGCAGTCATCACATTTGGGTCGATTCCCAAAGCTAAGGAAGGGTGGAGGTAGATTAAGAAACATTAGGCCTGACAATCAGGCCCTGTAAGACTGCTGCGGCAAATCCAGCTCTGGATTTACAAAAGATAGGCAAGTGGTAATGCTTGGTGAAAGTGTGTACCGAGCTACAGGTTGCTACTTCAAAGATGTCCCTGGTAGGGACTCCTCTGAGAAATGCAGTAGAGGTAGATGTAGCCCTAGTGGAATGTGTTCTTATCCCCTCTGTGGGGTAGGTTTTCCATGGTGCTTGTAGCAAAAATGGATGCAGTGTGTCATCCATTTAGATATGGTTTGTTTTGAAATGGCTTTCCCCTCTGCCCCTGCAGCAAAATCTGATTAGCAGCTGGTCAGATTTTGAGAGGCTTAGTCCTGTCCAAATAAAATCTAAGCTGTCTGTGCATGTCTAGAGAATGTAGTATCCTTTTCCCTTTATTTTGAGGAATAGGGAAAAAAGTAAGCAAATGAATGGACTGATTTTAAAGCCACACTAGACAACACCTCGGGCATAAAATATGGGTTAGTCCTGAGGGAAACGCTGTCTGCATGGAAGATAAGAAGTTATGTACCTAACATAACGTTCCATGTTAGTTGTCGTCTTCTCGCCTTCTTTCTTGCTGGTTGGGTTCGGAGCCGATCCTCTGCTCCGACTCGGCCATCTTCTAAACCTCGAGAGCTGTTTACTGGCTCGAGGCCTCCCCATATCCCACAATGCCTGGCGCTAAATCCCCAGATCTTGTTTGGTAGACCTAACTACAAACAAATATAAGGACACCTGTCCTAACAGCATAGGTTTAGCTACAGAGCTAAAAGGTTGAGGGAACAAACCAGATAAGACCCAGCCAGCTAAAAGGAACTCAGAGGGCAACTCTTCCCGGCTTATTAGGATAAGGGGACGGAGGGTGGGACGCAAGAAAGAAGGCGAGAAGACAACTAACATGGAACATTATGGTAGGTACATAACTTCTTAATGTTAAGTTGTCTATCTCGCCTTCATTCAGTCCTGGGTGGCTCATCGGAACAGACTCTTCAGCACAGTGGAACCAAAATCAGCTCTGCTCCTAGAAGCCACATCCAGCTTATAATGAGAAATAAATGTATGGGGAGTGGCCCATGTAGCTGCCGCACAAATGGCTTCCATTGGTAATCTTGCCTGAAAAGCTACAGAAGTAGCTAAAGCCCTAGTAGAGTGGGCTTTTGGTTTAGCAGGGAGCTGTTTGTTCCTCAATTGATAAACCAAAGTAATAATAGAAGTCAACCACCTACATAGAGTTACTTTAGAGACTGGTAGACCTTGTTTACCTTCAGCATAGAAACCAAAAATAGACGAGCAAGAGCAGACCCAGATGTGGAAAATATATCAGTCCTTTAAGGACTGATATATTTTCCACATCTGGGTCTGCTCTTGCTGGTCTATTTTTATTTTTTGTGTATTTGGTTTGGACCGTGCAATCCCCCGTGCATAGGACTCTGTTTGGTATGGTTTACCTTCAGCATAGGACAGGAAGAGCTGATCTGATTTTCTAATTTGTTTAGTCCTATGCAAGTAGAAACGTAATTGTCTATGAACATCCAACTGATGTAATTTATGTTCAGCTTTGTTGGAATAATTTGGGAAGACCACCGGAAGATTAATGGACTGATTCAGATTACTCTCAGAAGGTACCTTAGGAAGGAAAGAGGGATTAGTCCTGAGCAAAACTCTGTCATTATGGAAAACTAAATAAAGAGGGCAAACACAAAAGGCCTGGAGTTAGGAAACTCTTCTGGCTGAGGTAATTGCCACAAGAAAGGGGGTTTTCCAAGAAAAACTTTAAGGAACATGAAGCTGCAGGTTCAAAGGGGGGCAATATTAGGGAAGCTAACATCAAATTAAGATCCCACAGAGGCGAGGGATCTCTTACTGGGGGCCTGAGCAAAGTAGTCCTTTTGAGAAAAGCTTTGCAAAGCTTATGGGACATACTAGTTTCAGATAGGCAAGTATGAAAATTTGAAATTGTGGCTAACTGAACTCTAATGGTGGCAGAAGAGGACCCAGCCTGAAAAAGTTCTGCTAAGAAATCTAAAACGTGGTGGACCAGGGCTGAAAAGGGATCTATGTTTTTAGACTCTGTCCAGCAAGAGAAACGTTTCCACTTACTAGCATAAGTTTTTATGGTGGTAGATTTGTACGAAGATAAGATGAATTCACGCACCGATTAGGAAATGTCCGGAAGCCTGGCTAAGGTTGGAAGTGGAGCAACCAAGCAGGGAGGTTGAGAGACTGCAGGGATTGGTGCAGCCTGCCCGACTGATGGATCAGGTCTGGTACTGGGTCTAGGGCTGTTCCAGGAGGTGATGATGCAGGAACGGAAACCAAATTTGTCGAGGCCAGTAGGGGGCAATGAGGATAATCTTGCATCCCAGCGCGGTAGCTTTCTATATTAGTTTGGGAATCAGGGGAAATGGAGGGAATGCATAAAGTCCCTGAGGCCAATCATGGGTTAGAGCGTCTCTGGGAGGGTATCCAGGAAAAGGGAGGAGAGAAAAGAAACTGTTGCACTTGCTGTTGAAGGGGGTGGCGAAAAGGTTGCAGCAAGGCTGACCCCATTTGCGGAAGATTTGGTCCGCCACTGTGATTGAGAGACCATTCGTGAGGCATGAGAATTGCTCTGCTCAGCCTGTCCACTATAACGTTGGACTTCCCAGGGATGTGTGTTGCTATCAGAAACCACTGGGAAGAGATCGCCCATTGCCTGAGTGCTTCTCGACATAGGGAGTAGGACTTAGTTCTGCCCTGCTTGTTGATGTACCACACTACCAACATATTGTCTGTCTGAATTGCAATGGTCCCGGTGGGAAGAGAGTTCTGAAGAGTTTGCAACGCTAAAAGCACAGCTTATCTCCAAGACATTGATATGCAGATGGTACTTGTGGGGTTGCCAGGTGCCTTGGACTGTTCTGCCCTGAAAGTGCCCCCCCACCCGATCAGGGAGGCATCTGTGGTCACCGTGGCTACTGGAGGAGGAAGAACAAATGGTCTGCCTTGGGGTACTGACGGGGAAACCATCCACCAAGCAAGCTGGTCTTTGCATGTCTGTGTAATCATAATCATGTGAGACATTGGAAGTTGTAGAAATGACCATTGGGTGAAAAGCAACCACTGAAGAATCCTCATATGAAAACGAGCCAAGGGGACTAGTATGATCGCTACTGCCATGAGGTCCAATGTCTTTAGGACAAATCTGGCCTGAATTTTCTTGCATACTAATAACACCTGTACATGTCGGCGAATATCTAATACTCTGTGTAACGGAAGTCTCGCTGACATGCCTTTTGTACTTAACTTGCGCGTATAAAGGTTATAGACTGACAAGGCGACAATAAAGACTTTTCAAAATTTATTGCGATACTTAGCTTGGAGCAAGTTTGGATGGTGTAGTTCCTGGCTCGTAGCAGCTGATGTCTGGAGGTAGCAGTAAGGAGCCAGTCTAGATAGGGAAACACCTGGAATCCTTGTCTCAGGTGAGAGGTAACTACTGCCATACATTTGGTTAACACCCAGGAGGCTGTGGTGAGACCAAAGGGCAGAGCTCGGAACTGATAATGACTGGCTCCCAGCTTGAAGCGGAGGAATCTTCTGGAGCACCTGTCCATTTTGATATGGTAGTACGCATCCTGAAGATCTATGGAGCACATCCAATTGTCCTGACCCAAAAGGGTAGAATGGACTGAAGCGTGACCATTTGGAACTTCGTTCTTTGTACAGACCTGTTTAGTCTGCTGAGATCCAAAATGGGTCTCCAGTCCCCTGTCTTTTTTGGTACCAAAAAGAACCTTGAGTAAATTCCGGATCCTTGCTGGTCTGCTGGGACTCGGATGGCTCTTTTTTGTAGCAGTTTTGAGATCACTTGGACTGCTTGTTCCCTTAGACTGGGTGGAACATGTGGAAGGGATTTGTTTGACCTTAAGGGGGTATGAACGAAGGGAATTCTGTAACCTCCGGATATGATGGACTGTACCAGTCTGTCTTGAGTTACGTCTTGCCAGGCTTTTGGGTACAGCGATAATCTTCCTCCGAAGGCAGGCAGCCCCTCAGGGATGCTGGAAGGGCTGGTCAGAGTAGGAAACTCTGCTGCCCTGATTTTGCGGGCCCCCTCTGCCTCGAGGGCAGTGTCTATTGTTGTTCCCTCCTCTGCCCCTGGAGGGAAACTCACGTGTGTCAGGCACGGCTCCCTAGGGTTTCCGGAACCACATTTTGCCACTTTTCTGACCTTTGGGGTATGGTCTAGAAGGAGTGGAAAAACAGACTCCCACAGCAGAGAGAGTCTTGCCTTCCTGCTCACACCTGGTAAGGGTATCCTTCACCTGAGGTCCAAAAAGAGCAGAACCATCAGAAGGGGTATTGGTGAAAGACACCTTAAAGGGGTCTGCAAAGTTACATAACCGCATCCAAGCATGCCTTCTCAAGGCCACACCTGTGCCTGCGGCTCTACTCGCCCCATCGGCCGCATAAGAAATGAGCCGCATGGAGGAGTTCACTATCGAATTAAGATTCGCCAGCTGGGAGGTAATCTTATCCTGGGCCCCCGCAGCTGATGGATCTTGAAGGGTATCTCTCCTAGCTCCTTAAGGAGATCCCCTTGAAGGCGTGTAAAATGGCATAAATAGTTCAGCGACCGCATGGAAAAGGTTGCTGAGGAAAACATCCGCTTCCCATATCTGTCCATCATCCTAGACTCCTTATTAGGGGAGTGGACAGACGAAGTCTCAGCCAACTCCTTTTTCATGGCCGCTGCTACCACTATAGCATCAACAGGGACACCCTTTGTCAAAAATTGTTTGTCTTGTGGTGCTGTGATGTATTTTGTGGGCCTTCGGGGAGTTGATTCCACTGTCTGGGGCTGACCACGCCTTTCGAGCCACCACTGCCATCAGTGGAACGAAAGGCGGAGACACCCAGGACGTGGAGGGGCGAGAACCAAATGCGTCCAGATATACCGACTCATCCTCAGAAGGGTTAAGGGTAGTCCAGTTCCCCCTCTGCCTAAGCATCTCAAAGATGTCTGAGAAGGAGACATCTTCAGAGGGGGACCTCAGGGACCCTTCCGAATCCTCTAAGTCAGTATCCGAAGTGACAGACTCAGGGGAGTCAACATGCTTCCTCTTACATTTCCTCTTTCAAGGGGGCTCCTCTGAATGATCAGGAGAGGCCTCGGAAGAGGAGGACGCACCCACCGGGGCGACCTGGAGCGCTTGTTCTCCTCGCTTGGGGTCTGGAGGAGGGGCAGAGGCAGACGCAGGCACCATGGGGGGGGGGGGAGCCCAAGAGGCTGATCGTGGGGCTGACTGAGGGGCCAGCACACTCCTCATGTCCTCAAAGGCAACCCTACCCAGCAGAGAAGGCGGCTCAGGCTCCAAAGAGACGGGAATGCTCCCCGGCACAGAGAGGGATGGCTCCGAGGCCGATGTAGGAGCCGAGCTCACCTGCGCCAAAGCTCCTAGAGGGAGAACGGGGTCAGACAAGGGTCCGATGCCACTCGCCCCCTCGGAACAGACGAGGGAGTCTCGGCGCCCAGATCCCTCCAAGGACGGCGCCATGGAAGTGATCGGAGCCGAAGGAACCGAAAGGGTAGGTATCGGCGCCGACTGTTCCATGATCCGAACCCCAACCAGCTCCAAACTCAAGGGGGGAGTCAAAGGAGGAACTACTGTAGAGATGGGCAGAGCCGAACCCTGATGAGGGGGGGCTGAATAGCATTTTAGCCAGGGCCTGCGATTTCAGAAGTCGGCTCACCACTCTCTCCAAGTCATGGTCAGTCTCGAAGACTGAAAAGAGCGAGATCGGTGACTTCGCTCAGACTAACAGAGGCGACCCCGGAGCCGAGCAAATCGACTCTAGGGATGGGGACCTAGAACGCTTTTGGCTCCCTGAAGGTTCCGACACCAGGATCGGACCCGACTGAGAGGCAGGTACTTCGGTTCCATCCGGAACTGAAGTCGAAGCAGACGCCACACCAGACGATGGCTCCGAGCTGGGAGCCGATGGCTTTGATGGCTTGAAGGGTTTCCCTGGCTGAGTCTTAGCAGGTGACCCTTCAGGTTTAGTAATCCTCCAAGGATTAACTTATTCCTACGCTCCTGCAGGACTCTTGGACTAAAGGCGTGACACAACGAACAAGAGTTCTGCAGATGTAGGGCGCCCAAGCAGTAGACACAAGAAGTGTGACAATCTGTCAGAGACATCTTCTGACAGCATGAGTCACACTTCTTGAATCCCGATACCCTAGTATCTTTGGATATCCTGTAAAGAAATATCACAGAAAAAAAAAAAGGCCAACAGTAGGTAACAAGTATAAAGAACCGTACACACACAGTTACCACACCTTAACACACACACTATAACTATTTTATATATATATATATATATATATATATATATATATATATATATATATATATACATACTAGAAAAAGTAAAGTACTACAACTATTTCTACCTGAAAACACTACAAAAGTTATTTTACAGAACAATGGTTACCTCTAACTAAAACGGCTACCTTGAAGAGAGGGTGGGGAGGGGAAAACTCTCCAACAGTAAAAACGAGTTTTCTAAGGGGATGGGATAGATCTAAAACTACACAGAGACAATAAGTACTAAAACTACTATAATAAAAACTAAAGACTATTTATATGAAACATTTTTATATAAAACCTATCAAAAGACAAAAATACGACCTGAGCCAGCAAAAGCAACCTCGTAGCAGAAGTGGCAAACGAGATCTGGGGATCTAGCGCCAGGCATTGTGGGATATGGGGAGGCCTCGAGCCAGTAAATAGCTCTCGAGCTTTAGAAGATGGCAGAGTCGGAGACGAGGATCGGCTCCGAACCCAACCAGCAAGAATGAAGGCGAGACAGACAACTTAGCATTGAAGGGTACCACTGCCATAAGGGCCTGCAGTCTTCTTGCTGAAGTAATGGCTAGAAGTAAAGCTGTTTTCCATGAGAGGAATTTCAAATCTGATGTAGAAGCTGGTTAAAAAGGGGGGAGGGGGTGTTAAGTTTTTCCAAAACCAAGTTGAAGTCCAAGGCTGGAGTGGGAGCTCTCCTGGGGGGGGGGGGTCTTAAATTTTTGGCCCCTCTAAGCAACTGTTTTACCAGAGGATGAGAGAAGAGGGGTGGCTCAGTATTATAATGAGCTGAGATGGCAGAGGCATGAATCTTAACTGAAGAGAAGGATAGGCCCTTGTGGAGCATTTCTGTTAAGTAATCTAGTATATGATGTAAGCTGGGCACAGTTGTGGCCATCCATTGAGACTGACTCCAGGAACAGTAACGTTTCCACTTTTATGAATAGGATTTTCTAGTACTATGCCTCCTTGCTTCAAGAATGACATCTAGCACCTGAGGGTTTCTAGAGGTGAGTTCAAGGGATTAGCCAGGCTGCAAGATTCAGGGTCTGAAGCAGAGGGTGCAGAATTTGGTCCCCTGCTGGGGCAGCAAGGAAGGGGTCTGAGGCAGGTGCCATGGTTGTAGCACTGTCAGACTGTGCAAAAGGATACCAGTGCTGGCGTGGCCAGTCTGGTGTAATCAGGATTGTACTTTGTTCTGTTTGATCTTTAGTAGAGCCTTCGAGAGGAGAGGCAGAGGGGGAAAGGCATAGACTGAGAGGCTTTCCCAGGAAAAGGACAGGGCCACCCACCTTCCAAGCTTGGCTGTGGGGAGTTCTGGTACAGTATTTGTTCTACATGGTTCTGAGGGGAAGCAAACAGGTGCACCTCTTGTCCCCCCCATCTGTTCTCCAAAAGATTGAATATTTTGGGTTCCAGTTTCCATTCGTTTGGGTCCATGAGATTTCTGCTAAAGTGGTTTGCCAGTGAACTTAGTTTGCCTGGCAGGAATTGAGCTTGCAGGTGCACTTGGTTGCTCAAGGCTGTGTTCCACACAGCCATGGCTAGTCTGCAGAGTGGGTAGGAATGTCCCCCCCCCCTCGCTTATGTACCACATAACTGTGGTGTTGTCTGTCTTTACCAATAGTTGTCCTAGAAGAAGCATTCTGTACAGCTAACATTTCTTTTTGACTGATACGCAGGTGCATCTGCTTTGGGTTCCAGTGGCCCTGAATGCACTGCCATGTGAGCGCCCCCCCCCCCATGCATAGTCTGATGTGTCTGTTAGGGTTTGGGCAGCAGGAGGGTAGAGTGAAAGGAAGTCCCTTGTGGTTGCAGGCCTTTGCCCACCAAAGGCACTCTGCCCTTAGACACGGAATGACAGGAATTACTGTTTCTAGGTCCTGAGAATGTTGACACCATAGACTTTTTAGACACCATTGAAGTTTCCTCATATGCAGTCCTGCATATGCAATTAACAGAATGCAAGAGGCCATGAACCCCAGATCTTGCAGTATTTTCCTTGCAGACAGCTGGGTTTTGGTGGCCAGTAGGTTGAAGTTAGTTGTCAAATAAATTTGTTTCTCTGGAGTAAGGAATGCCATCTGGGAAGTTGTATTCAAGCTTGCTCCCAGGAATACAATCTGTTGGCAGGATACTAGGTGCGATTTCTTTTTGTTGAGGGTGTACACCAGTGAAGTTAGAAGTCTCTTTATAAATGCCAGGTGCTGTAGTAGCAAGTCCTGACTTTCTGCCTGAATCAGGCGATCGTCCAAGTATGGGTAAATCTGAATACGTCTCTGCCTGCAAAAAGCAATGGCGGGAGCTAGGCACTTTGTGAATACCCTGGGTGCAGTAGATAAGCCAAAGGGAAGTGCCCTAAAGCAAAGGTATTTCCTGCAAGATTCTCTTATACTGATGTGCAGGTAAGCTTCTTTTAAGTCTAGGGTTGCCAGCCAAGCATACTTGGCTAGCATAAGAAGCAGCTGTTGGAGAGTTAGCAATTTGAATTTTGGAATCACCAGACAAGGTGTTGAGAATAGATAAATCCAGGATAGGACACCAGGAGTGTTATTTTCTGGGAACCAGGAACATTCTTGAATAAAAGCCTTCTCCCCTTTGTTCTGCTGACACAGGTTGAAAAGCCTTGATGCTGAGGAGAGAAAGTACTTGCTTTTGGGCCTCTGCCCACTGGTTTTGGGGGAGGACTGGCCAGTCACATAGGGTTGGGAGTGAGTGGAAGTGGCATCTGTATCCTAGGGAAACGATGTTTAAAACCCATTTGTCTTGGGTAATTATTCAGTTTTTTTGCATGCAAGGCGATTTTTCCTCCTAAAGGTGCAAGTACTTGAGCAAGGCTTGGAGTTAAGGATATGTCATTGTACAAGTTTACCATAGGGGGGCTTACTACTCCCTGTTTTGGACGTGGAAGCACCCCCACTGAGCATAACCGGAGACTGAAGTCTTGGGGGTCTGCTACCCCTGGGTTTGGACTGAGAAGGCCTTCTCCTCCATCCTTTTGAAAACTACTACTGCTTTATTGCCAAATAGGCTCTCTTAGTTTAAGGGTGCATCCAGCAATTTTGCTTTGACATGATCTGGCAAGTTTTGTTCCTTAAGCCAAGCATGCCTTTTAAGAACAGATCCAGTGACAGCAAGATGCTTCTAAAGCATCAAAACCACACTGCAAAGTATGTTTACCAACTTGGTCAGCAGAATGCATTAACTCTTGTAAATCTTCGTGTTCTGCAGTCAGGAATCAACATCAATTTCTGTTTACTTAGCCCCATAATATGCTGCTGATACTTTAACATATGAAACTGGCAAGGTAAAACCCTAATGGCCAGAGTAGCAGAGGTGCATACCTTCTTACCCCATCTGTCTAAAGCCCTAGAATCCCTGTGAGAAGGGGTAGGATTCTTGGCAATAGTAGCCTTAATGCCTTTTGGCCCTTGGGGAAATGGTCTCTGGATCCGAAGTAGGAATCTTGAAAAGGAATTTGAGAGAGAGTCAGGTGCTCTACAGTACCTCTCAGAGGTTTCCTGGGAGCCGGAGGCAAAGTATCTGGAGTAAGGTTGGATTCCAAGAAATCCTCTACAATCTCCAGAACCGGAGGGATAGCTAGAGGCCTGTGCTGAGGCAGGTCTAAAAATCCCGAGTCTCTTTTTGGAATGAGTGTAGTATTGACTTTCTCAGCGGAAATGCTCCTTAAGGGTATGCAGGGTTTCACTAAAAGAAAAATCTTCTGGAGGGGAAGCAGAGGGAATGGAATCCTCTGCATCAGAATCCTCACAGGTAGATAAGGGTATGGGTCCTGGTAGTCAGAAAGAACAGATATCAGATTCCTGATCAGAAGAATCGGAAGGAAAATCAGTTCTAGGTCTCTGAAGGGGAAACCTGGCTACCACTAATTAAGGTAATAAGGTCTTCAGCCATTCTAATATTTTTTTTTTTGAGGCCTGTGGGCCTGAGAAAGCGCTTTGGTCAGTTTCCTAGGCGTAGTGCGAACTTTATGCCGGAGAAATTCAGTATTTTTGGCTTGAAACTAAGTCGTCTGTTTAATATGAAAATCGGTAGGCCTGAATATACCCTCAGAAGCCAGCGCTTGCACAGCGGCTCTGGACCCATCCAAGGTAGAGACATCCGCAGGTTCCACAGTCGAAGAAGCATCTCGCAGCATGCTGAACTCCAAATGGGTCTCCGTAGAGGCCTGCGAATCTCTAGAAGCACAACACTGAGTACTGGCGACTAGCTTAACAGTAGCGTTGCCAGCAGTTTTGAACCTATGAGGTCTAGCCTTACTTTTTTGGAAGATTGTTAGTTGGATGGCTTACAGACGCCATTTTGGAGTACAGAGATGCAGAGCAATAGTATTTAGCTACACAAATTGCCTGACAGATAGTTCGGGCGTTGAACAAGGCACCAGACAGCGAGGGACATCGTGGTCTGGGCCTAAATAGGTGACGCAGTAAGAATGAAAATCTCTGGAGGTATCTGCTTTCCACAGGCAAGACAATTATTAATTTTTTCTGACATCGGTTAGAGCAAGAAAAAAGGATCCCCAACCAGGTACTTGTCTTTTAGAAGACTTCACATTTGAAACTCGAAAAAGAAAATTTCAGTAGTTGGCCGACCGGCACTTAGAAATTGCTTCTGCTTCAGGCACCGCACAGCAAGAAAGACAAATGTAATGGCGTCAACTGCATGTTTTATACCAGACAACCTGACATCATGGAAGCGACAGCATCCGACGCAGAAATCGCAAGATTCTGGTACTCAGGCCGGCCGAGGTCTACATGCAGGCAGATCACCCTAATGTGATGACTGCAACAGTGAAACACTAAGAACATGTTCCCCTCCCAAGAGATGCTGAAAGTGTCCACCCTTAATGTTAGAGGGGAGTGGGTTTTTAAGCAGAAGTTCTGCAGTTGCATGTTCTGGGGGGGGGGGGCAAACAAGTCTATTTGTGGAGCACCCCACCGGTGGACTATGTCTAAGACCACCTCCCCTGTTCAGCATACATTTGTGTTGAGGCAAGGAGGCCCTGCTCAAGAGATCTGCTTGGTGGTTGTCCTGTGAGGGGATATAGACCACCTGCAGGACCAACTTGAGCCAGGAGGCTAAGTCCCACATCAGCAGGGACAGACTGCACAGCTGATGGGCCTTTGTTCCTCCCTGCTTCGTGAGGTGCCACATCACCGTGGTGTTGTCTGTGACGATCTGGAGCACCCCTGGAACCAGAAGTGGGGGTGAAGGTCTGTAGAGATAAGAAAACTGCTGTCATTTCCTGATATTGACGCGTTTGGCCTGGAGAGAGGGATGCCATTTTTTCCTGAATCTTGTAAGAGGCCAGAGTTGATTCCCAACCTAAATCTCAGGCATCTGTGTGCATAACTTGGGTTGGGGTACTGTAGTGGGAGCCCTGGGTTCAATTTCACTTGCTAGTCCGCCAGCTGATTTCTGTTTTCAGACAGGGAAGGAGGGGGATGGCCTGTGTTAGGGTTCTTCAGGAACCACTGCAGCTTGCGCATGTGCATTCTTGCCAGAGGTAGCATGGGAATGGTTGCTGCCATCAAACCCAGGAAACGAAGAAACTGCCTTGCTGTCACCTTTCGGGATAGTAGAGCTTTCTGGAAGTGGGAAGTTAAAGACAGTACCTTGTTCTGAGGTAGAAAGGCCTTGTGTCTATTCTGATTTTGCAGCTGAAGATCTTGTCCTGGCTTGGGTTCAGAAAGGATTTGAGGAGGTTGATGGTGAATTCTAGGTTCTGAAGGTACATGGTGAAAAGTAGATGCTTTAACAGAGCATCTCTGGACTCTGCCAGAATCAGGATTTCATCCAGGTAAGGGTAAATTTGTACCCCTTGAGTTCTTCAGAAGGCAATGGCTGGGGCTAGGCACTCTGTAAAGACCCTGAGGGCCATGGACATACCAAAGGGCAAGGCAGAAAATTAGAGAGAGGAAGGGCCAGAGAAACGCAGGAATTGTCTGAGGGAACTCCTGATGGGTATGTGCAGGTAGGCTTCCTTTAGGTCTAGAGTGACCATAAAAGCTTTGGCTGGAATGAGAGGCAGCAAGGTGGGGAGAGCATTTTGAAGGAGGGTACCTGAAGATGCAAGCTTAGAAAGGATAGATCTAAGATGGGTGTCCAGGGGCCATCTTTTTTCGGGACCAAGAAGAGACGGGAGTAAAACCCTTTTCATTCTTGTCCTGGAGGAACAGGCTCTATGGTGCCTAGCTGGGGAAGATCTGCCAGAACTTGTAGCATGAGATGGGCCTGGTTTTTGGGAAGGGCTGCCTCTTCTGCATGGCTTCTCTGTCAATAGGAAGTACCCTTCCTAAGACCCACTGGTCTGAAGTGATGGACTGCCAAAGGTGGAGACAATGGGAAAGGCAGGCTGAGATGGGGAAGTGGGCAAGGCAGTCACGTATTACTGGGGCCTCCTCTGTCCTGAAAGGGCTGTCTGGGTTGCATTGGTGGCACAGAGGATCAGAAGTTAGGTCTTATGGCCCCTCTCCTAGACTAGGAAGAGGAAGGCTGTGGAGTAAGTCTTACAAAGGTGGCTTTAGCAAGGTAGTTCCTATAATACTTGGGTATGGGCAACACCAGCAAGTGCTTAATGTCCTGGAGTGCTTTAATTTATTCTTGTAGATTTTTAAAAAGGTCAGCAGATTGTTTTCCGAACAGCACACTGTGGTCCAGAGGGGCATCCAGGATTTTAGCCTTTAAGTCTTCGGTGAGGTTTCTAGAGTCTTAGCCATGAGTACCTCCTGAGGGCTGAAATAGATGCGGCAGACCTGGCAGATGTTTCGGCAGGATCGTAGCTGCACCTTATGGAGTGCCTGGCTACCTGTTGGGCCAAGGAAAGTTTGGATGAGATGTCCGTCTTGCTGGGACTGTCAGGCAAGGAAGCCAGCACGGAGGAGGCTAATGCATACTTGGCCATGTGGGGCTGATAATTTACGGCTGTGGAAGCCCAAGTAAAAGTGTACACCTTCCCCATCCTATTGATGTACTTACTTGTCTTTGTCAAAGGGTAGTAGGGAGGCAGAGGGCAGCAGTCTAGATTGCTTGTCTGCCATGGCGGCAACAGCTGGGTCCAGCAAGGGTGGCTTGAATTTGTGGTCCTCTGGTACTTTATAGCAGCAGTCAGGACACTTAGGGGCCAGAGGCTGGGAGTCAGGGGCCTTAGAGGCACCTAAGTAAGCAGGCAGAACAGGGGGAACTGCTGCATGCGAGGGTAATTCCACTTGCAGAAGTTCAAAGTACCTTTTTTGGGTGTCGGTTAATTGGGAAGTGTTACATTTAAAGTAATCCATCCTGGTGATGGTCTCACCAAACGTACTGTCTTCAGGGGGGAGAGTCCCCCTCCACAGATTCCTCATCCTGAGAGTAATATTCCTGGGGGGAGGCAATCTGGGAAACTAAGAAATGGACTCCTCTGATGGAGAAAGAAGAATCATGTTTTTCCCTGACCTGAGGGATTATGGATGGGGAGGGAAGAAGCAGAAACAGGCCTAGGGCTCAGAAGAGGCAGGGTGGAAGTGGCTGAAGGCCTGCATGACAGAGGAAGTGAAGGCCTGCCAATCTGGTGTGACTTCTGAAGAGGAGGAGGTATGTTTAGTTTTCTGCTTCTTTTTGGGCGGAGAGGAAGTAGAGTGGCCTGGCTTGGGGTATGGAGATTAACACATCAGAAATCTGGATTCCTGCCGGAGGTACTACCAAAACTGGTTCCTCTCGATGGGTGTCAATGTCTGAGTGAGCTCAAAGGACGTGCCCATCATCGGCTGCGAAACTGCTTCCTCAAGGGACATCGCTGCAATCAATGGATCCTCCAAGCGCACCTCAACTGCTAGATCAGCAGTGGCTGGTGCGTCAGGAAGCAGAGCAGCAGGCGGAGAAGGCCTAGGAACCTTGGCCTTCTTGTGCAAAGGTTCAGGTGCGGCCTCCGATGCATGATCCATCTTAAGGGCTAACCGTTTGAGGCACTGGTTCTTGAAGTAGACAGTTAACATGGCTAGATGGCTGTGCAAGGTCTTTTAGACGAAACGCAGGAGGAGTGATGGTGTTCCCAGCCTAGGCAAAAAAAAAAAACACTTATGGGCATCCTTATGAGGTATCTGGCACCCGCAATGGCACTTTCCCTTTTTCAGACATTAGGCTAAAGGCTATAACAACCAAGCGTTAGCTAAAACAATCGTCGAAAAATAACAATTTGAAACCCAACGGGCTACTTATCTTTAAGATACGTCTAAGAAGAAGCAATCTTACGAAGCGAATGCTATCTGCGACTGAAATGTTTTGAGGATTGTGTGTGCAGACGTCACATTTAAGGCCCCTTGGTTTACAGCCCTATATGTGACGTCCCACGCACACTACAGCAGCCAAGCTGAAGCTTTTGTATAGAAGCTGACATACGAGTCACCTGAGGGCAGGAAATCCAACACCTACAATACTGCAACACAGGAATAGGACAAACTTTGCCTGCACCTTCCTTCAAGAGCAAGATTGATACTTGATAGCGCAGAGTTTGCACCTTTTCGTGAGGCAGTCTTGCTACCATGTCTTTTGTGTTTAAGTCTGCTCCTATGAATGAAATATGCTGCGAAGGCAACAAGGCAGATTTTTCGTAACTTATGGTAATGCACAGATCTGAGCACAGATGTACAGTGGTATCCCTTGCCTTGGTCAGTAGATGCTGGGTGGTGGAAGTAAGGAGACAGTCGTCTAAGTATGGAAACACCTGGAATCCTAGCCGTCTCAGGTGAGCCATGACTACTACCATGCATCTGGTAAACACTCTGGGGGCTGTAGTGAATCCAAAGGGCAGAGCTCTGAATTGGTAACGACTTGCTCCCAGCCAGAAACGAAGGTATCTCCTGGAACTCTCCTGGAACACCTGTCCACTTTTATATGGTAGTATGCATCCTGGAGATCGATGGAGCTCATCCAGTTGTCCTTTCCAGAAAAGGATGTACGGACTGCAGTGTCAACATCCAGAACTTTGTTTTGACGGACTTGTTCAGTCTGCTGAGACCCAAAATGAGCCTCCAGTCCAGTCTTCTTTGGAATTAAAAAGAACCTTGAGTAAGTTCCGTATCTGATTTGGTCTGCGGGGCCTTTTTGGATGAGACTTTTTTCTAGCAACTTTTGCATTTCTGGAGTTGCTTGATCCCTTTGATAGGGTGGAATGCCTGGGATTGATCTTGCTGGCAGGTGGAGTAAAAAAAAAAGATATGACGTATCCCCTGGATACAAAACACACTGTACCCACTTGTCTTGGGTGATGCTTAGCCAGGCTGTTGGGTACAGCAATAGTTTGCCCCCGACTGCCTCCAGAGGTGGGCAGGCAGGCCTCCTTTCAGGAGCGCTGGAAGGGCCTGCCAGAGAAGGCATCTCTTGTCTCCCTGATTCTGCAGACCCCCTCTGCTGCAAGGGCAGTTTATTTCCCCCCTCTGCCACTGAGGGAAAATTCGCCACGTGCGTCCAGCGAAGCTCTGGGATTTCCAAAACCACATTTTTCCACCCTTCTGGATAAAGCCTGGAGAAATGTACTCTCATGGCAAACAATTTTGCCTTCTTGCTCGCACCTGGCCAGTCTAACCACTGGAACAAACAAAAACCAGCTGTCAAAAGGGGCATTTATGAAGGAAGACGTAAAGGGTTCAGCAAATAAAAGCGAATCCAGGAATGTCTTCTGAGAGTTATTACTGTGCCTGCTGCCCTACTCACTCCATCAGCTGCATACGAGATGAGATGCATGGAGGGGTTTACTACAGAGTTCAACTTCGCAAGCGGAGATTTTGTCCAGCACACCCCTCAGATGAAGCACCCAGGGGGGAATCTCCTAGCTCCTTCAGAAGATCTCTGAAGTGGGGTGAAATGTGATAAATAGTTCAGTGACCTGAGTGCAAATGCCACAGAGGAAAACCTATGCTTCCTATATCTGTCCATCATTCTAAAGTCCTTATTCGTCAGATGGACAAATGAAGTTTCCGCTAATTCCTTCTTGGTGGCTGCTGCCACCACCACAGCATTTACTGGAACCACCATAGCATCTACTGGAACATAGTTGGATAAAAGCTCCTTATCAGGGGCTGTAATAAATTTGTTGGGCCTCCTTGGAAAGTAAAGTTGTGTGCACTTAGCATAAATATAGATGTTAGAGTGTATTCACTGTTGCAGTCATTACATTTGGGTAATCTGCTGGCAGGTTGCCCTCAGGCAGCCTGAATAACAAAGTCTTGGGTCCTCAGTCGGTTGCAGTCTCCTTTTCCATGACGTCAGGGGTATAAAACATGCAGCCAACGCCATTTTAATCGTTTCTTCTTGCCCCAGATGTCAAGTGCCCCCCAAATGGGGAGCAAATATAAACGCACTTTAGAACACACAAAATTTACCTTCAAATAAAAGCAAATACACCACAAAGGCTTTTGAGTACAGTGAAGGAAAGAAAAGGTACAGAAAAGGGGCTGGCGGGTAATCAGGACTGCAACAGTGAATACACTCTAACATCTACATTTATGGTAAGTGTACACAACCGTAGTATGTTCGTCTTCACTGTTGCAGTCATTACATTTGGGTAGAATCCCAAAGCTATGGATGGGAGGATGGAACTAAACAGCATTAGGAGCAGCTTTAAGGCCCTGCAGGACTGCAGTGGCAAAGCCTGCCCTGGATTTAGAAAAGAGATGTAAATGGTAATGCCTTGTGAACGTATGAACTGAGGTCCATGTAGCGGCTTCTAGAATGTCTCTGGTAGGGACCCCTCTGAGAAAAGCTGCTGAAGTAGAGGCAGCCCTGGTGGAATAGGATCTGATCCCCTTGGGCACAGGTTTACCATGGTGCAAGTAACAGAAAATAATGTAATGGCGTATCCATTTAGAAATAGTCTGCTTTGATATAGCCTTCCCCTCTGATCCTGCAGCAAATGCCACCAGTAGTTGCTCAGACTTTGAGATTTTGTCCTGTTTAAGTAAAATCTTAGTTGTCTGTGTATATCTAATGAATGCACAATCCGCTCCCCCTTGTTCTGCAGATTTGGGAAGAAAGTTGGCAGGTGAATGGTCTGGTTAAGAGCCACACTGAATACCACCTTAGGCATAAAAGAAGAAATGGTCCCGAGGGCCACCCTGTCCAGGTAAAAAATAATGAAAGGCTCCACTGCCATGAGAGCCTGTAGTTCTGAAACCTTTCTAGCTGAAGTGACTGCCAAAAGAAAGGCGGTCTTCCAAGAAAGTTTATATCCGCAGTAGCTGCTGGTTCAAAAGGAGGTAGGGTGAGTTTTTCCAGCACAAAATTAGAGTCCCATGCAGGAGTTGGCGCTCACCTGGGAGGCCTTAAATTTTTGGCCCCTCTGAGGTACTGCTTTAGCAGGGGATGAGTAAAGAGGGGAGGCTCTGTGTTGTAATGAGCCGAGATGGTAGAGGCATGGATTTTTTATTGAAGAAAAAGATAGGCCCTTGTGAAGCATCTCAGTTAAGTACTGCAAAATCTGAGGAATATTGGGTTTTGCTGTGTGTGTTCCATGTGCTTGGTCCCAAGCACAGAATCTCTTCCATTTATCAGCATAAGATTTTCTAGTACTAGGCCTTCTGGCCTCCAAAATGACATCCATCACAGGTTTACGGACAGATGTGGTTGGTGAAATTAGTTGACAGCCATGCTGCAAGATTCAGAGTTTGGAGCTGTGTGTGCAGAATTTGATAGTTCTGTTGAGACAATAGGTGAGGTGTTTGAGGCAAGTACCACGGAGGAAGGTGCGCCATTCCTTAGAAGCGGGTACCAGTGTTGGCGAGGCCAGTTCGGAGCAATTGGAATCATTTTTGTTTTTTCCTGTCTGACTTTTAGTAAGACCTTGGACAGTAGAGGCAGAGGGGGAAAGGCATAGACTGATAGGATAGAGCACTCACTTTCCATGCTTTTTGTGATTAATTCTTGTGCAGAAATTGTCCAGCTGATAGATTTATTTGCCTCTCCCCAAAACTATGTCTGGGCTCCCCCATTTTTGTGTTAACATGCTGAAGATTTGTGGATCCATTTGTGCAGGTCCATAGGATTTCTGCTTAGGTTGTCTGCCAGAGTATTTTGCTTTCCTGGCAGGAATTGAGCTTGAAGATGTATTTGGTAAGTCATGGCTGTGCTCCACAGGGCCATGGCTAGTCTGCAAAGGGGGTAGGAGTGGGTACCCCCCTGCTTATGTACCACATGACTGTGGTGTTGTCAGTCTATCAGTAGCTGTTCTGGATGAAGGAAGTCCTTGAAGGCTGTCAGAGCATTCTGAACAGCTAGCATTTCTTTCTGGTTATGTAGATGCATTTGGTTTGGGCTCCATTTGCCCTGAATACATCTCCCTGCCAGGTGGGCCCCGCAAGCATAGTCTGATGTCTGTAGTTAGGGTTTGGGTGGCAGGGGGTAGAATGAATGACAGTCCCTTGTTTTGGTGACATCTCTGCCCAAAGAAACTCCTGTTGCAGGCAGGGAATGAGAGGAATCATTGTTTCCAGGCTGTAACAATGTTGACTCCATAAGCTTTTTAGATACCATTGAAGTTTCCTCATATGCAGTCTCGCATATGGAATTAGTAGAATGCAGGATGCCGTGAACCCCAAAGCCTGCAGAATTTGTCTTGCAGATAACTGGGTTTTTGTTGCCACTTGTTTGAAGTATGTTGTCAATAGAATGTTTGTCTGGCATGAGGTAAGCCATCTGGGCAGTTGTATTCAAGCTTGCACCCAGGAATGTAATTATTTGAGATGGTACCAGTTGTGATTCCTTTTCATTTATGGTGTATCCTAGGCATGCTAGAAGCCTTTTTTACAAACGCCAGACGAAGAAGAGTGTCCTTGTCCTCTGCCTGAATGAGACAATCGTCCAGATAAGGATAAATTTGAATGTTTGTCTGCAAAATGCAATTACTGGTGCCAGGCACTTTGTAAAGACCCTGGGCACAGTAGATAAGCCAAAGGGCAGTGCAGAGAATTGGTAATGCAAAAAGCCTGCTTTGAAGTGGTGGTATCTTCTGCAAGATTCCCTTATTGGGATATGCAGATATGCCTCAAGTCTAGAGTTACCAACCAGGCATTCTTGCCTAGCATAGGCAGTAGATGTTGTAAAATCAACATTTTGAATTTTAAAATGTCCAGGAACGTGTTTAGAATTGATAAGTACAGAATTGGATGCCATGATTTCTCTTTTCTGGGCACCAGGAAAAAAAGTCTTGAATAAAATCCTTGTCCTTTTTCCTTTTCTGGTACTGGTTGAATAACCCCCATATCCATGAGGGACGACTTGTTTCTGGGCCTCTGCCCACTGGTTTGGGGGCAGATCTGGCCATCCGTTTGGAATCGGCAATGTGTGGAAATGAAATCTGTACCCCAGGGATGCTATGTTTAATACCCACTTGTCCTGGGTAATTAAATGCTAATTTTGAGCATGAAGTGCTAGTTTCCCCCCCAAAGGGGCTGCCAAAAGAGAAGTGCTTGGAGATGGCAGAGGAAAACCATAGAGACTGTTTACTGTAGGGTTGTGCTTTGTCACCTCCAGATTTGGAGGTGGAGGCACCCCACTGCTTTGACCTGTAAGATTCTTGTGATTGATATCTGGAGCGCCTGGGTTTGCCCTGAGCGGCTTTGTTGGACACAGGAAAGGACAGATTCTTAGTAGGCCATTGCCTACTGAACCTGGGTGGCTGCACTTGCAAGAAATCATTTACAGTTTGCATAGTTTTAGATTTGTCTTCCATTTTCTTTAAAACTTCTTCTGCCTTATTACCAAACAGACTGTCATGCTGTAAAGGGGCATCCAACAATTTAGTTTTAACATGATCAGGCAGATTTTGCTCCTTGAGCCAGGCATACCTTCTTATCATAGATCCAGTTACAGCAGCCATGCAAGAGGCTTCCAAGGAATCAAAATCACATTGCAAAGTATTCTTTCCAACCTGTTCTGCTGAATGCAAAAAATCCTGTAATTCTATCTTCCACACAATCAGAAATCATCTTCTGTTTCAGTAAGCCCATAACATGCTGTTGATATTTAAGCATATGAAACTAGCAGTTTAAAGCCCCGATTGCCAAGGTTGCACATGTATAAACCTTCTTTCCCCATCTATCCAGCACCCTGGAATCTCTATCAGAAGGGGTAGGATTTTTGGCTGTAGAAGCCTCAACACCCTTGGGACCCTGAGAAATAGTCTCAGGGTCAGCAGCAGGATTTCTGAAAAGAAATTTGTGGGAGTCAGAAACCCTGTAATATGTCTGGCTTACTAGGAAGCTGGAGGCAGGGAATCAGGAGCCATGCTAGATTCTGAGAACATATCAAATATGTCTAATGCAAGAGGTATTGCCAAAGGCCTACGCTGAGGAAGTAAATCCCCAAGCCTCTTTTTTGATTCTGAGAAGTCCTGACTCTCCTAGTGAAAAAGTTCCCTTAAAGTATGCAAAGTCCCTCCAAAAGAGTAATCCTCAGGAGGAGAAGCAGAAGGGATGGATTCCTCTGCATCAGAGTCCTCATAAGATGGAACAGAAAACTCCTGATCTGAAGAGGAATCCGAAGAAATGGAAACCTGAAGATTCATAATCAGTGCCTTGCCTAGGCCTCTTAGCAGGGGGGGGTTGGGAACCCCTGATCAAGGTAATTTAAATCCTCAGCCATTTTGATCATTTGTTTTTTAGGCATAGGGGCCCAAGCACGTGGCTCGAGTCGTTTTAGACAAAAGTTGGTTTTGGCCTTGTTTTTAATGACTGCGTCGGTTTAATATACAAATGTTGAGGCCTGAAAACACCCTCAGAAGCCGGTGCCTGCTCAGCGGCTCCGGACCCATCTAAGGGAGAGACATCCGCGGGTTCAATACTTGCAGAACCTCGCAGCATACCGGACTCCGAATGGGTCTCTGTACAGGGCTGCGACTCAAAAGTAGAGGGTATCAGGGGCTGCAAAAGCACCTCACTGAGCACTGGCAAATTGGCGATTGGCTTAGAAGCTTCGTCGGTTTTGGACCTAGACGGTCTGTCTTTTTCCTTGCGTTTTTTTGTGAACTCCGGTAGTCGGATTGCTAACAGACGACATTTCAGGGTAGTTAAATCTTGAACCAAAACATTTAGAAGCAAAAATATACCGACGCTTAATACTGCGTTGGTTAAATTTAGCACAAAACCGACAGCAAGGCATGATGTGATCAGGGCCTAGGCAAGTAATACAGTACAAATGAAAACCCTTAGGAGGTATTTGCTTCCCACAAGTAATGCAATTATTAACTTTCACAAACATTGGCAAGGAGCAAGAAAGTTTCCCCAACAGGGTACTTAGCTTTAGTTTGAAGTCTTCGGTTTTGAAACTCGAAGAAAATTTCAGGAGTCGGCCGGCACTTGCGAACTGCTTCTGCTTCGGGCACCGCACGGCAAGAAAGACGGATTAAAATGGCGTCGGCTGCATGTTTTATACCCCTGATGTCATGGAAGAGGAGACCGCAACCAACGCAGGACCCAAGACTTTGTTATTCAGGCCGACTGAGGGCAACCTGCCAGCAGTTTACCCAAATGTAATGACTGCAACAGTGAAACACGAAGAACATCCAATACTCTGTTCCGAACCCAAGCGTCAAGAATGGAGAGATGGGACAACATAACATCGAATGTTTTAAGTCTTGCAATTCCTTCCTCTTTTGCTGAAGGGTTTTGAAAAGCTCTACCACTTTAGCCCTAAAAAGGGCAGAATTGTCCAGGGGTGCATCCAGAAGTTTAGCCCTGATATCAGGTTGGGGTTGCAGTCTCAACCAAGAATACCTTCTATGCATGGAGGCAGAGGCTGCAGATCTGGCAGAGGCCTCTGCAGCATCATAGCTGCACCTGATAGTGCCTTGCCACTTGAGAGGACAAGGAGATGAAACTTAGATAGTTGAGCCTTAGGAGAGTCTAGGAGATCAGCCAAAAGTTTACAAACCCAAAGTCAAAAGGGTCAGGGTATACCTAGGATGCATCTGGTAGTTAACTTCCCTAAAAGCCACAGTAGCAGAGATGTATACTTTTTTACCAATGCATTCCATGGTCTTACTGTCCTTATCAGTGAGGAGAGAAGTAATCTGGAGGATTTGTCTGCAGACACAAAGACAGTGCCAGGGTCTGCAACAGAGCATTTAGTCAGAAATTTTGACCCTTCTGGGACCTTATAAAATCTGTCAGGCCTTCTGGGAGCTGGTAGTTGGGATTCAGGGTTTATACAGGCTGAATTGAAGGCGTCCAAAAAGGCTGCCAAGACTGGAGGGATGGCAGAAGGTGAAGGGGTGTCCATTTGTAAGAGTTCATAATACCCCTTTTGAACCTTTTCCATTTGAATATATACAATATTCAGGTACTGCGTTTCCTTGCCTCCTGTTAGACCCTAAGCACATCCTCAGAAAACTGAGGTTGAAAAAAAAAATCCCATCACCCATAGTGTCAGTTTAACAGTGGACAGATGTGGTTGAAGGAGAATTCCTTTGTCCTGTGTGAGAAATTCCATGCGGTGAAGAAACGATGATGGTCCCTGGCCAGATGGAGTAAGGGGAACCAGTGCAGCCTGGCCCAAAAGGGAGTCACCTTCTCGACTGTGTGAAAGAACTTTGGAAGAGGACAACGTGAAGGAAAGGCTTACACAGTAACATACCCTTCCAAGTGGAAGTCATGGTGTCTACTTTCTAAGCCAAAGGACTTGGGATTCAAACAGAACCAAGGGATTTGCCTGTTCAGAGAGGAGGCAAAGAGCTCTACTTCAGGAATACCTCACTGAGAAACAAATTCTTGTGAAGCAATCATTTGTGAGGCTGTCCCCTAGAAAGAAAAGTTGTGTAAAATCTTACCATAACCACAGATGTCCTTCTTTTCCATGTTGCAGTATTCTACATATGGGTTTACTCCTAGTCTTGCATATGTATGGCCAAGTATACAAAAGTTATTAGCCCCTCTGAAGTGAGTGGGATGTCTGACGTGGCTTGAGGGAAACATGGGCCATAAGAGACGCCTGCACGCACCAGCCCTCAGAACTGAAAGTCCCAGTCGGAGCCAGTCCTAATAAGGGCAATGCCAGTCCAGTGCCACCCAGAAAGGGAAATGCTACCCAACAGGAGGGGAAGGAAGGTAAGAAGAATACTGCAACATGGAAAAGGACAGCTATGGTTATGGTAAGATTTTACACACCTTTTCTGTCTCCTTCTATTCCAATGTTGCAGTATTCAACATATGGGTGAGTGCTAATGCTCACTGTGACTGGGGAGCTGGTCTAGAGGCAAACTCCAGGAATCAGTGAAAGACAGCCCTGGCAAACCCTGCCCTGGATCTAAGGATGTGGTCTAGTTTGTAGTGTTTGGTGAAGGTGTGAACTGAAGACCAAGTAGCTGCCTCCAGAACAGAAGAGGTAGCAGGCCCTTAAAGAAGGCTCCTGAAGAAGTCATAGCTGTGGTGGAGTGTGCTTTAATTGCACCCTGCAGAGATTTACCATGGAGGTGGTAGGAGAAGGTGATGGCACTGGAGATCCAGGCAGATACGGTCTGTTTGGACACTGCCTTCCCCAGGGCTCTAGGGTGGAATGATAAAAAAGCTGGTCAATCGGTCTGACGGGCTTGCTTTTATGCAGGTAAAACCAGAGTTGTCGGTGCACATCTAGGGAGTGCAGTACTTTCACTGTTCCCCTGTGGGTTGTGGAAAAAGGCGGGTAAGGTGTATGGCCTGGTTAAGGAACAGGTCATGCACCACCTTGGGCATGAAGGATGGGTTAGTTCTAAGGGTAACCCTATCCTTGTGGAAAACTGAAAAGGAGGAATAGCCATATGGGCTTGTAGCTCTGATGTGCTTCTGGCCGAGGTCAAGGCCACTGGCAGTACAGTTTGAGAAGCTTTGTCTGCTGGCTCAAAGGGACAGAGCGTAAGCTTTTTAAGCACACAGCTAAGATCCCAAGGAGGAGAGGACGGTTTCCTGGGAGGTCTGAGGTGAAGTACCCCCTTATGAAAGAGCTTAGAAGAAAGTCTGGATACTAGCAGGGAATTCAGAGAAAGGCATGCTGAAATCGCAGACAAATGAGTTTTGATGGAATAAGCCAAACCAGTCTGCAATAGCGCACACAGGTAAGACAGGACTAGAGAGGGCTAGCTAGAAAGTGGATCCAGCTGTCTTTTGTGGCACCACAAAGTGAATCTTTTCCATTTAGAAAGGTAGGATTTTCTTGTATTTGGTTTCCTGGCCTCCTGCAGGACATTGAGCACGTCCTTGTTGTAAAGGTACCTGAAGGGGATCAGAATCCTATCAGGCACAGGGTGAGGTGCAGAAGCTGCCACTGTGGGTGAATCTGGGATCCCTTGTGTTCTGAGAAAAAGACCACTCTGGAAACTAACTCGTGGTGATTGCCCTTGGACAATTGAAGTAGGAGGAACCAGTGCTGTCTGGGCCTTTAGGGAGTTACCAGCAAGATTTCTGGAGTGTCCTGCTGGGATTTTCAGCAGGAGCTTCCGAATGAGCGGGAAGGGCAGGAAAGCATATAGATATTTCCCTTTCCAGGAGACTGAGAAGACATCTGCTGCCAGTGCCTGGGGGTCTGGTATCCTGGTGCAAAAAACCAGGAAAAGCTGCCTGTTGATGGAGGAAGCAAACAGGTCTATTTGAGGTGTACCCCACCTGTGGAGCAGATCCAATAAGACATCTCTGTGAAGCATCCATTCGTGATTGTGACTGTCCTGCTCAGATAATCTGCCTGGGAATTGGAGAGAGGGAATGCAGACCGCCTGCAGAGTAAGACCCTGTGAGATGGCTACTTCCCATACCAGAAGGGCTAGTCTGCAGAGAAGATAAAACTTGGTCCCTCCCTGGTTAAGATACCACAGCACAGTGGTGTTGTCTGTGTAAATCTTCAAGGGACCTTGTTGAAGGAAAGGTAGGAATGGCCAAAGAGCCAGAAATGCCCTCATCTCTCGAACATTGATATTCTCCAGTTTGTAAGGTTTTGGCCACAAGCCTTGCACCCTTCGATGGCCCAGAGTTGCTCCCCAGCCCAGGTATAAGGCATCTGTGTGCATGACCTGTATGGGCAAAGGTGGCTGGAGGGGAAGACCTGAATGGTGGTTCACTTGTTCCAACCACCACCATATTTCCTTTTTCAGGCAAGGGAGAAGGAGCAACCTGTGCTCCAGAGGATGAGTGCGCTGTGTCCACACTGACCAAAGATACCATTCTAAGTTTCTCACATACAGTCTTGCTAAGGGTAGCATGGGGATGACGGCTGCCATGTAGCCAAAGAGTCTGAGAAACTGCCTTGCTGTCAAATCTGTAGAGTGAAGGACAAGTAGATGTTCTATCAAAGTTTCCACTTTTAGGGGTGGAAGGTATGCTTCCATGAGGTCAGAGTATCCCGCAACTGAGGAAGACGATGTCTTGGGTTGGTTGGAAATGCGATTTTGGGAAGTTTAACTGAAATCCCAGGGACTGTAGAAGAGACTACACTGTGGATGTGTAGTTGGAGGGTCTCCTTGCTGCATGCCTGGATCAATATGTCTAGATAAGGTAATATCTGTACTCCCTTTGTCCTGCAATAAGCAATCACTGGGGCCAAACATTATGTGAAGACTCTGGGTGCAGTGGAAAGCCCAAAAGGCAAGCAGAGAATTGAATTTAAGAGCCCACCAAGAACCTAGAGTATTTCCTGAAAGTTGGTTTTATGGGGATGTGGATATAAACATCCTTTATATGAACCCTGGGGGAGCAGGAGAGGAAGGAGGGTTGGTTAGGGTCAACATCCTAAAGGTAGGGACCCTTTAAGAATAGGCTGAGGTGGGAGAAGTCTAGAACAGGTCTCCAGAGTCAGTCTTTCCTGGAGACCAGGAAGATCCTGGAGAAGAACCCTCTTCCTTTTGAAGCTGAGGGAACCGATTTGATGGTGCCCTGAGACAACAGTGTGTGCAACAGCAGCTGCATGAGGTGCAACTCTTGTGTAGGTGGCTGAGGTGCCCTTTCGTTTTGGAGGGGAGAGCCAAGACAAGAAAAGTACAGTTTTGTACCTACCATAAATGTAGATGTTAGAGTGTTCACACTGCTGCAGTCATCACACTTGGGTTATCCTGCCGTCAGGCGGTCCCACAGCCAGCCTGAGCTCCAAAGTCTTGGTCCGGCGTCGGTCGTGGTCGCTTCTTCCCTGACGTCAGTGCGACAGGGGTACAAAAGAGGCAGCCGACGCCATTTTCTTCAGTTTTTCTTGCCCCAGATGTCAGGTGCCCCCAAATAGGAAGGCAATACATAATCCTAAGTAAAATATACAAGTAGAACACAAAAGCTATAGCTGTAAGCAAATACACCATATAGAAATACATCATATAGATTGTATAAAAAGGGAGGTATAGATAAAACCCAGGTAAGAAAAGGGGATGGTGGGAGGGTAACCTGGACTGCAGCAGTGTGAACACTCTTAACATCTACATTTATGGTAGGTACAAAACTGTACTATGTTCATCGTGTTACACTGCTGCAGTCATCACACTTGGGTGGAATCCCAAAGCTAAGGCTGGGTGGTTGGTACTAAACAGGGTTTGGAGAAGCTAGTAGGCCCTGCATAACTGCAGTAGCAAAGCCAGCTCTGGTTTTTGAGCATAGAGGTAAGTGGTAGTGCTTGGTGAAGGTGTGCAAGTTGCAGCCTCCAAAATATCCTTGGTTGGTACCCCTCTGAGGAAGGCTACTGATGTTGCTGTAACCCTGGTGGAATGGGGCCTAATGTTACCAGGTACAGGTTTCCCATAGTGTGTGTAGCAGAAACGGATGCAATGTCCTATCCATTTTGAAATGGTCTGTTTTGAGATAGCCTTTCCTTGTGATCCTGCAGCATAGGATACAAGGAGTTGGTCAGATTTTCTGAAAGCCTTAGTTTTATCCAAGTAGAAACTTAATTGCTTGTCAATGTCCAAAGAGTGTAGGAGCCTTTCCCCTTTATTCTGGGGGTTTGGATAAAAGGTGGGTAAATGAATGGTTTGGTTTAGAGCCACATTGGATACCACCTTTGGCATAAAGGAAGGGTTAGTTCGTAAAGAGACTCTGTCTTGATGAAAAATGATGAAAGGCTCCACTGCCATTAGGGCCTGTAGCTCTGAGACTCTTCGTGCTGACGTTATTGCTAGCAGCAGGGCAGTTTTCCATGATAAAAATTGTACATTGGCTGTAAAAGCTGGCTCGAAGGGCAGTAGTGTAAGCTTTTCCAAAACAAAACTGAGGTCCCAAGTTGGTGCTCTCCAGGGCGGTCTTATATTCTTAGCCCCTCTGAGGAACTGTCTTAGTAATGGATGTGAAAATATAGGGGGATCCGTGCTGTCATGAGCTGAAATAGCTGAAGCGTGGATCTTAATAGATGAAAGGAAAGGCCTTTGTGCAACATCTCAGTCAAATATTGCAGAATCTGAGGAATATTTGGGACAAGAGGATTTGGGCCTTTAGCCTTGTTCCAGGCGCATAATCGTTTCTATTTGTCTGAGTAGGTTTTCCTGGTGTTGGGTCTCCTGGCCTCCAGAATGACATCCATAACAGCTTTAGAGAGAAGTGTTGACTGGTTGTTTAGGTAATCTGCCATGCAGCCAGATTTAAAGTCTTGATCTAGCTGTGTAGAATCTGATTGTTTTGCGGAGTCAGCAGGTGAGGAATTTGAGGTAAAATCCATGGTGGGCCTTAATATTGGGTACACAGTGTTGGCGTGGCCAGTCTGGAGCAATGAGGATCATTTGTGGCCTCGCTAATCTGGCTTTCAGCAGCACCTTTGCCAGAAGAGGCAGTGGAGGAAAGGCATACACTGTTAATGTTTTCCAAATGAATGAGAGGGCGTCCACTTTCCAAGCTAGTGTGTGGTATGTCCTTGTGCAAAATTTCCATAGTTGGTAGCTTTGGGGGGAGGCAAAGATCTATGTATGGGCTCCCCCATTTATGAGTTATAATTGTGAATACTTGTGGATCTAGTTTCCACTTGTGAGGGTCAATGATATTTCTGCTTAGTTCGTCTGCCAATGTATTTTTCTTTCCTGGCAGGAATTGTGCTTGTAGTTGAACTTGGTAGATCAGTGCTGTGTTCCACAAGGTCATTGCTTGCCTGCAGAGGGGATAGGAATGTGTGCCCCCTTGTTTGTTTATGTACCACATCACTGTGGTGTTGTCCATCTTTATTAGAAGTTGTCCTGGATGTAGGAGGCCCTTGAAAGCTGTTAGGGCATTTTGTACAGCTAGCATCTCTTTTTGATTGATGTGGAGATGCATTTGATCTGCAGACCATTTGCCCTGAATACACTGTCCTGCCATGTGTGCTCCCCAGGTGTAATCCGATGCATCTGTTATTGTTTGCCTGGCTGTGGGTAAGGTGAAAGGCTGACCCTTGTTGAGGTGACATGCCTGAGCCCACCATAGAAACTCCTGTTGAAGGCAGGGAATGAGTGGTATTGTTTCCAAGCTGTGGCTGTGTTGAGTCCATACGCTTTTCAGGTACCATTGTAATTTCCTCATATGCAGTTTTGCATATGGTAGTAGTATGCAAAATGCCATGAATCCCAAGGCCTGCAGATTTTTTCTTGCAGGGAGTTGGGTCTTTGTTGCCATCATTTTGAAGTATTGAGTCAGTTGTCCTTGCTTGTCTGGCGTGAGATAAGCCATCTGGGCCGTTGTATTTAAGCTGGGACCCAGGAATATGTCTTGTGAGGGCACTAGTTTTGACTTCTTTTCATTTACTGTGTACCCTAGGCAACTCTAGGCAACTTAGTAGGTTTTTTACAAACGCCAGATGCTTTAAAAGTATGCCTTTGCTTTCTGCTTGAATAAGGCAGTCATCCAGGTATGGATATATTTGAATTCCTCTGTCTGCAGTATGCAATTACTGGTGCCAGGCATTTTGTGAAGACCCTGGGTGCAGTAGATAAGCCAAAGGGCAGTGCAGAGAATTGGTAATGAGTTGAACCTGTTATAAATCGTCTTCTGCAATTTTGTCTGATAGGGACATGCAGGTATGCCTCCTTGAGGTCCCACGTTACTAGCCAAGCCTTCTTGCCCAGCATGGGAAGAAGCTGTAGTGTGAGCATCTTGAATTTGGGTACTTCCAGGTATGTGTTTAGAATTGAAAGATCCAGAATGGCTCTCCAGGCTTTGTCTTTTCGGGGAACCAGAAAGAGTCTCGAGTAAAATCCTTGTCCTTGTTCCTGTGTAGGAACCTGTTGAATGGCTCTCATGTCCATGAGTGCTGCAATTTGTCTTTGAGCCTCTGCCCATTGATTTGGTGGCAGGTTTAGCATTCCTTTTATCCTTGGTAGAGTGTGAAAGTGGAACCTGTATCCTTGAGATACAACATTTAGGACCCATTTGTCTTTTGTGATGATGCGCCAATTGCCTGCAAAAAGTACAAGTTTTCCTCCCAAGGGAGCTGCCAAGAGGGATTTGCTTGGCAGTCTGAGGGGTAAGTCATCGTGATAGCCTTCAGGTAGTCTGAGACCCGTCTTCTCCTCCTTTCTGGGTTGTGGCACCCCATTGTCAAGGCTTGTAAGAGCCTTGTGGCTGACCTCTGCCCCTTGGGCATCTGTATTTGCCCCTCTGTGGTCTGTCAGAAGCTGGAAAAGACCTGCTTTTGGTTGACCAATTTCTGCTGAAGCGAGGGGGTTGAACCTGTAAAAAATCCTTGACTGTATGCATAGATTTTGCCTTATCCTCCATTTTCTTTAAAACCTCTTCTGCTTTCACTCCAAACATCCTGCTGTAAAGGTGCATCCAATAACTTTGCTTTAACATGATCAGGTAAAGTTTGTTCTTTCAACCAAGCATGCCTACGAATGACAGACCCGGTTACTGCTGCTCTACAAGAAGCTTCCAAGTGAGTCAAATCCACATTGCAAAGTATGTTTTCCCACCTGTTCTGCTACATGCAACAGATCTTGCATTTCCTTGTAATCAGGCTGCTCTGTATGTGATCATTTTTTGTTTTAATTGAGACATCAAATGTTGATATTTCAGCATGCAAAACCGGCAATTTATGGCCCTCATAGCTAGAGTAGCTGAGGTATATACTTTATTTCCCCATCTGTCTAGTGCTCTAGAATCCCTTTCAGAGGGTACAGGATTTTTAGCAATAGAGGCCTTAACCCCTTTGGGACCCTGGGAAATGGTTTCTGGGTCAGCAACAGGGCTTTTATATAGGAATTTGTGAGAGTCAGGGACTCTGTAGTATCTGTCAGGGCTTTTATATAGGAATTTGTGTGAGTCAGGGACTCTGTAGTATCTGTCTGGTTTGGCTGGTGCAGGAGGTAATGAATCTGGGTTAAGGTTAGATTCTGAACATCATCATCCACAATGTCCAACACAGGTGGAATAGCAAGAGGTCTGTGCTGGGGTAGTAAATGGAACTCTCGGAGCCTTTTCTTAGAATCAGAGTAATCCTGGCCTTCCCAGCGGAAATGTTCCCTCATGGTATGTAAGGTTTCCCCAAAAGAGAAGTCTTCTGGGGGAGATGCTGAAGGAATAGACTCTTCAGCATCAGAGTCTTCATAAGGGGGAAAGGAGTATTCCTGTTCCTCAGCAGAATCTGAGGAAATGGAAACCTGGTCAGACAAAGCGTAGTCCTCCTCTTGTCTAGGCCTTTTGTCAGGAGGGAGATGGGAACCCCTGATTAGGGTAATTAAGTCTTCAGCCATCTTAAGCATCTGTTTCTTACACATGGGGCCTTGCACTGGAGACTGCTGTACAGGCTTCCTCACTTTTAAAGGAGTTTTCAGTTTTGCATAGGAATTAATAGTAAGTGTAGTCTGTCTGAAGACACCTTCAGCAACTGAAGGCCTTTCAGCTACACCGGAATCCCCTTCAGCCATTGAGTCGGAAGGGCCTAAAGATAAAGGCTCTGGAGGCCCAGTGATCTCAGTTTGGGAGTCGGATGCAGCCTGGGGTTCTAAATCAGCGGTAGTCAGGGGCTGCGTAGCCACTTCACTGAAAACCGGAGAACCGTCGACTGGCCTAGCAGAGGCCTCTGTCTGGTTTGGGTCTCTGCTGCCTGTCCTTATCTTTGCACTTTTTATGCATCCCGGTCGTCGGTTGCTCCGACGGCATGGTATAATTAAATTTTCTACCAAAATAATGTCGGGCAAAATCAAACCGACGTTTAATAGTTCGTTTGTTAAACCTAGCACAAAACCGACAACCTGTGACATCATGGTCTGGGCCTAGGCAAGGAATACAAGAATGAAAATCCTTATGAGGTATTTGCTTCCCACAAGAAATGCAATTATTAACTTTTTTCTGACATCGGTCTGAGGCAAGAAAAGGTCCCCCAATGGGGTACTTAGCTTTATTGAAGACTTCGGTCTGAAATTCGATTTGAAAATCTCAGGAATCTGCTGACCGGCACTTGCGAACTGCTTCTGCTTTGTGCACCGCGCGGCAAGAAAGACTGAAGAAAATGGTGCCAGCTACCTCTTATACCCCTGTCGCACTGACGTCAGGGAAGAAGCGACCGCAACCAACGCCGGACCAAGACTTTGGAACTCAGGCCGGCTGTGGGACCGCCTGACGGCAGGATAACCCAAGTGTGATGACTGCAGCAGTGTAACACGATGAACATTAACCATTCTGGAGGACGGACAACACCCACTTGTCTGAGGTGATGTTGGTCCACAAAGGGAGGCAGTGAAAGAGGGGGCCTGACAGAGGTACAGGAGGGGGAGGTAAGGAAGACGGGTAGTCAGATGCTGCTTACCCTATCTTGAAAGGGCGGTCTCTGGCTAGAGGGAGATGCTCTTGCTGGAGGGGTACGTTTCCTTGCAGGCTTCCTAGGGCTTGCAGGAGGAGCAGGGCGAGAGTGTTTCCTTATAAACTAGGTCTTAGCCGGATAGTTTCTTTGAAACTTTGGTATTGGGGAGACCAGCAAGTGCTTAAGGACCTGCATTTCTTTATCTTTTTGCTGCAGTGACTTGAAAACGTCTGCTACTTTAGAGCCAAGTAATGTACTGTCTAGGGGTGCATCAATTAGCTTTGCCCTAAAATCATCAGGCAAGAGATGGAGGCAAAACCAAGAGCATCTACGCAAGCCAGATGCTAATGCTGCTGACATGGTGAAGATTCAACAGCATAACTGCACTTGAGTGCCTGGTAACCTGGGAAGTGAGGGCCAGGAGAGAGGACAATGAGGCTTTGGCAGAGCAGTCAGGGATATCAGCCAATTCTTTGGTGGCTGATTCCAGGAGGTATAAAACATATTTGGCTATATGTGACTGGTAGCTAGTCGCCCTGAAGGACAAGATAGCAGAGGTATAAATCTTACCCAGACACTCCATTACTTTGCGGTCTTTGTCAGTAGCGGAATGGTGGTAGTGGGTAAAAGCTTAGAGGCCTTGTCCATAGAGACAGAGGTTGTGGCTGGGTCACCAGGTGGGCATTTAAGCAGATGCTTAGCAGTGTCAGGCATCTTATAAAGTCCGTCAGGCCTGAATGGAGCAGGTGGTTGGGAATCTCGATTAAGTGATGTTGAGAAGGCACATCTAGAAAAGCAGGAAGGATAGGGGGACAGCAGATGGGCTTGGGGAATCCATCTGAATGAGGTCACAGTATCTTTTTTTACCAGTGTCATTTCAGAGGATTCCCACTTGAAATGTTCAGCTTGAAGATGGTTCCCCAAAGGTCAAGTCTTCAGCTGGGGAGTCAGGATAGACTGATTTTTCCTCTGGGGAGCCATACCCCAAGGGAGAAGAAATCTGGAAAGTGTAAGATAGACTCCTCAAAGGAGGAATCAGGAAAGTCTTCCTCTTCCCTTGTGTTAGGATCAGGTCTGAGATCTAGGGCTCAGGACTGGTGGCGATATGTTAGCGCTCACAGTGGAGGTAGGCCACAAGGCCATGAAAGCATGCTTTCAGGAGAGGGAGAAATGTGCTTTCTTTCTTTTTAAGGGGCCTAGCAGGCATGTGAAGGGGTCTACAAACTGGAGACTGCAAACAACTGGAGGTACCCAACGGGCCTCCTGAAAATGCTGGTTCCCCTGGTGGACAGACGTCTGTAAAGCCTCAGTGAACATGCTCTCCCAGTGGGACTGTGCAACATCCGTGGAGGTACTGCTATATCCATTGCGGAAGATCCGGATCCCTCTACCAGGCCAAAGTCGGCCACAGGCTGAGGATCGGACAGTAGATACCCAGTAAAAGAGGTAGGCCATAAGGTCTTGGCCTTTTTTGGCGGTTCTGAAGGAACGTTGGAGTAGCCCCACCATCCCTAATGCAATCTGCTTAAGGCGTTGGTTTTCCAAGTAAAGATTTAAAGCATGTAAGCGGCTACATAGGGTCTTGGGTACAAATGCCTGACAAATGGGGCAGGCCTTATAGTCGCGTGACCGTCCCAAGCAGAAAAGACAGATCGTGGGTTTCCTTGTGAGGAATCTGCCTGCCGCACTTAATTGCCCTTTTTGGATGGCATGAACAGGCAATACAAGTAAAAGGAATAACTGAAATGGTTCCCAACGGGGTACTTATCTTAATTCTTTGAATCAGTCAGCAGTAGCAGGAACACCTGGCATACGACTGGTGGCTAAGAAGTTGTGGACTGGTGCGTGCAGCCATCACTTTTATTGCCCATGTTTCCCTCAAGCCACGTCAGACATCCCACGCACCTCAGAGGGACTGAAAAACTACAGTTGTGTACACTTACCATAAATATAGATGTTCGAGAGTATTCACTATTGCAGTCATCACATTTGGGTTATCCCTGCCAGGGTAGCCCTCAAGTCGGCCCGAATACTAGAGGCTGAGTATTTCTGCATCGGTTGCAGTCGCTCCAGGACTGACGTCAGGTCATCAGTGGTATAAAATCAGGCAGCCGACGCCATTGCATCAGTTTTTCCTACCCTGTCAGGAGCACCCAATAGGGAGCTAGGTTCTGGTGGAAGAACACCACCAGTAGAAAGTAAAGTAAATACCAAGATTTCCTTTGAGAGAGAGAGAAGACAAGGGGGATGGAGGGAGGGAAACCAGTACTGCAACAGTGAATACACTGCAACATCTACATTTATGGTTAAGTGTACACAATTGTACTACGTTCTTCGTGTTTCACTGTTTCAGTCATCATATCTGGGTTGATTCCCAAAGTTGAAGAAAAGGGTGGAGGCAGTCAAGAAGACTGGGGGCTGGCTAGGGTGCCCTGCAAGACTGCAGTGGCAAAGCCTGCCCTGGATTTGGAGAAGATAGGCAGGTGGCAATGCTTGGTGATGGTATGAACAGATGTCCATGTTGCAGCCTCCAGGTTGCCCCTGGTGGGGACCCCTCTGAGGAAAGCTGCAGAGGTGGAGGTTGCTCTGTTGGAATGTCTACGGACCCCCTTGGAGGGAGGTTTCCTGTGCAGTTTGTAGCAGAAATGGATACAGTGTGCTACCCATTTGGAAAATGTTTGGATATGGGGCCTTGCCCTCTGCTCCTGCAGCGAAGCTGACTAGCAATTGATCAGTTTTTCTAAAAGATTTAGTCCCATCTAGGTAGAATCTGAGCTGCCTGTGCACATCTAGAGTGCAGAATCCCTTCCCCCTTGTTTTGTGGGTTAGGAAAAAAGGTGGGCAAATTAATGGATTGGTTGAGAGCCACACTGGACACCACTTTTGGCATTAAGGATGGGTTAGTCCTGAGGGAGATCCTGTCAGCATGGAAAATGAAAGTGCTTGCAGTTCTGACAACTCTTCCAGCTGAAGTGACGGCCAGAAGCAAGGCCATCCTCCAAGAGAGAAATTTTAACTCTACTGAAGCTGCAGGTTCAAAGGGGGGCAGGGTGAACTTTTCCAACACAAAGTTTAGGTAACAAGCTGGGGTAGGAGCTCTTCTGGGAGGCCTCAAGTTGTTATACCCTCTTAGGAACTGTTTGACGAGAGGGTGTGAGAAAAGAGGTGGCTCTGTGTTGAAATTACCAAAGATGGCAGAGGCATGAATTTTAATAGAAGAGAAGACTAGACTCCTGTGTAGTAGGTCTGCCAGGTAATCCAGGATGAGAGGCAGGAAAGGCTGTGCCATTCCGGCTCCCTTAGCCTGGATCCAGGTGCAAAACCTTTTCCACTTGTTAGCATAAGACTTTCGAATGCTGGGGCTTCTGGCCTCACGTAGAACATCTAGAACTTGTTTGCTTAGATTGGCAGCTTGAGGTGAGATCAGGGAATAAGCCAGGCTGCCAGATTGTGGATCTGCAATTGCGGATGCATGAATTCTCCATTCCTCTGGGTCAGGAGTGTTGGGATCAGAGGTAGGTGCCATGGTGGCAGGAGTGACAGGCTGCGCAGCAGTGGGCACCAGTGCTGTCATGGTCAGTTTGGGGCAATCAGGATTGTCCTCAGTTTTTCTTCCCTTATTTTGAGCAGTACACTTCAAATGAGTGGTAAAGGGGGAACTGCATAGACCGAGAGGTTTACCCACAGGCAGGATAGAGCATCCACTTTTCAGGCCTTGCTGTGAGGTTCCCTGGTGCAGAATTTGCTGAGCTAATGAATGGAGTGGGAGGCGGAGAGGTCAACCTTCGGGGTGCCCTATTTCTGGGTTACAGGGGGTGAAGGTTCTTTGGTCTAGCTGCCACTCGTGGGTCTATCAGTTTCTGCTTAAGTTGTCTACCAGAAAGTTTAGAGAGATGTATGCCCTGGTTTCCTGCCTGAATTATACAATCACCCAGGTATGGATATATTTGAATATTTCTTTGCCTGCAAAATGCAATAACTGGAGCCAGACACTTGGTGAATACCCTAGGCGCAGTAAACAAGCCAAAGGCCAGTGCAGAGAACTGACAATGCAAGTAGCCTGCTTTGAAGCGCAGGTATCTTCTGCAAGACTCCCTGACTGGGATGTGCAGGTATGCTTCTTTTAAATCTGGAGTTGCCAACCAGGCATCTTTGGCTAGCATAGGAAGTAACTAGTGAAGAGTCAGCATCTTGAATTTTGGAACGTCCAGAAAGGTGTTTAGAGTAGACAGGTCCAGAATTGGACGCCATGATTTGTCTTTTCTGGGTACCAGAAAAAGCCTGGAATAGAAACCTTGTCCCTTTTCCTCTTCTGGTACTGGATGAATAAACCCCATGTTTAAAAGGGAAAGTACTTGTTTTTGAGCCTCTGCCCACTGATTTGGAGGGTCTGGCCACCTGTTTGGTGTTGGCAACGTGTGGAAATGAAATCTGCATCCCTGGGACACTATATTTAAAACCAATTTGTCCTGGGTTATGAGTTCCCAGTTCTTTGCATGAGGAGCAATCCCCCCCCCCCCCAAACGGGCGGCTAAAAGGGCTTGGTAATTTTAAAAGAAGTCATTGAGACTGTTTACCATAGGGGGGTGTCTTATTTCCAGATTTGGAAGTGGAGGCCCCCCATTGCTTAGTTCTGAGAGTCCCCTGGGACTGAAACCTGGCGCTTTTGATGTGTCTGGGTTTGGCTTGAGGGGATCTGGAAAAGACCAATTCTTAGTAGGCCAGTGCCTATTAAATTTTGGAGGTTGCACTTGTAAGAAATCTAACAGTTTGCATAGATTTAGCTTTATCTTCCATCTTTTTTAGAATGTCTTCAGCCTTATTGCCAAACAGGTGGTCCTGATTTAAAGGAGCATCCAAGAATTTTGCTTTAACATGATCAGGCAAAGATTGCTCCTTAAGCCAAGCATGCCTTCCAAGCACAGACCCAGTAACAGCAGCCCTGCAGCAGGCCTCTAAAGAATCAAAACCACATTGCAAAGTATGTTTTCCAACTTGTTCAGCAGAATGCAATAAATCCTGTAAATCATTATTTTCCACAGTCAGGAATCAACATCAGTAGTCCAATAGTATGTTGTTAATATTTTACATATGAAATTGGCAGTTTAAAGCCCTGATTGCCAAGGGTGCAGAAGTATAAACCTTCTTAACCCATCTATCCAGCACCCTATAGTCTATCAAGAAGGGGTAGGATTTTTAGCAGTAGAAGCCTTAATGCGGGCTCCTGAGAAATGGTTTCTGGATCTGCAACAGGATTTTTGAAAAGGAACTTGTGGGACTCGGGAACCCTGTAGTATCAGTCAGGTTTACTAGGAGCCTGAGGCAGGGAATCAGGGGCCATACTGGATTCTGAAAACATCAACAACGTAAAGTACAGGAGGTATAGCCAATGGCCTATGCTAAGGTAGAAGACAGAAATCCCTAAGCCTCTTTTTTTGAATCAGAAAATTCCTGACTTTCCCAGTGGAAATGCTATTGGGCAGGTAGTACAGCTTGTGCGTTGCATAGAGTTGCTTAAGTATCAGTTGTTGGGGCAGCTCAAGCCAGTTGAGTTGCTTTAGGGCAAGACAGTATGGGATCTATGAGGTGTCTCAGTAGCAAACTTTGCAATCTTGTAACAAGATTCCAATTTGGTTCGGAGTGGCGAAGACTTGTCATTACAGGGGTGGCATACAGTAGGACGGATAAGAGACAAGTCCTTGCAATTGTGGATTTGGTCTCCTTGGTCATGGATTGTTTGCTTCTATAAAGGAGACCCACTTTTTGTTTACTTTGATTGTTTGGGCTATGTGAAGGTCAAACCTGAGGTTATCAATTATTACCCCTAGCAGTTCTGTGTGTGTAGTTGGAGTGATTGTGATGTTATCTTTAGAGACTATACTTAGATCATTGCATTGCTGAGGTGGTCTACCAGGGCCAAATATGACTAGGTTGTTTTTTTTGGGATCAAGGAGTTTTATGCTGGAGAACCATGCTGAGGTGAAGTTTTGTTGAGTTATGGTTTGTAGTTCATATTAGGAGCGGCACATGTAATAGTGGTGTCATCTGCATATTGTACTACTTTGGCAGAGAGTGAAGATATACTATCTAGTTTGTGAACAGGGAGAACAGTAGAGGACCAACAATGGATCCTTGAATGACACCAAAGGAGACTGGTAAAAGAGGACAGTTGGTTCTGCCATAGCACTGCTTCTTGTCGACCTGATAGGTAGTTACTAAACCAAGATATAGTGGAGGACTGGATGTTAAGGGTAGCTAGTATTTCCAGAAGCCTGCAATGGTTTACCATATCAAAGGCTTTAGAGAAGTCTATAAATATGGCGGACACGAATAGTCCCTTGTTTCTGCAGTGATTGATTAAGTTGATAAAGGATAGTAGTGCGGTGGTGGTGCTGTGGGAGGGTCTAAAGCCGTGCTGAGAATGGGATAGCAGGTTACTTGTTAAGAGATATTGCATTAGTTGAGTGAACTATTCTCTCCAACATTTTTGATAAAGGTGAGAGAATTGCTATAAGCCGGTAGTTGGGTCAGCTCTCGGGATTTGCCTCCCTTGTGGAGTGGAATTATACGAGATACTTTCCACAAAGTGGGTACAGTGGATTCTGTTATGGACCTATTTATGAGGATGGATATGGGGTAGGCTGACTCTGCGGTAGTGGTGCTGCGGTAGCGTTGTCACCTCACAGCAAGACGGTGTCCCGTTCGATTCTCAGCTAGAGCGTCTTCTGTGTGGAGGCGTGTGTGAATGGGTGTGCCTTCGTTGCAGGTTGCGTGTCAGGGCTGGTAACTCGGCACGTAAAAATCCACTACCAAACATTAGCGGAGCGGAGTTTCTGCTGTGGCAACCCTTAACCGGGATAAGCCGAAAGACCCAACAAAAAATATGGGTAGGCTATGGCATCAGCTGTTGTCTGAAGGAAGTCAGTAGGGAGTTTTGTCTGCAGCTAGTGTGGTTGGCTTAAGTTTTTTCAGGAGCTTAATAATCTTAGTGGACACAGGGTGCAAGGAAAAAGGGGAGTTGATCAGTTCTATGGTGTGGGAGGGGTGGGATTTCGTATGGGGTTGCTGGTGCTATTTTGGGTGCTGGCTAGAGTTAGAATTGTTTCAGTAAAGTATCTATTGAAATGTGTTGGGATGTTGTTGTGGTTGTTTGGTAGTTCAGGGGTAGAAGTGGTTGCTTTTCCAGGGTACAGTAAACTATTTATTGTGGCCCAGAATTTCTGATGTTATTAGCAAATCTGTCTTGCCTGGTTTTATATTAATTGGCTTTGTCTGGCTTAATGTGTTTTTTGGCTTTGTTGTGGATTTCTAGGTATTGTTGTTTAAGGGAAGAGGTTTTGTGTTTCTGAAATGGAATCCAGGCTTTGTCCCTAGTTTTCATTATTGTTTTTGTCACTTTTGTTAGCCGGGGGGCATACTTAGTTTTGACTAATGCTTCTGGGTGGTGCATGTTCATTTAGGGCTTTGAGGAAGGCTGTGTTAAAAGTACTGCACAGCTTTGCCTAGAGGAAGGTGAGTGGGGGAGTCCAGTTAATGAACTTTAGAGCATTAAGTAGGTTATTAGCTATGAAGTTCTTTTTGTTCCGTATTGTTTTTAGAGTGGGGGGAGTGGTATGGTGTGATCTATTCCTGATCAGGTAGGTTATTTGGTGGTCACAGACTGTTTGGGAGACAGCCTGCTTGTATGAAATTGGGGTTTGATACCAGTATCCAGTCTGAGATGGACTGTCATTGGGATAGCCTATCAATTCTTGTGGGGTGAGAAATGATTTGGGTAAAGCCATGTAAGTTGATATGGGAGGAGGGGTTGTAACTACAGCATTCAGTCCAGTCTATATTAAAGTCTTCGAGTAGTATTGCTTCCTGTGGGAGGGAGGTAGACATCCAGAATAGCAGGTTTTCCAGTGTAACGATGTTATTGCCTGGTGGGATGTAGCAGTCTGCAATAATTATATCTTTTCGGGAATTTAGTTTTAGTTTAGCAAATATTACTTCAGTATCTTTTGTTTCATGGGTGTTACATTCAAATTGTTCCATAGTGAGATGATTTTGGAAGACAATGGCTACTCCTCCACCTTTTTTCCCTATTCTACCATTACATAGGATATTGTATCCATGTGGAATGATCTCACTGCTATGGTGTTGTGGCTTAAGCCAGGTTTCTGTTAACACTGCTATCTCTGGTTTGTAGAAGGCTAGGAGGGCATGTATGTCTGGTATTTTGTTGACTATACTTCTTGAATTAAAGTTTAACAGTATGAGAAGAGGTAGGCCTTTTGAATATAGCTTCTGTGTGATTTACGTTTGTTATGCGTGATGAGTTGGGACCTGGATTAGGGTGTATATCTCCACAGCAGGTGAGATTTTGGAGAAGGTGGAGGCAGAATCTATTAAGTTTGTGTAGTATTCTTATTTTCTGGGAGGAGTGGGGGTTAGTTTTATAAGCAGGTTTGTTATAAGAGTATAAAGGAGGGTGTGAGGAGGAGAGATCTTATGGTGATATATGGAAGTGTATTAGTTTGATCTGTTTGCCACTGAGTTGTGCTTCTCACAAAGCTCAGTGTGGTAAGAGGTTAGGCTGGAGAGCAAAGGTAGAGAGATGGAGGTTAGTAAATATATTGCAAGTTTTGGAGGCTGGGTGTGTGGGGTTTTCATGGTTATGGTTTATGTAAAGAGGGGTATAAGTGGGTGGAGAAAGTAGGAGTAGTATATACAGCAGCTGTGGTAGAGAGTAGGTAAGGGGTGGACTGATTGGGGTGTGGTGAGTTGTATATGGAAGATGGTTGGGTGGGCGGGACTAGTAATTTGTGGTGGGTGTGGCCAGTAACAAAGTGCAATTGTTATGGGGGTGGTGGGATGGGGGGGTAGGGGAGCGGAGTGAGCATAGCGAACGGAGCAGGACAGCACAGTAAGGAATCAGCAGCAGAAGTCAAGGAAAGCAATCAGTGGGAGTAGCAGGGGAATGCAATAGAAGAGAGATCTAAGCTATAGTCTTTACTGGGTTACTGTTACAGTAATGGTCAGCTTGAGATTTTTAGCACAAATCTATGGGAGGGATATTAAGAGACCAAGCTAGGAGTTAGGCTACAGGGGTGGGTATAGAGGAACTGGTAGGGAAAGGAGTGGTAGGGACTGGAGAGTCTAGCTGAGAGTTGTGTGAGTGAAGGAAAGGTGATTCAAGCTATGGCTAGGGAGCAGTGGAGGTTTGAGGGTCAGTTATTAATGAAGATGGGTGAGCAACGGAGGGGGTAGCCAAGAGGAAGACTAGATGGCTTGCAGTAGAGCTAAAGGCTGAGGTATGAGGGTTAGAGGGAAAGAGATGGGTTTTAATGGCTAGAGAGAAACCAGGTAAGGGGGGACACAGTGATGTTGACACTGACCAGAAGTAATACTTTAACAAGGCTCACAGAAATCAAAAACAGGATAACTTATGCTTGTTAATGAAGATTTGAAGTCCTGAAAACACCCTCTGAAGCCAGTGCCTGCACAGAGGCTCCAGACCCATTCAAGGTAGAGACATCCACAGGTTCCACAGTCGAAGCAACATCTCGCGGCATTACCAGACTCAGAATGGGTCTCACTAGAGGCCTGCGAATCTGTAGAAGCGGGTATCAGGGGCTGCGAAAGTGCCTCACCAAGTACCAGCAGGCTGGTGACTAGCTTAACGGTAGCGTCATCGGCAGCCTTGGACCTATGTGGTCTCTCTCTTTATCCTTTCGTTTTTTTTCAGAAGATCGGTCAGATGGCTTAATGAATATAGCTACAAAAATAGCCCGATGATGAATAGTTTGTGGGTTGAACAAGGCACAAAACCTACAGCGAGGGATGTCGTGGTCTGGGCCTAAACAGGTGACGCAGTAAGAAAGAAAATCTGAGGTATTTGCTTTCCACAGGCAAGACAATTTTTTCTGACATTGGTTAGAGCAAGAAAAAAGGATCCCCAACGAGGTAATTATCTTTTAGAAGACTTCAGGTCTGAAACTTGAAAAACGAAAATTTTAGGAGTCGGCCGACCAGCACTTGCGAACTGTTTTTGCTTCAGGCACTGCATGGTAAGAACTACTGATGTAATGGTGTCGGCTGCATGTTTTATACCCCTGACGACCGGACGTCATGGAAGAAGCGAAAGCATCCAACGCAGAAATCCCAAGACTCTGGTATTCAGGCTGGCTGAGGGCTACCTGCAGGCAGATAACCCAAATGTGATGACTGCAACAGTGAAACACTACGAACATCTCTCACCATTTTCCCGAAGGTGAAGGAAGGTGGTATCCTGAGGGTGACCCTGTCCATATGGAAAACCAGGAAAAGTGGGGTAGCCATAAGGGCTTGAAGCTCTGGAACTCGCCTGGCTGATATCAAAGCTACTAGTCAGACTGCTTTCCACGTGCAAAACTTTAAGGTGGCCTTGTCAGCCAGTTTAAAGGGTGGTAAGACGAGTTTTTCTAGCACATATTTAAGATCTCAGGGAGGGGGAGACTGTTTTCTGGTAAGTCTTACTTGCAACACCCCCTTTAAGAAGAGTATGGCTAGTAGTCAGGCTGCAAGCAGAGGGTCCATACACAGGCAGGTAGAAATGGCAGACAGGTGTGCTTTTAAGGAGGAGTATGAAAGACTTGTCTTAAGAGTTCATGCAAGTAAGACAAAATCAGAGGCAAGTCGCTGTCGAAACAGCTCCATCTGTCTTATGACACCAGATAGAAAAGCTTTTCCATTTGGAGAGAAGATTTTGCGTTGGGTTTCCTGGCCACCTGCAGGAATAAAGCATGTCCTCACGGCAGTATCTTATCTGCCACTTGGGGTTTATCTGTGTCCCCTTGTGCTGTGTGAGTAGGTCTACTGAAAGAGCAACTTGTGGTGATTTTCCCTTGGACAGGTGATGTAGAGGGAAAGTACAGTTGTGTACTTACCATAAATGTAGATGTTGAGTGTATTTACTGTTGCAGTCATTACTCTTAGGGGTTATCCTGCTGGCAGGCTACCCTCAGTCGGCCAGAATTCCAAAGTCTAGGTCCGGCGTCGGTTGCTGTCGCCGCTTACCCGACGTCAGTGCGCCAGGGGTATAAAAGATGCAGCAGACGCCATTTTCTTCAGTTTTTCTTGCCCCAGATGTCAGGTGCCCCCAAATTGGTAGGCTGAAAAATATGCCAATAAAAATGCATGCACAAAAATAACATTTTCTTTATCTACAAGCACATACACCAAATAGGTTGTATAGGATAGAGAAGTGCAGATAAGTCCCAGCAAAGAGAAGGGGGATGGTGGGTGGGTAACCTGGACTGCAACAGAGAATACACTCGAACATCTACATTTATGGTAGGTACACAACTGTACTATGTTCATAGTGTTTTACTGTTGCAGTCATTACTCTTGGGTAGAATACCAAAGCCGAGGGTGGGTGGCTGGGCTAAATAGGATTAGGAGAGGCTATGAGGCCCTGCAGAACTGCAGTGGCAAAGCCTGCTCTGGACTTAGAGTAAAAGAGGTAAGTGATAGTGCTTTGTGAAAGTGTGCACTGAACTCCAAGTTACAGCCTTTAAGATATCTTTGGTTGGTACTCCTCTGAGGAAGGCTGCTGAAGTGGCTGCTGCTCTGGTGGAATGAGGCCTAATGCCCTTAGGCACTGATTTGCCGTATTGAGAATAGCAGAAATGGATGCAATGGCCTATCCATTTAGAAAGTCTGTTTTGAGATAGCCTTTCCTTATGATCCTGCAGCATATGACACAAAGTTGCCCAGATTTTCTGAAAGCTTTAGTTCTGTCCAAATAGAAACGTAACTGCCTGTGTATGTCCAAAAAATGCAGAATTTTCTCACCCTTGTTCTGTGGATTTGGATAAAAGGTAGGCAAGTGAATGGTTTGGTTGAGGGCCACACTGGATACCACTTTAGGCATAAATGTAGGATTTGTCCTCAGACACCCTGTCTGGATGAAAAATGATAAAAGGTTCCACAGCCATGAGTGCTTGTAACTCCGAGACTCGCCTTGCTGAGGTTATTGCTAGGAGTAGCACTGTTTTCCAGGATAAGAATTTTAGATCTGCTGTTGAAGCTGGCTCGAAAGGAAGCAGTGTGAGTTTTTCCAAAACGTAATTGAGGTCCCAGGCCGGAATTGGCGCTCTCCTTGGAGGCCTAATGTTTTTGGCCCCTCTGAGGTACTGCCTTATTAAAGGATGAGAAAAGATAGGAGGTTCCGTATTGTAATGGGCTGAAATGGCAGAGGCATGAATCTTAACTGATGAGAAAGAAAGGCCTTTGTTCAGCATCTCAGTTAGGTATTGTAAAATCTGAGGTATATTTGGTACACACGTGTCAACGCCTTGTTCCTGGCTCCAAACAGAATCTCTTCCATTTTTCTGCATAAGATTTTCTGGTACTGGGCCTCCTGGCCTCCAAGGTAACATCCATAACAGCTTTTGAAAGAGGTGTGTTCTGAATGGTTACATTATTCGCCATGCTGCCAGCTTTAAAGTCCTGAGTTGGCGGTGCAGGATCCGATTGTTTTGTTGGGTCAGCAAGTGAGAAGTTTGAGGCAATATCCATGCTGGACCTTGAGACGAGCTCTTTAGGACTGGGTACAAGAGCTGGCCTGGCCAGTCTGGTGCAATCAGTATCATTTTTGGCTTCTCTTGTCTGACCTCCCTGGGAAGGAGAGGCAGTGGAGGAAAGGCATATACTGTTAAGTTTTTCCAGCTGAAGGATAGGGCATCCACTTTCCAGGCTTGCTTGTGCAAAATCTCTGCAATTGGTAGTTGAGAGGAGGAAAACAGATCTGTCTGGGCATCCCCATTTCCTTATTATCATGTTGAAGACTTGTGGATCCAGTTTCCATTCGTGGAGATCCATGAGGTTTCTGCTTAGTCTGCCAGAGTATTTGTTTTTCCTGGCAGGAATTGTGCTTGCAGGTGATTCTGAAAAGCCAATGCTGTGTCCCATAAGGTCATTGCTAGTCTGCAGAGGGGGTAGGAATGTGCACCTCCCTGCTTATGTACCACATGACCGTATTGTCCGTCTATCAGCAGCTGTCCTGGATGAAGCAGGTCCTTGAAAGCTGTCAGGGCATCTTGAACAGCTAGCATCTCTTTTTGATTGATGTGAAGATGCATCTGGTTTGCAGGCCATGTGCCCTGAATACATTTTCCTGCCATATGCCCCCCCCCAGGCATAATCTGATGCATCTGTTAGTGTCTGGCTGGCTTTGGGTAAACTAAATGGCAGACCCTTGTTGTGGTGGCAGGCTTCTGCCCACCATCGAAACTCCTGTTGTAGGCAGGGAATGAGTGCAATTACTGTCTCCAGGCTGTGGCAATGCTGAGTCCAAACATTTTTTAGATACCACTGTAGTCTCCTCATATGCAGTCTGGCATATGGAATTAGTAGAATGCAGGATGCCATGAAACCCAGGGCCTGCAGGATTTTCTCTGCAGATAAGTTGGTTTTTGTTGCCAATTTCTTGAAGTAAGAAGTCAGTTGCTTTTGTTTGTCTGGCGTGAAATAAGCCATCTGGGCAGTTGTATTTAAGCTTGCACCCAGGAATATTATCTCTTGAGAGGGCACTAGCTTTGATTTCTTTTTGTTTACTGTGTACCCTAGGCCAGCTAGTAATCTTTTTACAAACGCCAGATGCTTTAAAAGAATGTCTTTGGTCTCTGCTTGAATTAGACAGTTGTCCAAGTAGGGATACATTTGAATTCCTCTGTCTGCAAAACGCAATTACTGGTGGCAGGCATTTTGTGAAGACCCTGGGCGCAGTAGATAAGCCAAAGGGCAGTGCAGAGAATTGGTAATGATTGAGCCAGCTATGAAACTTCGGTATCTTCTGCAAGATTGTCTGATTGGGACATGCAGGCATGCCTCTTAGGTCCAAAGTTACGAGCCAAGCCTTCTTGTCCAGCATGGGCAGTAACTGCTGTAGAGTCAACATCTTGAATTTTGGAACTTCCAGAAATGTATTTAGTATAGATATGTCCAGTATTGGTCTCCAGGTTCTGTCCTTTCTGGGTATTAGGAAGAGTCTGGAGTAAAATCCTTGCCCCGCTCTTGTTGTGGTACTTGCTGAATGGCCCTCATGTCCATGAGGGCTGTAATTAGTTTTTGTGCCTCTGCCCATTGATTGTGTGGCAGGTAGAGTGTGAAAATGGAACCTGTAGCCTTGGGACACTATATTCAGGACCCATTTGTCTTGGTAACCATTTGCCAATTTGATGAAAAAGTGCTAGTTTTCCCCATAAGGGGGCTATCAAAAGAAAAGTGCTTGGATCTGGCAGAAGAAAGTAATTGGGATTGTTTCCTGTAAGGTTGTGATTTGTCTTCTCTGCTTTTGTAGGTAGAAGCACCCCATTGTTTAGGCCTGTATGAGCCTTGGGGCTGAGATCTGCTTCTAGGACACCTGTATCTGCCTCTTGTGGTCTGTCTGACACTGGAAAGGACCAATTTTTAGAAGGCCAGTTTCTGCTAAACCTGGGTGGCTGTAACTGTAAGAAATCCTTGACTGTCTGCATGGATTTTGCTATATCCTCCATTTTTTTCAACACCTCTTCTGCTTTAGTACCAAACAAAGTATCATGCTGCAATGGTGCATCTAATAATTTTGCTTTAACATGATCAGGCAGATTCTGTTCCTTTAACCAAGCATGTCTTCTAATAACAGAACCTGTAACAGCGACCCTGCAATAGGCCTTCAATGAATCATAACCACATTGCAAAGTATGCTTTCCCACTTGTTCAGCTGCATGCAATAAATCCTGCAATTCCTTGTTCTCTGAACATTCAGTATTTGTCAACAATTTCTGTTTAAGCAGTGACATCAAATATTGCTGATATTTAAAAGCATATGAAACTGACAATTTAAAGCCCTTACAGCCAAGGTAGCAGAAATGTAGACTTTTTTCCCCATCTGTCAAGAGCCCTAGAATCCCTATCAGAGGGGACAAGGTTTTTTTGCAATGGAAGCTTTAACCCCTTTGGGACCTTGAGATACAGTTTCTGGGTCAGCAGCGGGATTCTTATATAGGAATTTATGAGAATCCGGAACCCTGTAGTATCTGTCTGGCTTAGCAGGTGCAGGGGGTAAAGAGTCAGGGGACAGGCCGGACTCTGAAAATACATCTACAATGTCTAAAAACAGGTGGAATAGCAAGGGGTCTATGCTGAGGAAGTAGCAGAAAGTCTCTGAGCCTTTTCTTAGATTCAGAATAATCTTGGCTCTCCCAGTGGAAATGCTCCCTCATGGTATGCAGGGTTTCCCCAAAAGAATAATCCTCAGGAGGAGAGGCTAAAGGAATGGATTCTTCAGCATCAGAATCCTCATAGGGAAGCATGGAGGAATCAACGGAAATAGAAACCTGATCAGAAGAATCATACTCTTGTCTCTTCCCTAGGCCTCTTATCAGGAGGGGGATGGGAGCCCCTGATCAAAGTAATTAGGTCTTCGGCCATTTTGAGCATCTGTTTTTTAGGCATGGAAGTCTTGAGTAGGAGAATGCTGTACTTGTTTCTTTGTCTTTAGAGCTGCTTTAGTCTTAGTCTTTGAAGCTGAAGATGGCTTAATATATATAGTTGTGTAGGTCTGAAGACACCCTCAGAAGCCGATGCCTGCTCAGCGGCTCCGGACCCATCTGAGGGAATGATTTCAGTGTGTCCAATACCTTGAGTATCCAGAGGCCCAGTTGGTTCCACGTGGGAGTCGGAAGCGGCCTGTGGCTCTGAGGTAGTGGGCGCCAGGGGCTGCGAAAGCACCTCACTGAGAACCAGCGAATGGCCTAGCAGAGGCCTCGCCGTTGGTTTTGGACCTCGGATGCGTATCCTTTTCTTTGTCCTTGCGTTTTTTGTAAACTCCAGTTGCCGGCTGGTCCGACGGCATTATATAATTAAATCTTCGGCCAAAGAAATGAAATGCAAAATCAAACAAACGCTTAATAGTGCATTGGTTAAACCTAGCACAAAACCGACAGCTAGCAATGTTGTGATCAGGGCCTGGGCAAGGAATACAGTAAGAATGAAAATCCTTGAGGTATTTGCTTCCCACAAGAAATACAATTAACTTTTTCTGACATCGGTTTGGAGCAAGAAAAAAAGTTTCCACAATGGGGTACTTAGCTTTAATGAAGACTTCGGCTCTGAAATTCGAATTTGAAAATCTCAGGAGTTGGCCGACCGGCACTTGCAAACTGATTTCGCTTTGGGCACCACATGGCAAGAAAGACTGAAGAAAATGGCGTCTGCTGCATATTTTATACCCCTGGCGCACAGTCAGGAAGAGGCGACAGCAACAGACACCGGACCTAGACTATGGAATTCTGGCCGACTGAGGGTAGCCTGCCAGCAGGATAACCCCCAAGAGTAATGACTGCAACAGTGAAACACGAACATCCAGTGCTGCCTTGGCCAGTAGAGAGTCACCAGCAAGATTTGTGGAGTGTCCCGATGAATTTTCAGTAGAACCCTCTGGACCAGAGGAAAAGGGGGAGGCATACAGGAATCTCCCCCCTTCCATCTCTTTCAGGTTTCCCTGATTTAAAACCCGCATTTGCACAGTTTTGCACCAGTATACAGCTCCTCGTAGTGTCCTGCAGAGTGATACAGGCAACAGAGACCCAAGAGAGACTTTTCCAGATTTAAGTTTTTTTTCCCCGGGTTTTTTTTTGCTCCGACTGCCTTTTCCCGCCTAAAAAGTGAATTTCTACTGATCTGTGCTTTAAAAAGCTTAAATTGCATTTGCCTTCTGTTTTTTTTTTTTTTTTTTTACAGTTTTTGCACTTTATATCAATTTAAGTTGTTTTTGTATTGCATAACTGTTGTAGGCTACACACTAAAGTGCGCTAGCCTGTTTACAACATTTATAGTGTTTTCTGTGTGTTTTTCTGCAGTTTCTTGAAAAAAACAAAAAAAATATTCTCTTTTCCAGCCTTTGCTTAACTAGATTAGTCCAGATTTCAGGTTTTGCTGAATTCCGGACTGTGGTATAGTTTCCTGTGTTGCCCATATCCTTACTTGGATAGGAGGAAGCTTCTCTGTTCACCAGTGAGAGTGGGGAGCTTTGAGCAGCCTATCTGTTTCTGGAGGAGTGGTCTCAGCCCTGAAACTAGTAGCTTATTGGCCGCTCTGGGCCAATTCCTCTCTATTTCAGTTTCCCTGCTTTAGAACCCGCATTTGCGCGGTTTTGCGCATAGCACAGCATCGGGCAGTGTCGCTTAAACGGGTTTAAACTATTCCCAGCTCCAAAAAGTCTGCTCCTCACTTTTTCCCTTAGAACTGTTCTAAATCTCAAAGTAAGCACTCTTTTTTCATTCTAAAGTCCTGCAGTTGCTCGTATAAGTAATCTTATAAGGAAGCACTAAAACTAAAGCACTACACCCTCTTATACTCCCCTTTAAGTACTTGGCTGCCTATTGGTCCTTTTTGATCAGTCAAAAAGTAGTTCCTTATACTGTTCTGCCATGTCCAAAAGTCAGTTTCGGGTTTACTCTCCAGTCCAGCTGGTGAATCTGGGAATCTTGAGGCAATGTTACAACTGCCTTATGCACACAAACCAGCCTCTCTTCCTCCCAACAAGCTCAAATATGTGTGAGAGATGCAACTATATAGCCAAACTGGAGGCTGAGCTCTCTCAACCCAATACTGGCAGTCAGGAGGAGAAGGTAACCACACACACACCACAAATCCAGTCTCATATAGACCTATCGGAACAGAAAACCAAACACAAACACAAAAACATACTCTGAGGCTCTAAATAAAAATCTGCCCAAGCAACAGACACCTCCAAAGCAGACATCCAAGCAACCGCTACCCCACAACAATACCCACGTATCACATAGTTCACAAAGTCAGTGTGCCACACAGTCACAGCTCTTAAGGCTAAACACCTAATACACTTGTAATAGGTGACTATTGTCAGACACACTGACGTCCCACTCACCAGGCTGAACAAGGAGAAGGTCACTGTAAGCTGCCTGTCGGGTGCCAGGATCCACCACATAACACAAGCACTCAGGTCACTCCAAAGCAAGTACAAATATGACTCAGTCATTGTCCATGCTGGTGTGAAGGACCCGAGACATACCTCCCTGGACTACATGGAGAGACAGAGGAGCTCTCTGATCATGTTGCCCAGGCCGGTACGACCCTGAACTTGAGTAGCATCTTACACTTACCAAGAATGATGCCACAGTATAAAGACAAAAGGATCAATTTTAACAATTGGCTAAGGTATTGGTGTCATTCAAAGAGGATCCAGTGTCCGTCAGCCTGGGATGACATGCTCGACAAGCCATGTTGCTTCGCTAGGGACGGCTTGTACCTGTCACCCCTGGGCTTTCGAATACTGGCTAAGGCTCTTGCCACCCCCATAGTGCCTTTTTTAGGCAAGGCTCAAAAGACAAACCCACCTCCATAGACAACACAAAGAAAAAGAAACTAAGGGTAATGCTGCTCAATGCCAGAAGTCTAAACCTCAAGATGCACGCACTCGAAGCTCTCCTCAGTATGGAGAATATCGATATCTGTGCAGTAACAGAAACCTGGTTCAAGGCGCCAGAGAGAACCCCAGCACTACCAGGTTATACCTCATACCATGCTTTTCGGCCCCAAAACTCGGACCGAACCACAAAAGGAGGGGGAGTATCCATATTCATCAAAGATACCCACACCTCCAGATTAGTGGCACTGCATGAAGCATCGGAGACCATCCATGTGCAACAGTGGGCAAAACTCCCTTTCAGTTTGTAGCTTGCTACAGACCACCCTCCCAAACTCAAGAATCCCACTCTGCTTTCCTGAGAACACTGGAGTATATGAAGGTCTCTCCAAACACCATTACATTGGGTGACTTCAACTACCCAAACATAGACTGGGAGCACTACTCAAGCCATAACACCCTCGCCCAACGGTTCCTAGAATTTATAAACTCAAATGTTACGGAACAACTGCTCACCACTCCCACAAGAGGGGAAAACATACTGGACCTGATCATCACCAACATGGGACTCTATGTTCCATACCAGAGGTATACCTCTCATTGGTAAGATCTGACCATAAATTAATTTCACTGGACATCCATATCCCATCCCCACCCCCAGCCAAGGAAACCACGGTGAAGAACTTCTCAAAAGCAAATTTCACACTTCTCAAAACCGAGGTGGAATCCTTCAAAGCCCCCGGGCCAGTGGCAAATACGGCCCAAACCGTAGAATCCTTTACAAATGCTTTCTATGGACATCTACAGGAATGCATGGATCGTGCTATCCCAAATAAAACCAAGACTCATTCCTCCAAAGGCAGGAGACCTGTCTGGTGGACCCCAGCCATAAATAAGCTATACAACAGAAGGAGGAAGCTACTACATGATAGAGCAAAATCCCAAAAAGGGAAGGGATCTCTGATCAGTACTGGCAAGAAACTACGATCCCTCATAAAATCATCTAAGGCCAGCTTCGAAAGAAAAATTGCACAAGATGCTAAAGATAATCACAAGGCCTTCTTTAGTTAGGTCAGGAACCTGGGTGGCAACTCCCAGATATGCTCTGAGTTAGTTCAAAATGACAAAAAATACAGTGAACCCACAGACATTGTCAACATCCTGGCAGACAGGTTCAGTGCAAACCCCACCCCCCCTCCCCACCAAAAGAGCAAATGTCTACCCCAACAGTGTGTAGCCTCCCTGACATCACAGATGCACAGGTGAGAGCTGCCCTCTGCAAAGCAAAAAACACAGCATCAATGGGACCGGATGGTGTCCCGGGCTGCGTCTTACACGAACTCCAAGAAGAACTGAACCCTCACAAAGTCACTGTTCAATCTCAGCCTTACTACAGGATATGTACCCAAGGAATGGCATACAGCAACAGTGGTCCCACTCCACAAAGGTGGTGCCACAACAGACCCCGGAAACTATCGCCCTTTAAGCCTGACTAGCCTGGTCTGCAAAGCTATGGAGATTATCATCATGAAACTCAAAGACAATGGGAACCTCCAAACACTGGATCCTACCCAATTCGGCTTTGCTAACGGCAGATCTTGCCTCTTGAACCTGATCGACTTTGAAACAGTCACCAAGGCCATAGATGAAGGGAAGGTAGTCCACACAGCCTACCTGGACTTCGCAAAAGCTTTCGACACAATACCCCACTCTGGCATCATAAGTAAGCTCACCAGCTTAAATATCAACCCCTATGTCACAAGATGGGTTGCAAATTGGCTCAGGGATAGAACCCACATGGTCAAAATTGCAGGTGCCATGTCAGACTCTAAACCAGTTACAAGTGGCGTCCCACAAGGCTCAGTCATGGGACCCCTCTTGTTCGGTATACATTACTCTGAGGTACAGGCTAACATGAGAGGACTATGGCTGACCAAGTTCGCAGATGACTGCAAACTGGGTGCCATAATAGACTCGCCAACTGACACATGCATCCTCCAAAAGGGTCTCACAGAGACGGATAACTGGTGCCAGAGCCATGGCCTAAAGCTAAATGCCAAAAAGTGCATAGTCATCCCCTTTGGGAAAAACACAGTGCCCACAAATTACCACATAGGTGGTAATCCATTAAGTACGGAAGTAATTAGGGATTTGGGGACCCAAGTAGATAGCAATCTCTCCTTTGACAATCACGTTGCCAAAGTGGTTAGAAAGACCTTCTATATAGACCACCTTATCACGAAAGGGTTCACATCTAGATCAAGAGAGGTCATTTTGCCCCTCCACTCATCAGACCCATAATTGAATACTATGCCCCATTTGGGATGTACCTTACCAGACACGTGCAGCTGGACAGACCCCAAAAGTACCTCACCAAGAGGATCAAGGGACTCAAACAGATGCCCTATGCAGTTAGGCTAAAGAAACTCCAGCTCTACTCAGTTGCTTACCGCCTACTCAGAGACTATCTGTGCCCGATGTATAAAGCCATGTCCAACCCAGAATGAATGGACATGCTCCACCTCAGGAAATCCGAATCCCTTAGAGCTACACGCTCCAGGGACTTGAACCTCAGCACAGAAATAAATAGGACATGCTGGAGGGACAGATTCATATCCCAGAGGCTCCCCTCACTCTGGAACAAAATCCCAATCCATGTTAGGCAGAGTCCCTCAATGACCCTCTTCAAGAGAAATCTTGACGAGTGGATGGGAGATCGTAGGTTTGCCCCTGGGATCTCTTCTGTGCCCCTACTAGACAATGGCACAGTAAACGAACCTCAAAAGGCCTATCTTCTGTGACTATACAGAGACACAGTCAACTAATCTAAAAGGGTGGCGAAAGCCAAACATACTCTGGCTAGGCTTATAAATGCCCTAGGGCAGATAGCCTAGTATCAACCTATGACACTGAGACTGCATCTGTTTGCAATGCCGTTGGGTCGCGAGTTCTGGAGCAGTAGCTCTGGAGTTGCCTGTTTACGGAGGTGGCGAGCAGGTCTATCTGTGGAATACCCCACCTGTGGATCAGATCTAGAAACACCTCTGACAGCATCCATTCCTGGTTGTCTGATATGGTTCTGCTTAGTGAGTCTGCCTGAGAGTTGTCTGCCTGAAGGGCGATTCCCTCACAGATAGCCAGATCCCATACCTTTAGTGCCAGTCTGCATAGGAGGTAGGACTTTGTCCCTCCTTGCTTGTTCAGGTACAACACTGTGGTGTTGTCTGTGAAGATCTTTAGGAGGCCCTGTTGGAGGTACGGTTGGAAGGCCTGCAGGGCGAGAAGAACTGCTGTCATTTTCCTGATACTGATGTGCACTTGTTTGCGTCTGTCCACAAACCTTGCATTGTCCTTGGACCCAGAGTTGACCCCCAGCCCAGATCTGAGGCATCAGTGTGCATGATCTGGGAAGGGAGGATTTGTAGGGGTAGGCCAGGATTCTGAGCAACTCAGGCAAGCCACCATTTAAATTCTTGAAGACAAGGGAGGACTCCAGAGGATGAGAGTGCTATGTATACACCGAATGTAGGTACAGATGAAATTTGCTCATGAGTAACCTTGCTAGGGGTAGCACGGGGATAATAGCTGCCATGTACCCCAGAAGTCTTAGGAATTCCCTAGCAGTCACAGCTGAAAGTGGTGGGTAAGAAAGACCACTTTTTCCCCTGGAAAGAGGCCATGCTGATGTCTGCCCTGATTTTGCATCCCAAGAAGACAATGTCCTGTGTAGGATCGAGTTGGGACTTTGGAAAATTTATCAGCAACCCTAGAGACTGCAGCATGAGTAGGAGGTCCATGGGGTGACCAAGGAGGATCTATCTCCGTTGTCTGAATGGACTAGGATGTCTAGGGATGGGAAAATTTGTATTCCCCTTGCCCTGCAGTAGGCAATTACTGGGGCTAGGCACTTTGTAAATACCTTTGGGGCAGTGGAGAGCCCAAAAGGCAAGGCACAGAACTGAAAGTGAGAAAAGCCTGCTATGAATCTGAGGCATTTCCTGGAGGTAGGCCTTGCGGAAATGTGAAGATAGGCCTCCTTTATGTCCAGAGTTACCATGAAGGCCTGAGGGAGAATGAGGGGAAAGTGGGCAAGGTGAGAATCATGAAGGAGGGTACCTTTAAGAAGAGGTTGAGGCAGGAAAGGTCTAGGATGGTCTCCATGGTCCTTCCTTTCTGGGCACCAGAAACATTCTTGAGTCGAAGCCTTTCCCTCAAGCAGCGGTGGGGACTAATTCTATGATGCCTTGGAGCTACAGGTTAAAACCTGGTGAAGAAGGGACCAATGAGATGCAGGAAGTGGTGGAATAGGCAGTCTTGGAGGTGGTGTGATCCAAGTCATGAAGTAGCCATCCCGCAGGATGGACAAAACCCATTTGTCTGACGTTACCAGGTATCATGCATGTAGACAGTGGGAGACACAGGTGTACAAGGGGTGGTGGGAGAAGGAGAAGTAAGAAAATCTAACAGTCAGACACTGCCTGCCCTGTCTGGAAAGGAAGGCCAGTGGCCTGAGGAGTCCTTGGCTGGGCAGTTTGTCTCCTGGGATGCCTTCTAGACCTAGGGGGGCTGAAGGCCTTGATGACTCTTATAAATTGTGTCATTGCTGGGTAGTTCCTCTGGACCTTTGGGATTGGGGAGACTAGGAGATGCTTGAGGTCTTGAAGTTATATCCCTTTCTGCTACAGAGACCTAAAAAGATCACCCACCTTAGCACCAAAGAGGGCAGAATGGTCCAAGAGGTCATCCAGAAGCTTGGCTCTGAAGTTAGAGGGGCTGCAGACATAGCCATGAATATATTCTTAGCATGGATGCTGATGCGGCTGAGCTTGCAGAAGCCTCAGCTGCATCATATCCACACCTAAGGAAGTGCTTGTTCACTTGTGAGATGAGGCAGAGCAAACAAGACAAGGATGCTTTGGCAGCAGAGTCAGGAATGTCATTAAGCTCTTTGTAGGCTTTGTCCAAGAGACCCAGAGAGTACTTGGCCATGGGAGATTGGTAATTTGTTGCCCTAAAAGGTAGGGTAGCAGAAGTATAAACCTTTTTTCCCCCACCTCTCCATGGCTTTGCTGTCCTTAGCAGGCAAGACAGTGGTGAATAGGAGGAGTTTGAATGCCCTGTCTGTAGAAATGGATGTAGTGGCTGGGTCTGCTGGGGGGCACCTGAAAAGGAATTTATCTGAGTCGGGGACCTTGTATATCTGTCCGCCCTATGAGGAGCAGGTGGTTGGGAATCAGAATTAATGGATACAGCAGCAAACGCATTCAGGAAGCAGGTTGGACAGGCGGGATAAGTGACTGATTGGGAGATTCCATCTGAATCAGATCATAAAACCTTTCTTGTGCTTCAGAAATGTCTGAGCATTCCACTTAAAGTGTTCTCTCATCAGGTTAAGTGTCCCCGAAGGTTAGGTCTTCCACTGGGGAATAAGGCTCAACAGAGGCTTCTTCAGGGGATATACACCCAATGGGGAGAAATCTGGGACGTGTAGAAAAGTGAGTCCTCCTAGGTGTCAAACAGGTTCTCCTCTCTAAGATGGCTCACAGCCCTTTCAGGTAGAGTAGGCCTGGGGCTGAGAAGAGGTGGAGCACAAGGGAGAGCACTGAGGACGCCCTGAGAACAAGAAAGCATTATAAAGACTCTGGCTGAAGGCCTGCCAATCAGGTAAGGCCTCTGGTGCTGGAGAAATGTCTCTTTTCTCAGCAGGTCTAGCCGACGTCTAGCTGGCTGTAGGCCTGGAAGTAAATTGGCGAAGTGGTGGAGGGCAGGTTCGAAGTGTCCATTGAAGGTACTGGTTCCTCCCTGGCATCTGGAGCAGGCTGTATCTGTAATGCCAGAAGCCGGGTCCTCAGCCAAGCTGACGGCAGCTACAGGTGAGGAGCAGCAAAGGGAGGTGTGGTGGAAGAAGCAGGCCGCATGGTCTTGGCCCTCTTCCTTGCAAGTTCGGATATGGCATCGGAGGCAGCTTCCATACCGACAGCAATTTGACTAAGGTGCTGGTTATCAAGGTATAAGAAGAGAGCCAGTGGCAGCGAAGGGTCTTAAGGATGAATAATTTACAAATGGAGCAGTTTTTGTAATAGTGTTCCCTACCTAGACGAGACACACTGGTCCTGGGTGTCCTTATGGGGAATGACGAGACACACTGGTCCTGGGTGTCCTTATGGGGAATGACAAAGTACAATTGTGTACACAACATAAATGTAGATGTTAGAGTGTATTCATTGCTGCAGACATCACAGCTGGGTTATCTGCCTGTAGGTAAGCCCTCAGTCGGCCTGAATACCAGAGTCTTGGGATTTCTGCATTGGATGCTGTCCCTTCTTCCATGATGTCAGGCCATCATGGGTATAAAACATGCAGCAGACGCCATTACATCAGTTTTTCTTGCCGCAGATGTCAGGAGCCCTCACAAAAGGAAGCAATTACAAGGTGTGGAACACCCACAGTAGATAGTAAATACCAAAGTTATAAGATATGGCCAAACGAAAAAGAATAGGTTGAAGTACAGAAAAGTCAGGTGGCTGGAGGGAGGCTAACCAGGACTGCAACAGTGAACATACACTAACACCTACATTTAAATGTACACAACTGTACTAGGTTCTTCATGTTTCACTGTTGCAGTCATCACATTTGGGTTGATTCCCAAAGCTGAGGGTGGGTGGAGGCAGTCAAGAAATTAGGGCTGGCAAGCAGGCCCTGTAAGACTGCTGTAGCTAATCCAGATAGGCAAGTGGTAATGCTTGGTGAAGTTGTGTACAGAGCTCCAGGTTGCAGCTTCCAGGATGGCCCTGGTAAGGACTCCCCTGTGATATGCTGTAGACGATGATGTAGCCCCAGTCGAAAGTGTTCTGATCCCCTGAGGGTTAGGTTTCCCACTGTGTTTGTAGCAGAAATGGATGGAGTGTGCTATCCATTTATAAATGGTTTGCCTTGAAATGGCCTTGTCCTCTGTCCCTGTAGCAAAGCTGACTAGCAGCTGGTCAGACTTTCTGAAAGCTTTAGCCCTGTCCAGATAGAACCTAAACTGCCTGAGCACGTCCAAGGAGTGCAGGTTCCTTTCCTCTTTATTCTGAGGATTAGGGAGAAAGGTTGGCAAATGAATGGACTGGTTTAAAGCCACACTAGATACCACCTTGGGCATAAATGATGGGTTAAGTCCTGAGGGGAAACCCTGTCCTCATGTAAGATAAACAGAAGTTATGTACTTACCATAACGTTACATGCGAGTTATCTCGCCTTTATTCTCACTGATGGGTTTGGAGCCAATCCTCTGCTCTGACACGGCCGATAGCAAAGCTCACGGTTTAGCAATAGCTCGAGACCAAGCCCCTTATCTCATATGATGCACTGCTGGAATTACCTCAGATCTTGTTTGCTGCGTGTACTATATCCCTGGAAGATGTCCACTCTCCCAAAAAGGAAAAAGAATAAGAATTGGACAACCAGGAGGATACCAGCCTCGGAGTCAAATGTCAGCCAGGTGGGGGATGGAAGGAGGGACATGAGAATAAAGGCGAGATAAACAACTCACATGGAACGTTATGGTAAGTACTAACTTCTTTATGTGAAGTTGTTAAATCTCAATGTTTATTCTCACTGATGGGTAGTGTCCCTAGCACCCGCAATCCTGGGTGGCTCATGGGAGAACATTTTTCAGGACCGTAGAACCAAAAGAAGCCCTGTCCCTGGAAGCCTTATCCACTTTGTAATGAATGATAAATGTATGAGGCTTAGACCAAGTGGCTGCAGCACAAATGCTATCAAGGGGCAATTTAGCTAGAAAAGCAGATGATGTAGAAACGGCTCTGGTTGAATGAGCCTTTACCTTGTGCGGCAAGGGTATGCTAGCAGTTGTATAAACAAATGAGATACAATCTGATAACCATTTTGAAAGGGTTTTTAGCCACTGGTCTACCTTTTCTGGCCTCCAAAAAGGATACAAAAAGTTGATCTGATTTCCTAATATCCTTAGTTCTATCAAGATAAAATCAGAGCTGTCTGTGCACGTCAAGTTCATGCAGCATGTATTCTATTTTGTTGGAATGGTTGGGAAAGAAGACTGGCAACTCAATGACCTGATTGATAAAACAGACTTTAGGCAAAAAGGAGGGGTTTATTCTGAGAGATACTCTATCAGCATGGAAAATCATATAAGGAGGTCTGATAGATAATGCTTGAAGTTCTGAAACGTTGTGGGCAGAAGTAATGGCCACTAGAAAAATAGCTTTCCAGGACAGAAATATGAGATCACAAGATGATGCTGGTTCAAAGGGGGAAAACATTATTTGAGATGGCACAAAATTCAAACTCCAAGGAAAATAAGGAGACTTCAGTGTGGGCTTCATGTGAAAAGAACCTTTGAGAAAAGCCTTAGATAACTTACGGGCCATAATATTTAAACCATCAATTCCAAGATGGAAATTGGATATAACAGCTAACTGAATCCGAACTGTAGCAGCTGCTACTCCCTGCTTAAAAAATCAATCAAAAAATCTAGAATGGATGACAATGGAGCTTGAAAAGGATCACTTTTTTGTTTGCCAGCCGAAATGGAGAAACTCTTCCACTTACTGCAATATAATTTTCTGGTGGAAGGCTTATGGGAAGACAATAGAATCAGTCTGACAGGGAATGAAGCCTGGCTATGTGGGGAACTGGATCAGCCAAGCAGTTAGCTTCAGTGACTACAATGAAGGATGAAGATCCCCTGACGGGCGTGTCACCAGATCTGGAACTGGGTCCAGGGTCCATGAATCCTCCAAGCAGGTGATGAAGAAAGGGAAACCAAATCTGTCGAGGCCAATGGGGGGGGCTATAAGAATGAGAGTCCTTCCCCAGTGACTTCGCTTTCTATAAAAGTCTGGGTATCAATAGGACTGGAGGAAATGTATATAGGAGACCAGGAAACCAATCGTGTACAAGTGGGTCTCTCGGGGGATGTCCCGGAGGTGGTATCAGGGCAAAGTAGCTTCTGCATTTGGTAATGATATGACTGGTAAAAAGGTCGCAGTAAGGCTGGCCCCATTCGTGAAAAATCCTGACCGCAATGTCTTGGTTGAGAGACCACTCATGAGGCAACAAAATTGCTCTGCTCAGCTTGTTTGCTATCACGTTGGATTACCACGGGATGTGTGTTACTAACAGAAAACGCTGGGATAACAGCCCATGGCCATACTAGACACCTTCTCGACAAAGGGGATAAGACTTGGTTCTGACCTGTTTGTTCAAGTACCAGACCAATGACATGTCTTTCTGAATTGCAATCGTCCCTACAGAAAGGGAGTCCTGAAAATACTGCAAAGCCAGCTCTCATCTCTAGAACATGGATATGCAGATGTGACTTTTGATCCGTCCATGTGCCTTGGGCAGTCTTTCCCTGAAAATGGCCCCCCACCCTATCAGAGAAGAGTCCGTGGTGGCTACTGGGGGAGAAGCACAAAGGGTCGTCCCATTGGGACATGGAGACGTCAACCACCACTGAAGGTCTCTCTTGCACGAGTTTGTGATGAGGATCATATGGTTCAATGGCAAATCCTGGTAAGACCATTGGGTGAACAGAAGCCATTGAAGAATGTGCATATGCAGCCTTGCGAAAGGAATGGCTAATATTGCTGCTGCCATCAAACCGAATACTTGCAAGACCTCTGTGGATGGAGTTATGTTCTTTCACACCAATGAGGTGATGTGCTGGCGAAGCAGTGAGACCCTTTCGGCTGAAAGACGTAGAGTGGTAGTTGAGGTATCTAACTCTGTTCCTATAAAGACGATATGCTGTGATGGCGACAAGGCAGACTTTTCGAAGTTGCCTGTAATGCCTAATTGGTTGCAGAGTCAGTGTAGATTCAGTTGCCTGAATCAGTTGATGCCTGGTGGTGGAGGTAAGGAGCCAATTGCCTAGGTATGGAAACACCAGGAATCCTAGACGCCGTGACCACTGTCATGCATTTGGTGAAAACTCTGGGGGCTGTAGTGAGACCAAAGGGCAGGGTTCGAAACTGATAGTGACCGACTCCCAGCCAGAAACGCAGGTGATCTCTGGAGTGTCTGTCCATCTTTACACGGTAGTATGTGTCCTTGAGATCGATAAACACATCCAATCGCCTTTCCCTAAAAAGGGAAGTATGGACTGAAGTGTGACCATTTGGAACTTCTCTTTCTTCACAAATTGGTTGAGTCTGCTGAGGTCCAAGACAGGTCTACAGTCCCTCATTTTCTTTAGAACCAAAAAGAACTTTAAGTTCCGAATCCTGTTTGGTCTGCTGGGACTGGCTGGATGACTTTTTTCTAGCAACTTGTGGACCTATATAGTTGATTGTTCCCTGAAACTGGGTGGAACGTATGGGATTCTCTTGACAGGAATAGGTGGGGAAGAGAAGGGTATGAAATACCCGCTGGAGATGATGCTTTGTACCCAGGTATCGGATGTTATGTCTAGCCAGGCTTCTGGGTATAAAGACAAGTGACCCCCGACTACCTCCAGAGCAGAACAACCAGGCCTTCTTTCAGGAGAGTTGGGAGGGCTGACCACAGAAATAAACTCAATCACCCTGCTGTTGCGGACCCCCCTCTGTTGTGCGGCCTGCATCTTCATTATAACCCCTCCTCTGTCTCTAGAGGGGGTTTTGCCATGTGTGTTCCGAAAGGCTCCTTGGGCTTTTCGGAACCTTTAGGATAAGGCCGAGTAAGGTTAGAAAAGCAGACCCCGATGGCAGAGTCCTTCCTTCCTGCTCACACCTGGTCAAATTTTCCCTGACCTTGGGCCCAAACAAGAATGAACCATCAAATGGGGGTGTTGATAAATAAAGACTTGAAGTGCTCCGCTAACGAACAGACGCATCCAGGCATGTCTATGCATTGCAATGCCTGAACTTGCAGCCCTACTCAAACCATCAGCTGCATAAGATGAGACACGCAAGGACGAGTTCACAACAGAGTTTAGAGTAGTGAGCTGGTTGGTAACTTTGTTGGAAACCCCTGCAGTTACCATAACCTTTAGAGTATCTCCTAGCTCTTTCAGGAGATCT